>NC_051211.1:37648902-38017027 GCF_015220715.1 Pygocentrus nattereri | reverse complement strand
CACGTGTGGTGGCGCCCTGGTGTGGAGTACCAAGACAACTGTCTCTTGCCTACAGTCAGGCATGGTGGTGGTAGCATCATGGTCTGGAGCTGTGAGTGCTGGAGTGCTGCTGGCACTGGAGAGCTGTGGTTCATTGAAGGGAACATGAATTCCAACATCTAGTGTGACATTCTGAAGCAGAGGATGATCCCCTCCCTTCAGAAACTGTGCCACATGGCAGTTTTCCAACTCGATAATGACCTCAAGCACACCGCCAAGATGACAACTGCCTTGCTGAAGGTAAAGGTGATGGACTGGCCAAGTATGTCTCCAGACCTAAATTCAATTGAGAACCTGTGGGACATCCTCAAGCGGAAGGAGGTGGAGCACAAGGTGTCTAACATCCACCAGCTCTCTGATGTCATCATGGAGGAGTGGAAGAGGATTCCAGTAGCAACCTGTGCAGCTCTGGTGAATTCCATGCCCAAGAGGGTTAAGGCAGTGCTAGATAATGGTGGTCACACAAAATATTGACACTTTGAGCACAATTTGGACATGTTCACTGTGAGGTGGACTCCCTTGTGTTGCCAGCTATTTAGACATTAAGGCTGTGTATTGAGTTATTTACAGAGGACTGTAGATCTATACTGCTATACAAGCTGTATACTGACTACTTTAAGTTATATCCAAGTTTCATTTCTGTAGTCCTGTCCCGTGAAAAGATATAATATAATATTTGCAGAAACGTGAGGGGTGTACTCACTTTTGTGAGCTACCGTATATTGTCAAAATAAAAACAGAACATATCTTCAGCTGTCAGATTGAAACTTCACAACTCATAATAATTTGATAATGCCAGCTGGTCTTTACACTTTGTAGGATATTGTGATGAATGGACCAATAAAAATGTTCCAAAATGACTTAGAATAAAATTTTATGTTAGCATATATTAAAAAGTGTTTCTTTCATCTGGAAATGTACCAATTTTAAGATTTTATTAAGATTTTTTTTTTATTTTAAGGTTTTATTAAGATATTATAATAATATAAGATATTTTCTTGCTGGGTACATAAATGGTATTTAATGCTTGATGCTCTAATCAGTATTTCCCAGTTCAAGCACTGTAGTCCCCTAATAAATAAAAAGCAGAAATAAAAGCAGGGTAGAAAAAGTAAAGAGAAATTAGAAATATGAATACTTTGTCAAAATATTCTCAGAACCTTACTTAAAAGTGAAAGTTTTGAGCTAAAGCTTTGCCTGACATAAAAAGTATCTACAACCCCAATTCCCATGAATATTTGCAAAAAACAATAAAGTTTATCTGTTTGAACATTAAATATCTTGTCTTTGTAGTGTATTCAGCTGAATATAGGTTGAAAAGGATTTGCAAATCATCGTATTCTGTTTTTATTTATGTTTTACACAATGTCCCAACTTCATTGGAATTGGGGTTGTATATAAAAGTAGTAAGTAAATGTTTTAACAGATAAACTAAATGTCTCTACAGATAAACTCATGGCTATTTCATTGTATACTAAAATGAATTTGATTTAATTGTCACGATTGGCCCCTCCCAGTCCTGTCCATGTGTGTTTGTTTTGGTTTTGTAACTCTGTCCCTGATTGTTTTCACCTGTCCCTTGTTATCCCTGTGTATTTAAGCCCTGTGTTTGCCCTTTGTTTTCGCTGGTCATTGTTTGCTTGTGCTGTTTGTACCTTTTGCACCCTGTTTAGTGTTTTTCTTGTCATGTCTGTCCCCTGATCGCTTCGTGTTGGCTATATGACCTTGGACTGTTTTGACCATGACCCTGGATTTGCAATCAATAAAAGTCACTTACCTCCGCACATGTGTCCGCTACCTCACTCTGCGTTATATTAATATTTTAATAAAAACAATAAATCTAAACATGCTGAAACTTCGCAGGCGTATTACATACTAAGGCTTATTATACAGTACCTATAGTGATTTCAGTAAAAACAGGCTGAACTATTCATTCTAAGGTTATTGAATTATTTAATAAAACTTTAGGCCTGCCAGAGAACCCTGGCCATTTAAGGGGTTAAATATGTCTCTCTCACAGTTCATTATTATGTGTTCTGAATCAAATGAGTTAGAGCAGGAAAATCACTAAACTGTGCAGTGCAGGTTAGAAGTGGGAAACACTGGTCTACTAAGACTACTTAACGCTAAAGCTATTAGCATTAATTAATTAGCCGAACAAGCCGCAAGCAAATCATGTTAAATGAAGGGAGAAGTGGTGCAATGATGACTAACAGCTAACGATCTTTGCACTCAAAGGTGAAAGGTCATCTTAACAGATCTGTGCTGTATCCATACAGTCTGGCACAGAACCACAATTACTGAAATCAATTAGTCTCACTCAGACAGCCAGACAGAAGCATCGTCGCCAGCGAAGAGAGCATGGGTTACCATGGAAACCATGAGGAACACAAGAGGCCATAGCTTTCTCAGTTTCCAGGCTCAAGCCCCCCTTTTTACTTACCTTCAGCAGCGGCCTGGTTAGTCAGGACCGCATGAGTCCCTGCTTTGTGTTCTCACGACAGGCACATACTTGAACTTACTATAACGAGGGGGAGCGAGGAGGCGGACGTAGGAGATAAGCGTCTTTTAATAAGTCCGATAAGGGCAAATCCAGGATCGCGGTCCAAACAGTCCAGGGTCATTGAGCCAACACGGATTAAACGATATGCAGACATGATAACAAACACAGGAAAACTACAATGGGGGCTGGAGGAACGAACACCAAACAAAACCAACAGCACATACATCAAGACCAGCGAAAACTAGGGGCAAACACAGGGATTACATAATCATAGGGATGATGAGGAACAGGTGGGAAACAGGTGAAACGAATCAGGGGTGGAGTCACTAAACAAGGGGGCTGGACCAAAAAAAACAAAACAAAGAAAACACGTGGACTATCAAAAGGCAAACAAAAAGCACATGGGGGAGTGGGAGGAGCCAAGTGTGACACTTACATTGTATCCAAATTAAGGCTTACAAATTATGCACCAATTATCTGTGGCACTGTTCTCCTGCTTATTTAGCATGACATTCAAGTGAGAGTGGGACGTCTCAGACAGAACACAGCAGGACATCTAGTCACCCATAGACAGAGGAGGGTAGCATCTGATTCCATTTAGTCACGTGTACTTGGGTACAATTTGTTCTGTTTTGTACTTTTCTGACAATTTTCAAGTGCTATTACTTTTACTCAGTCATTTTTCTTAGGAGTATATTTTTCACTCAGCTCTATTTTAGCTCTTAACATTTCATTTCTTACTATTTTGAGGGAGTGAGGGTGTAAATTTCATTCTTTACTGTTGGTTCAGCTTCTGAACTGCTTTTCTCTTGTCCACTCCAATTAGTTTGGAGTTTTAGCATTTTATTTTAGGCCTAATAGATCCCAAAAGGACAGGAAAAGTGCCTAACAAACTTTAATTCCTATGCTGAGAGATGTTGGATATTCCACTGCACACATACATATACACTGTCGCTTCTATGGGGTACTTTTTGGACATGACACTTTGTCATGCTAGGCCAGGTTTTTGGTAGCTTAATAATTCTACTCATGTCAAAATATGATTTAAAAATAACAAAAAAGAGTTTATGTGAGGATGGTTTGAGGATAACCCTACACTCTTAAAAAGGTGCAACAAATACCACTGAAGAACCACTTTTGGTTTTGTACAGAACCACTTTATGTGTCCACCATTTGCCCTTAAAACAGGTTCCATTCATCTTCAAGGTGTTCCAAAGAACACCTGCAGCTTCTTTGTTTCTTTTTTGTCTATTTCCTTTTCTCAGTGAGGGCTTCTTGACAGTCGCACATCCTTTCAAACTCATAGTGCTGAGTTGTCTTCTCACAATGGAAGGATGGACAGAAACATCTGTGAATTTTTTCAGATCTGAAGCAAGAGTGGCGCGTGATTTTCTCCTCTCTCTCAAAGATGAAAGCTTTAGGTGCTGTTTATCTGATGGTGACAGTTTTGGTGGTCAGCTGGGTATTGTATGGTTGTAAGGCATCCTGTTCTCTCCTTATCTTTTTCAGTAATTTGAGCTCATTTATCATGACCTTCTGCTTCTTAATGCAAGAGGATTATCTTCCATCCAATCTGCTCAGAAATATTTCCTGAAAAGTGAAGAACTTGCACTTGATGGCATGCTTGATTAGACATGGGTGTCTGACATTTGCACAGTACTGTAGATATTTTAATGATCTACTTTGAATTTTTTTTTTGTTTAGACTTCACTGTTTATATCTGTCTTAGAAACTTTCGACTGGTGATGGAACTACCGGCCTGTTAGACATGTATGGAAGCTTGAAGAAATGACCATGAATGTAAGGGTTAAAGCAGATGTTTGTGATTTTGAATGCAGCTTTGTTCTCCATGCCAATGAGGTTGCCTTGATTTACTTTGCATTGGGCTCATCTCACTGGTGCCCACATAAGCAGTGGCAATACTGTGGGGAGTGTGTGTGTGTGTATTAAAAGGACATTTGAAATGTCAGCTGTGTTGTTGAGAGCGCAGGGCTGCCGGAGGGAAAGCCAGAGACCTTTGCCTGGTGGTCACATGACTGGCCCATAAAAAAGGCAATCTATAACAGACCTCAAGGGACACAGGAAACAGCTGAGTCATGAGGAGACAGAGCCTCAGGTAAAGCCATGTGACCTGTGTTTTGATCACATGCTACTACCATTAATAAGTGGTGACCTTGTTGCTACACACACACTGTGCCTCTAATAAACACGGACATTAAAAGGTAACTAGAGGTCCTGTTCTATTGTAAATCTTCAAAGAAAACATGCTCAAAATATTAAAGAAATATATTATTATTGTTTAAATCTTAATTCACATTGTTACTGTATTTTATTTGGTCAAAGGAAAGGCATTACACTAAATAGATTTATGAAACACATTGTGTAACATGCACTACAAAAAAAGGCTTTTTTGGAAAGATAAACAATCTTAATTATCGTATTCAATATACCTAATAACTCTCATGATAATATTGCTGTTACAGTTGTATGCAAAATTTGGGCACCCAAATTACATATTTTGCAGATTTTTTTAAGTGAAAAGAAGTAAACACAAACTGTGCAGCAAACTATTTTTGAAAATAACATCTTTGGCAAATGATAATGCTCAGTTTATAGCTTATTAAAATTTAAAATAGTAGTTGTGTGCGAAAGTTCTTAAATCAGCACTTAGTCACGCAGCCTTTTGGTAGATATCACAGCTTGTTAAGTTTAACTTTTGCATACAGATCTACATACCATATACAGAGTCTTTAGTTCCAACTCTCACTCTTGTTCATACAGCTTGCACATTTTTGTTGCAATAGAGATTTCATACAATTTCAAGGGAAACTGGAACTTTTTAGTTTTTGTTAGTTTGCTGCTCATTGATTTATCAATACATGTTCCATAAGCACTTTCCAGTGTTGTCTGATGGTGATTCTGAATTTATCACATAAAAGCAATTTAAAATCTGTATATTAATTTAGCATCCATCCATCCATCCATCCATCATCTTCCGCTTCTCCGGGGTTCGGGTCGCGGGGGCAGCATCCTGAGCAATGAAGCCCAGACCTCCCTTTCCCCAGCCACTTCCACTAGCTCCCTGGGAGGGATTCCGAGGCGCTCCCAGGCCAGCTGGGCGATATAGTCACGCCAGCGTGTCCTGGGTCTTCCCCGGGGTCTCCTCCCCGGTGGACTTGCCTGTGACACCTCCCAAGGGAGGCGTCCAGGAGGCATTGTAACCAGATGCCTGAACCACCTCAACTGGCTCCTCTCGACGTGAAGAAGCAGCGGCTCTACTCCGAGTCCCTCTCGGATGGCCGAACTTCTCACCCTATCTCTAAGGGAGAGTCCAGCCACCCTGCGGAGGAAACTCATTTCAGCCGCTTGTATTCGCGATCTCGTTCTTTCGGTCATTACCCAAAGCTCATGACCATAGGTGAGGGTGGGAACATAGATCGACCAGTAAATCGAGAGCCTTGCCTTATGGCTCAGCTCTTTCTTTACCACAACAGACCGGTAAAGAGCCCGCATCACTGCTGACCCAGCACCAATCCGCCTGTCAATCTCCCGCTCCCTTGTACCATCACTCGTGAACAAGACCCCGAGATACTTAAACTCCTCCACTTGAGGAAAGAGCTCATCCCCGACCCAGAGAGGGCTCTCCACCCTTTCCCGCGTGAGAACCATGGCCTCGGATTTGGAGGTACTGATCCTCATCCCGGCCGCTTCACACTCGGCTGCAAACCGATCCAGTGAAAGCTGAAGTTCATGGCCTGATGTCCCCAATAGGACCACATCATCTGCGAACAGCAGCGATGTGACCCTGAGGTCACCAAACCGGACACCCTCCATCCCCTGACTGCGCCTAGAAATTCTATCCATAAAAATTATGAATAGAATCGGTGACAAAGGGCAGCCCTGACGGAGTCCAACTCTCACTGGGAAAAAGTCTGACTTACTGCCGGTCATGCGAACCAAGCTCCTGCTTTGTTTGTACAGGGCCTGAATGGCTCGTAGCAAAGAGCCATGTACCCCGTACTCCCGAAGCACCTCCCACAGAATACCCCGGGGAACACAGTTGAATGCCTTCTCCAAATCCACAAAGCACATGTGGACTGGTTGGGCAAACTCCCATGAACCCTCGAGAATCCTGGAGAGGGTAAAGAGTTGGTCCAGTGTTCCACGACCAGGGCGGAACCCGCACTGCTCCTCCTGGATCCGAGGTTCGACTATAAGCCGGACTCTCTTCTCCAGTACCCTTGCATAGACCTTACCAGGGAGGCTGAGGAGTGTGATTCCCCTGTAGTTGGAACACACCCTCCGGTCCCCCTTTTTAAAAAGAGGCACCACCACCCCAGTCTGCCAATCAAGTGGCACCACCCCCGATGTCCACGCAATGTTGAAAAGGCGTGTCAGCCAAGACAGCCCCACAACATCCAGAGCCTTGAGGAACTCGGGACGGATCTCATCCACCCCTGCAGCCCTGCCGCCAAGGAGCTTTTTACTACCTTAGCGACTTCGGCCTCAGTAATGGACAAGCCTATTCCCGTGTCCCCAGCCTCTGCCTCCTCACTGGAGAACGTGTCGGTGGGATTGAGAAGGTCCTCAAAGTATTCCTTCCACCGCCCAATGACGTCTTCAGTCGAAGTCAGCAGCACACCATCTCCACTATATACAGTGCTAGTGGCACACTGCTTTCCCCTTCTGAGTCGCCTGGCGGTTTGCCAGAATCTTTTCGGAGCCGACTTAAAGTCACTTTCCAAGGCCTCACCGAACTCTTCCCACACCCGGGTTTTTGCCTTGGCAACGACTGAAGCCGCAGATCGCTTGGCCTGTCGATACCTGCCAGCTGCCTCTGGTGTCCTACAGGCCAACCATGTCCGGTAGGACTCCTTCTTCAGCTTGACGGCATCTCTCACCTGGGGTGTCCACCACCGGGTTCGAGGATTACCGCCCCGACAGGCACCAACTACCTTGCGACCACAGCTACAGTCAGCCGCTTCAACAATGGAGGAGCGGAACATGGCCCATTCTGAGTCAATGTCCCCCACCTCCCCCGATATCTGGTCAAAGTTCTGACGGAGGTGTGAGTTGAAGATCAATCTGACAGGTTCTTCTGCCAGACGTTCCCAGCAAACCCTCACTGTACGTTTGGGTTTGCCTGGTCTGACTGGCATCTTCCCCCACCACCTGATCCAACTCACCACCAGGTGGTGATCAGTTGACAGCTCAGCTCCTCTCTTTACCCGAGTGTCCAGTACACATGGCCGCAAGTCCGCTGACACGACTACAAAGTCAATCATTGAACTGCGGCCTAGGGTGTCCTGGTGACATGTGCACTTATGGACATCCTTGTGTTCAAACATGGTGTTCGTGATGGACAAACTGTGGTTTGCACAGAAGTCCAAAAACTGAACACCACTCGGGTTCAGATCAGAGAGGCCATTCCTCCCAATCACACCCCTCCAGGTCTTACTGTCATTGCCCACGTGAGCGTTGAAGTCCCCCAGTAGGACAATCGAGTCTCCAGGAGGAGCACTTTCAAGCACCCCTTCCAAGGACTCTATGAAGGCTGGGTATTCTGAACTGCTGTTCGGTGCATAAGCACAGACAACAGTCAGGACCCGTTCCCCAACCCGAAGGCGTAGGGAAGCTACCCTCTCGTCCACCGGGGAAAACCCCAACATACAGGCGCCGAGTCGAGGGGCTATGAGAAAGCCCACACCTGCCCGCCGCCTCTCACCATGGGCAACTCCAGAAAAGAAAAAAGTCCAGCCCCTCTCAAGGAGATTGGACCCAGAGCCCAAGCTGTGTGTTGAGGTGAGCCCGACTATATCTAGCCGGTATCTCTCGACCTCGCGCACCAACTCAGGCTCCTTCCCCGCCAGTGAGGTAACGTTCCAAGTTCCAAAAGCCAGTTTCAGCAACCGAGGATCAGAACGCCAAGGCCCACACCTTCGGACACTGCCCGATCCACAATGCACCGCACCCCTACTACTGCCCCTCCCATCGGTGGTGGGTCGATGGGAGGGGGATTAATTTAGCATGTTAACACATTATTAAAGTTAATTTAACACATTTATTTGTTTGTTTAGTTGAAATGATCTTATTCCCTTGCAGGTGATTTTGCTTGTCCTCTAATTGTTAGTTTCTTTTGAAAGTCTTTTTTCTCATGTTGGTTTGGTTGATATGTGTCCTTCATTGGTCAAAACTTCAATTTATGTCATTAACATTACGCTCATCACACACACAAGCATGATATGCTAGCAGACACAGGGTTCCTACAGTAACATAAGCAAAGACAAATGAACAACTTCTTATATGTCACTACTCAAAGGCACTGGGTTACAACCTTCAGCCTTTTCCATGTAGGTCCATCATCTGTGACGTGCACACAGAGCCAGAGTTAACATGACTCATTAGTTCACTGCCCACAAATAGCATTCATATTTACACGCTAAGGTGCTTAGAAATATATTAAGCATGCTTAAGCCATTCTTGTCAACAATGCATCTGCCTGGCAGCCACATGACAGGTGTGACCACAGATAACAGTGAGAGAGAGAGAGAGAGAGAGAGAGAGAGAGAGAGAGAGATTCCCACAATCCTCATATAGCTGAGGCATAACAGTCCTGGGGCAACAGAATGTTTTGCCTGTCCATGTGTGACCTCCTGAGGCTGTGTGGAAGAAGACCTGACAGAGAGAGAGAGAGAGAGAGAGAGAGAGAGAGAGAGAGCACATATCACCAGAAGTGCTGTCCTAGCAATCACTTAGTTATGTCCTGCCCATCTGTAATGTAAAACTTTCAGCTGCCCAGTTCACACAGATGCACACACACACACACACACACACACACACACACACACACACACACACACACACACACACACACACACACACACACACCTCTATACACCACACAAACACACACACACACACCCTGCTATAGGCCACCCTCTCCCGCATATACCCCAGTATACGCCAGTATGTATACACAATCATTTGCACCAGCTTGAACACCCCAGCTCAAATTAAGTTTTGTTGATTTTCTAAGTGGCAATAAGTTAATGCACCCTTTACAATGAAATACAGCATTTTTTGCAAACCTCAGAGCACAATTTCATGTTTTTGTAGCTGCTGAGTTTAAGAAAATGGTAAAAAAATAAAGGTAACACTTTATTAGAAGTGGTCCTTTGTAGATGATGAAGTGGTAGTTTTTAAGCATCAGAATACATTGAAGCAAATATCTTGTAGATGTTCTGTTGAAACATTACTTATATTAAGTAGATGTATTGTTAATATGTTACTTCTAGTAAGCAAAACCTAAGCTTAATCAACCTTACCTAACACCTGACCCTATTTTTAACCTCAAACCAAAACCTAATCCCAACCCTCATATGTTTTTGACATGTTACTGAGAGTCAGTTGAGTGTTTGTTTTAATAAAAACATAGCATCTCTTGCACAGGACACATTTTTTATCCAATATGTTACATTTAGCCAATTTGCATTAAAATGTGCAGATGTGTGTTCTGTTTGTAGGATGTATTAACTTATTTCATTTGACCATGGGTGGCCAAACATTTGAATGTAGACAGACAAATAGGTAGGTTGGAAGATGGACAGACAAATTCATAGATAAAGAGCCAGCCAGATAAACCGAGATATAGACAGCCAGATACCCTACACACACTTTATTATGTATTACTCTCACTTCACACAGCAGCAACACCTTATTTACACATATGTTGGTGACACGTGCACAGACGCACACAACTCACATTCACCCCCAAAAGTCACCTCAGCTGGAGAGACCCTCTCACAGCCCCCTTCATTCAGCCAGCTACTCACACAACCAGACACACACACACACACACACACACACACACACACACACACACACACACACACACACACACTGACATGGACAGGCAAGCAGTTCAGCTCCACACATGCACACACACACACACACACACACACACACACTGACATGGACAGGCAAGCAGTTCAGCTCCACACACACACACACACACACACACACACACACACACACACACACACACACACACACTGACATGGACAGGCAAGCAGATCAGCTCCACACACACACACACACACACACACAGACATTTATAAACACACATAAACCAGTCACGTTCAGAAACTGCACGTGCACTCTGCACACCCCCCACAGACACACACTGCTTTCCAACCATGGAGGAGAGCCATGGAAAGAACAAGCCACGACTGCAGAACACATGACTCCCAACATGGCTCACATAAACTCACACACATGTGCAGGCGCATGTGGATATGCACATATCACTCTTGTCAGAACAAAACCTTGTATCTCCAAAATGGTAACTTTACAGGAGAAGGAAAAAACCTGCTTTACTTTTAATGCAAGTCAATGGAACCAGAAGTCATTTTGGGCCATTTCTTTTGGCCTATTCATCATGAAATTTAAACATGATGTAAAAATCAGCAGGCATTTTCAAATTATCTCAAAAAGTGAAAAACATCAAAAACGGAGATACAAGGTTTTGTTCCGACTACGATATGTTTGGTTGAAATGCATGAATATGATGAGTACAGTACACAGAGGGTGAGACATGTGATGAAAAAGAGAAAAGAGACTGGAGGAAGGGACATGGAGATGAGAGAGAGAGAAAAACAGGGAGAGAGAGAAAGTAAAAGAGGGAGACAGAGGAACATAGAGGCAGAGGGACAGAGAAAGAGAAACAGGGTGAGAGAGAGAGGGAGTGGGAGACAGAGAAAGAGAGAAAGGCACAAAGAGAGGAAGACGAATGAGAAAGGAAAGAGATACAATGAGTGAGAGACAGGAAAGAGAGACAGGAACAGAGAGAAAGAAACAGAGAGACAGAGAGAGGGAAAGAGACTGGGAGCTGGAGACAGGAGTGAGAAAGGGAGAGACAGGACAGAAAAAAGGAGAGAAGGAGAGAGAGAAAGAGAGGTCGAGACAAAGTCAGGTAGACAAAGAGCGATAGAGAGAGACAGAGAGAGAGAGAGAGAGAGAGAGAGAGAAAATGTGTGTATGTGCAATGGATGTGTAATGAAGAGTGTGATACTCGACAGTATGTTGGGGGTGGGGGCGTTGCTGCGCGCGCGTGTGTGTGTGTGTGCAGTACCTGCCTGTGAGTAGAGTGTGTAGTGAGTGGGTGGAGAGTGGGAGAGATATAGTAAAAGAGAAAGTGATTGTAAAAAAGGAAACGGAGAGGGAGTTGTAGTGAGGGAGTGGAAAAGCAAAGGGAGCTGTATAAAGAGAAAAGAAAAGAAGAGGAAAGAGAAAATGTGAAGGGAGCAGAGTGGAGGAGAGAAACGAGAGATAGCAGCAGACGGAGGGGAAAAGAAAGAAAAAAAGAAGGAGGTGAAATACAGCGAAAGCTCTGCGTCGTGATATGTTAGAAGAGCTGAATCACAGGCGTGGAGCAGGCTGTTAAATGTCTAGCTCCTCTAAATCCCTCTTTCTTCTCCTTATACACACTGTTTTAGAGAGAGAGAGAGAGAGAGAGAGAGAGAGAGAGAGAGAGAGAGGAAAGAGAAATAAGGAGAGAGAGAGAGTGTTCACTATGTTTTATTAAGTCCTAATATGCATATGTGTGAGCACCTATTGGTTATAATGTGTTATTTACGTAAGTACCTGTATTTATTTTTTTATTTATTCATTCATTCGTTTATTCATGTATTTATTTATTCACAACCACTATGATATGTAATAAAATAAATTAAATAAAAATGCTTCTCCTTGTATGTGTTACATATGAAAGCAACTACAGGGTGATTCACTCGAAAGAGGCCCAGAATATTCTGTAATAACACTTGCTAAGATGAAAAAATCTGAACGAAACCACATGTAATGTGCTCCTCAGTATATGGACCTTCAAACAAACCAGGATGCTCCTACGTCTGAGCGATCAGGTAGGTGCTGGACAGCCATCGCAATGTTTAACCTCTGTTTGCAACTTCCGGGTATATACCCCTGTACCCCTTCATGTGTCTGACAGAAAATGGAGATCACTTCCAGCATCGCATGTAATGCAATCAATTACACATACTTCAAGGTATGTGGTGTATTTTTTTGGTTCAGATTGCGTCATCCTCATGGGAGTTACAACAGAATATTCAGGGCCTCTTTCAAACGAATCTCATGCCTTACACTGTATACATAGGCAAGTACCTGTTTGTTAGGAACAACTCTTACCTTAACCTTTTTTTTTTTTTTTTTTTGCAAAAATCACTTTACAAAGTCAAGTCAGTTGTTTTCCTTTGGTTTTGTTTCATAGTTCATACATTTTTTCCCTAGAAAGATACACACACACACACACACACACACACACACACACACACACACACACACAAACACAAACACACACACACACAGAGACACTTGCCTGTTCCTGGATCAGCACTGTCAGACTACATAAGCTGTCAGTCATCATCCACAGAACACTGGACTGAACCTTCTAGAACACAGAACAGAAACATCTAGAGCTCTAATACTGTCACACTGTCTCCATCACACCCTGTAGAGATGCTCAGAGGAGGAGAAGCTTCTGTTAACTTTGGGAGCAACATGTTCCTGACAATTCCACAATGCGCTGTCTGGGTTTGATAGTGAGAGAGAGAAAGAGAGAGAGAGAGGGTGAGAGCAAGAGAGCACATGTGAGAGCATGCGAGGTAAAGAGACGCAAGTGAGAGAGAGAAAGGAAAAGAGAGAGAAGACAGAGAGCAAACAAGATAAGAGGATGAAAGAGAGAGCAGAGGGAGCAAGTGAGAAGAAGACAATGGAGAGGGAGAAGGTAAGAAAGAGAAAGTGAGAGAGAGAGCAAGTGAGAGAGAGGAGAAAGAAAAAGAGAACAGAGGGAGACATGGGGAGAGGAAGAGAGATGAGTGAGAAAGGAGAGAGGATGAAGATAGAATAGAGAGAGAAACTGAAAAAGAGAAACAGGAGGAGAAAAAAAGAGGAGGTAGTGAGAAAAGAGAGAGAGTGAGAGGGGATGAGAGAGAGAGAGATTGAGAGGATGAGAGGGGGGGGTGGCAAGAGAAAAGAGAGGGACAGAAACAGAGAGAATGAGAAGGAGAGAGAGAGGGGGAGAGAGCACACTGTCAGGGTAGCGTGACATTTCCCCGTGAGGACAGAGTGTTCTTAAAATCACAGAGAAACGCTGCAAAAGCTGCAGCGCCTTTATCATAGATAGAGGCACACACACACACACACACACACACACACACACACACACACACACACACACACACACACACACACACACACATCGAAGAAGAGATTATGCCTCTGCTTTTCATTCAAGCCTATGCATCCACACAAGCTACCTACTTACACAAACATTAATATTTACACATTATTTCATTCAGGAAAGGAGCATAAATTGAACACAGCTGTTTATTGTTCATTCATTCAAACCTACATAATTTACAGCGCAATTCAAAGCTATGTGATAAACACAGCATTTGATTTCAGCAGTAACTCGTTAAATATGTAAAGCTCTTCGGTATGCACACAGCGAGTGAGCACAATAACACAAACACCACATGAAATATTCATATTGGCCATTTTATCAGAAATGCCTGTCATGTACTGTGGGGGTAGGTGTAGGTTTGTAGGTTTTACAATTACTGTAGTCCTTCTGTTGCTGAACAGTTTATCAGTCCATCTCTTAAGCACATCCATCAGTGGAAAGGGACCACTACAGGACCACCACTGACCAAATATTATTTAGGCGGTGGGCCATTCTCAGTACAGCATGGAAAATAATATGGCTGTAGAATGTTAATGTGTGAACTGAGGAGTTTGTTTGAAGTTGAGCATTTGCCAAATTCTGAGTTTTCACTTTCACATTGAATGGGTGTTGGTTACCTAGTAGCATCTGCAGCACATGTTCTAATAAACTAAAACGTTTAGAAGTGCAAAGTAAAATTTATTTTAGCGACATTTGAGAGACGTTTATTTAAAAAACGTTATCTTGAAGATAAAATCTTCACACACAGAGCCTCAGACCCTTTTTTTTCAGATTCAGCTTCCAGTAGAGGAGTTACCTAATGCAGCGTAACCTTAGATGGCTTTTACATAACTGACTTGACCTAATAACACCTATGCTTTGAAATGTGTCCCTGCCAGGAGCTTACTCTCTCCATTCCGTACTACAGGCGCAGAAAAAGCTGGCTTTGAGAGACGCCAAAAATAACTTATGGGCCGGGGGTTCCGTTCCTGGTTCAGAGAGGTTAGTTCATGTGCAGTGATGCTGTGGTATTTTCAGCAGCTGCGGATCAGCGTTCAGTGTGTGTGGGGAAGCTGAAGAGCATTGCTATCGGCGTTTCAGGACAGAAAGGGTGTGAAGGATGTGTCAGAGTGATGAACTGGCAGAGCTCACAGGGCATTACATTCAGACATGGAAGGCCCAAGAACATGCAACACCTAGGTTAAATTTGGAAGACGGCTCATGTAGCTGCTGTAGCTAGGCTACAGAAATTGACTAAGCTTATCACCCAGACAAAGTAGCTCACACCAATCGCATAAAAGGCCAACCAGCTAGCTAGGTTTGGCCAGAGAGAGTGTGAAGAAGGTGTGAGAATGGTGAACAGCCAAGATTTCCATGTTACACTGAGACCTGCAAGGGGTGAGACCTCATCTGGAACTGAGTGGACTGCTAATATGGATAACCATGAACCCCCCTGGGGCTGTTGTTCTGCTAAATAATCCCTAATGTTAAAGTAAATGGTGGCTGTGCAAAAGGTGCAGATTTTCTGGTTGTCCATGCCTGTATGTGTTATATCAGCATGTTATTTGTTATATAATTGATTTCATGTCATTACAATTCTAAAATCCACAAGCAAAATATTAAGTATCACAATGTCCAAAAACATGTTACTGTTACAAATGAGGTATATTAAATTACACTTAGGTTTTCAAAAATAAGTTTTTATTTTAATGTTTTTCTGTTTGCTCATTTGCTGATGTATATTTTTTGCTACTGGAATTCTCCTTTTCTGACTTTTGGCATTTTTTCAAAGGACGGCTGTCACGATTGGCCCCTCCCAGTCCTGTCCATTTGTTCGTGTTGTGTTTTGATCTTCCATGTGCATTTGTTTTGGTTTAGCCCCCTTGTTTCATGACTCCGCCCCTGATTGTCTCCACCTGTTTTCCACCTGTCCCTCATTTTCCTGGTGTATTTAAGCCCTGTGTTTGCTGGTCTTTGTGCTGATCTTTGTTGTTTGTAGTGTTTGATTCTTGTTTGAGGTTCTTTATTGTCATGTCTGTCCTGTTGAGCTATGTGAAATATATTAGAAACTGAAGGTAAACTCAGCCTTTCAATGAAGCTGTACCATCTTGTGAGTTTGCTGATGCTAGCACTAACTAGCCTAGAAGTGACTGCAGAAGTCAGCCCTAGAGGACACTGCCAGGCTAGGTTGCACTAGCATCTACAGAATTGAAAGGTGGTACAGTTTTGTTTATTCACACACATTTGTGTTTCGCCACATTGTGGGCGGTCCACACTCAGTGGCTACATGATCAACAGATCTGTTACTCCAAATCAATTGATCAAAAGAAAGTGCAGGTGAACACCCTCTTTAAGACCCTGCCCCTGTTAAAAAGTGTGAATGTGCTGGTTAGCTGGCCGGAGCAGCAGTAAACTATTGATCTGTGCCTGACATTAAAGATGGAAATCACAGAGTTTAACACGAGAAACAAGTCATCAGCAGACTCGTGAATGTGTGAATCACTTCTAATCTTTATGCACATAAAAATACAATAAAAGCCCCCAAATACAGTAAAGAGGTATGAATCTAATGTGAATAATCCATATGGATTAAACTATGACTGGACTTACAATGCTTACCAAATCAGTGATTAAATAAAAGTTTAACTTAAAAGTTCACATCAAGTAAACATACCCTGTAAAGGTTATAAAATGAAATGAACTTAATAAAAAAACACAGAAAAAGTATTTACATCAACAAATTCTCTGTGCTTCAATGACCACATGGCAATATCTATACATAAACATTGCACAAACATCAATATGTCCTCTCCTATTGGATATATAATTGGATATATAACCATATCTAACTGTCTGAGTGCTATATACTTTAAATCGTGTCATTTTGGACAGTACCTTGCATAAACTTCCACTCTTTATAATGTAGTGCAATCTGTACTGTTGTTAGCGCTGCAGTGATTGGTTGATAAAAATTGATCATTTAAAGTTTGTAAAGAAAATGGCATGACATGTTGACACATTTACTTACAAACTGAAATGATTTATAATTTTTATCACATTCTTATGATACACGTTTATCCCTTTTCATTGCAACGCACTGCAAGAAGCACTGGTGGCGATCTGGTTGTTTGCTGTTGCTTACGTGGTGTGGTAGAGTGACCATGTGTGGTGGATGAGACGAGGCTTCAGCATGAACTTCAGGGTAACGCAGAAGTGAGGATCCATCAAAGCTTTCCAATTCGTTAAAGTTTACAAAAAAATAAGAGAAAGAAAAAACACACAAAAAAGGAATGCTTAAAACAATCGCTCGGCTTCTCGCAGCCTCTAGATTACCCCTCTGTTCTATGGGCCCACCTGCTAGGCCCTGCCACCCTTAGCAGACACCCCGTCTGCTCCAAGCTGTGGTTTTACCCTGCTGCCTTAATACCCCCTCTCTGGAACATACCATCCTAAGGGGTTATAAGACAAAAGAAGCATTGCAATCGGTACACCATATACCTTAATTACCAAAGACACGGTTACTTTAGATTTCTCATAATACATGTCTTAGTCTACAGCATAATCCACTAGTCAGTTTTCTCCATGCTGTCTACAAAAACTGCTGACAGAGGACCACCCCCCCCGCCCCCCAAGGAGATTAATCAGGTAAGCATGATTATGTCCACCAATGATTTCTTACAGGTGCGAGTATTCCTTCCAAAGCTAGCTTAAGCGTCTCATATGAAGGTGTGGAGCAGATGTAACTATGGTGATGTGTCATTAGTTGCAATCTTTTGGAAGGATGTGACATATCTTATGAACAGTTTAAAACATTATAGAGCAATTTTTAGAGTGAACAAAAAAGCACCAACAACCAAAACATTCATACCCTGCCACAAACACACACCTCACTTCCAAATCATATTCACTCCTTTCTCAAAATCCATCATCTGGGTGAGCGGTGTGAACAAGCATGGTTGTCCACACATGGACACGCTCCCACTGGGGAATGGATGAACGTTATTAATATCATTTCATGTTGTTATCTATCATGCTTGTGACCTCCAATTACAGCGTCCACTGTGGGCATTGTTACAGCCACTACAGGGGAGCCGACGTGAGGCCTGCTGGGCCGCAAGCGCAATTGATCAAAGCACTGGCTTCGCTCGCAGGCAGCGGGGAACACGGATTAAGCTGCTACATTTGAAATTGAGCTCATTTGTCTTCAGGGTTAGAAGGACTCCCAAGCCATGCTGGAGAGTTGAGGAATTCAAGTGTGAGGCTTGGATAAGCCATTAGCGAGGTGGAATATAAACCTGGGGCAGCTGCTTGATAAAAAAGCACAACCGTAGAGAAAAAGTTAAAGTACAGGATCCATAAAATGCTGAAACTGGAACAACTGAAACACTGCTTCTTCAGTCTTCAAATTAGAAAGATAAAGAAATGGTTGACTGAAGAATATCAAATTAGAAAGATAAAGAAATGGTTGACTGAAGAATATCAAATTAGAAAGATAAAGAAATGGTTGACTGAAGAATATTTTGCTAAAAAATAAAATCGATGCAATTTTACTTAGTTTAAATTAGTTTAAATATAGTTGATTCACCCACAGTCAGCCAAGACCATTTTAGCATTACACAGGAGCTATGAGGCTTATGTAGCAAGTAATGGAGGTTTATATTCAGCAGTAAGTATTGTGTAAGCTGCATACTTACATTATCACAAACTTGCTTAAAGTCAGCTCATATAGACTTGCTTATGACATGTTTACTAACAAAGTACAAACAAAAATGTAGATGTTTGCTACTACCGTATTTAGCTATGTAATGCTGATTGTAGGACTTTAAGCTTCCACTGACCTTTTCCACAAAAAGCCATGCTTACGTAAAACTCAAAATAGCATAAGTGATATCAAAATTCTATTGTAGTGTATAATAGTACTCAAACGCCAAGCTATAAAAGCCAAATTTTATTTTTTTGTGACAATTATCATGACAAATAGTGAGAATAAGAAGTGCATCAAAGCCCTGATGTAATGTGAATTTGATAGACTAGATTTAATTAGCAATACTAACTAGAGGCCATTTGTACCACATATAAACATGAAAAAAAAAGAATATTACAAAAATTGCTGCCATGGTAAACAAACACACTGTGACTGCTTCATGTGAAAAAACAGGGCTACTCTCACATACACAGCGTTTTACTTGTGTTTGAAGCTAAATTAGTGGTTTGTTACACATCTTATTCCCACTATTTGTCACAACAGTGCATAAAAACTAAAATATGTCTGTTGTAGCTTAATGTTTGAGTGCAGCACAATAGCGTTCTGAAATTGGTTATGCAGTATTTATATGGAGTGGAAGTGAGTTTTCAAGGCTAATGCATAACTGCAAAGAAAGCAGAAAGCATCTTTGTAAACAGGGTCCATTACTTGTTAGCAAAAAAGCAAACATCAGACAAACACATCTGGGCTGATTAACTATCTTTGGAATAAGAGGGAAATTTTGCAAATTACATTTTTCCCTAAACTTAACTACGCTATATTTCCAAAAGTATGTGCTCGTCTGCCTTCACATGCACATGAGCTTGAGTGGTATCCCATTCTTAATCCATAGGGTTTAATATAATGTCGGCCCACCCTTTGCAGCTATAACAGCTTCAACTCTTCTGGGAAGGCTTTCCACAAGGTTTAGGAGTGTGTTTATGGGAATTTTTGACCATTCCTCCAGAAGCACATTTGTGAGGTCAGACACTGATGTTGGAAGAGAAGAACTGGCTCGCAGTCTCCACTCTAATTCATCCCAAAGGTGCATCGGGTTGAGGTCAGGACTCTGTGTGGGCCAATCAAGTTCTTCCACACCAAACTCGCTCATCCATGTCTTTATGGACCTTGCTTTATGTAGTGCGCAGTCATGCGCAGTCATGTTGGAACAGGAAGGGGCCGTCCCCAAACTGTTCCCACAAAGTTGGGAGCATGAAATTGTACAAAATCTTTTGGTCTCCTGAAGCATTAAGAGTTCCTTTCACTGGAACTAAGGGGCCGAGTCTAACTCCTGAAAAACAACACCACCTCTGTGCACCATGTGCCTCAGCATCTACTGACCGCGCTTTCTCAATTTATGTGGCCTACCACTTCATGGCTGAGTTGCTGTCATTCCCAATCGCTTCCAATTTGTTGTAAAACCACTGAAAGTTGACTGTGGAATATTTAGTAGTGAGGAAATTTCACGACTGGACTTGTTGCACAAGTGGCATCCTATCACAGTACCATGCTGGAATTCACTGAGCTCTTGAAAGCGACCCATTCTTTCACTAATGCTTGTAGAAGCAGTCTGCAGGCCTAGGTGCTTCGTTTTATACACCTGTGGCCATGGAAGTGATTGGAACACCTGAATTCAATGATTTGGATGGGTGATTGAATACTTTTGGCAATATTGTGTATGTTTGCCTTCTAGAGATGAGCTCAGTAAGAGCTACATATCAGCAGCTACACAAAGACAATGTCTTTACAAGTACAACAGCACAATGTAGCAAAGCACCAAGGATGAATCTAATGAAGACACATGCTGAAAATGTTGCCCACCCACGTATTTAGTAACATACTACCATTTCCATAATGCCCATAAGGTATTGTCCTTGTCTGAAGCTCTGCCATACCCAGGGGATAGAAGATCATTATGGATCAGTGTGGATTGGAAGCTAACTGGGTAGGCGTTTTCTCCCGTCCCTCTTGTTGACTCATTATGGATGGAGGTGATTAATTACTATGAGGCATGATTTGATTGACATCTGTTGGGAGCTGAGTTGGCAGGCTGCCAAATGTTGAGACCACATGGCGATACAAGGTCAGTCCAGTTCATGACTCCCCTCTCCTCCCATCAAGTTTTACAACCAATTCTTAATAAGACTGAATTCCTTACTATGACAGAAACGAACAAAAAGACAAAAAGAATAAAAAATGTTTCAACTATTTAGCTTAATGTAAAATTCATGTAGCTGATTTAAATATTTAGATTTTTGTTGTTTTGGTTTAATGTTTGGCTGAGCAAATGTATGAACACATGGCTGAATGGCTGGCTAGATAGATAGATAGATAGATAGATGGATGGATGGATGGATGGATGGATGGATGGATGGATGGATAGATGGATAGATAGATGATAGATTAATCATTCATATTAAAAACCCAGTTGGTAAGAAAGTCTTAATATAATCTTTCGAGGACTATGTATAAACAGAAACAGTTTATGCTGTCAAGATGAAGGATCTCTCTGTTCGTCTGTGTTCCTGCAGGGGGGCACAGAGTGTGCTGATACCCAGTCAGAGGGTGCAAGCGGGTGCGTGTGCGGGTGGAGGGGTTCTCTCGGCACTGGCTGGGAGGAGAGAAGTCTGAGTAAATTAGAACAGTGAGCTGGGACTGTCACTCCACATTTCTCCCAGAGGACAAAGTACGCAGAGTGCTCACAGCTGGGGTCCGCCTGACTAACTGGCCACCATGCTCCAGCGCAGGGACTGACACACATACGCATTATACATACAAACACACACAAATAGTAGTGTTCTCAAACCAGCACTCTAGCTGGAGATTATACACAACATGAGCATGTCAGAGTTGCACGGATGTTTCATACAGGTCATTAGCAACCCAGCACTTTCATTACCTGTCAAACTTTTGGACACACCTTCTCAGAGAAGGGTTTCCTTATTTTTACTATTTTACACATTTTAGAATAAAATTGTACAGAGGCCTTTTATTCTTTAATAAATTAGCCCCGTTTCACCTTTTTAAACTATTTTAAACTCTTGATGATTCTCTCAAGCAGCTTCATGAGGAGAATGGGTATGTTGCTAGCGACCTGACACATGCACAGAGTTAAAAAGCAAAACTGATAAAGAAACAATAATTCCCAGTACAACATGCTGATTTGTTGTTTTTGTAATTGTTCACTTGGGACACAAATGGACCAGTAATATCAATATCTATCCTGTTATTACTGTTGAACTCTTCTGTTTTTGGATATCTGGAAGAGGGAGAACAAAGTTTGGGAGGGCCATCAAATTATGCTTGCTGCAATTACTGAGCCAGAGAATTAATAACTGATAATTGCTAGTTTATGAGAACTTAATTTGGCAAAACTAGCAAGCTAGCCAAGTAATGTTAGCAGAAAGTGCACTGCAGATATGTGCACAGCCGTTTTGCCCTTGAACAGTACAAATGTCCTTTGTATAATAATTGGGTTTAACATGACCATTCTTAAAGACTTGTTGGCTTGGTTCGAGCTTACATGCCCAATGATGTCCTGCATGGGGAGGAGTTTTGATTGTACTGGGAGGTGTTTTGGTTGTCGAATGTATCTTGGAGAGATGGGTGCATTTACGCCGCTATAACATTTGGCTCAAATGCATCTCAGTCCACTTCCTGTAATGGTTTAAATGATTGTATTTGTATCTTACGTGTGCTTACACTTGCATTCTTATGTGGCTTGGCCTTATCCAGATCTAATTCTGATATTGATGTCAGCTGTAGCAAGATTATACTTTGGACTAATACAAAAAACTCCAAGATATTGCTCAGTGTTTGGGATAACAGTGTTAGCATTTAACCTCCAAGAGAATTGGTTATATCTAGGGTATTTTGTACTTCTGTCTTTTCCAGCACCCTAAATGAAGAAGATGATCAAGTTAATCTTCACAGTATAATAAACGCTCCAAGATATAAATCATCCTTAGGATAAAATTGATCATTTAGACCTCAAGAGAGTTAATTAAACTTAGGATAAACACCCTTCCTCAACAACATATAGATTGTTGGATTAGCACTGAAGCGTGGAAAATCTGAGATGGATTAAAGGAAATAGAATGAAGTGCTAAAATATACAAAAATGCAAAAGAAATAAAATAATTT
The DNA here is from genome assembly GCF_015220715.1 of Pygocentrus nattereri. NCBI lineage: Eukaryota > Metazoa > Chordata > Actinopteri > Characiformes > Serrasalmidae > Pygocentrus > Pygocentrus nattereri. The sequence goes on along the minus strand of NC_051211.1, from coordinate 37,994,359 downwards.
TAAAAATGTGTGAAGTATCTAAAAGCAAAACACACACATGAACACACACACAAACATTATTTAAGCCACTTATCCTCCTGGGTAATATGGGTGCTGCAGCCTATCCCAGTGGTCACTGGTTGGAAGGCAGGAAAGACCCTGGACAGGCTGCCAATCCATCACAGGGCAGAGAGACAAATACACACACACACACACACACACACACATTAACGTGGAGTGATGAGGAGGACGCACATGCTGAGAAAAGTGAGATTTGTAATAGCCAACACGGAGATAAGGTGGGACGGACATGATGAAATAGAAACACAGAACACAAATCCAAACACTTCAAACTCTACATACACAGCAAACAATATATCAAACATATCCAACAAAGACCAGCACAATCAAACAAAGACCAATGACAACAAGGGGCAAACACAGGGCTTAAACACATGAGGGCTAACTAGGGATAGCAGGACACAGGTTGAATCACAGGAGGCAACAATCAGGGGCGGAGTCAGAAAAAAAGGGGGCTAGACTGGGAATCAAAACAAAGAAAGCACATGGACATGTAAACAGACGCACATGGACAGGACTGGGAGGGGCCAATCGTGACACACACACACACACATTCACACCTAAAGGCAAAATAAATAACATAAAAAGGAACTTAAAAGCAAAAGGTCTTAGTAGTTTTAGTGCAGTAAGAATAAACTGCTTAATTGTAGGCTGAAGAAAAGTGATATCAGTTTAAACCTAAATTTTAAAATGGACATATTTGGGGCACATATAAGATCTTCTGGGAGCTGGTACCAGTTTCATGTTGCATAACTAACTATATGTTACTTTGCCATGTTTAGTTTCTACTTGTGTCTCTACCAGCTGACCTGTATCTATTGATCTATGAGTTTATATTCTCTAAACATGTCAGAGAGGTACTCTAGGCCTAAACCATTCAGTGGTTTATAGACTATAAGCGGCACCTTAAAATCTATGTCCACATGTTCTGCTGTCATGAGAAAAATAATATAACCCTCGTGTTTCCCTGTAATGCTGACAGTATTGGCCCAGTTAAAGTGCACTGAAGAAACTGGCTAGCATTTCAGGTGAACCCACTGACCTGCTAGAAAAATTAGGTAACCTGACAGAAAGTCTGCTCTCAGTGAAAGTTTGGTAACGGCTGAACTGGAGGTGAACTACATTGTGCTTTATAAAAGAAACAAAACATAATGAAAAAATGTAAAGTAACTTTTGCATGCCTGGAATTTTGATATACAAAAGACAAAAACGTCAAGGAGTTCATATGAGTTCACCCACCACACACATACTAGAAGCGTACACGGCAACAGGGACCTTTGGAATGTGTTTAGCATGCATCAGGGATGTCAGAGATCACATATTTACAAGATTATTACATAAACAGGAGGAACCGCAGTGCATAGCTTTCCTTTTCCAGTGATAACAAGCTGGAGTCAACTGATCAATTTCAGAAGGTTCTTAATTAGCTGAACCAGGTGTGCTTGCCTTGGGCTATGAGGTCAGGCCTTGGCCCTGCTGCACTCTGCTGTGGCAGGGGTCATATGCCATCATACAGTGGTCATATGCCATGATACAAGGTCAATCTACTTAATCCTGGAGATCAGTGATAGCACCATACAGTATTTTTGGATGTTGGAAAAAAATAATTATGAAAGCAGTCAAGAGAAACCGCTTGAATTGTATAACTGTCGTAACAAAAAGGCCTAAAAACACTCTTTAATTTTGCTTATGTCTCTTACCTGGGGCAATTATGCAGTTGTTGTCATCGTGGTTGTTATTGTACATGAATGCTTCTGTAAAGCAGTCTTGGGCAGGAGAAAGGCACTGAATGAATGTAGTTACAACATTTTCTTATGACATTGTTAATATGGTCTTTCCTTTAGGACTCCCTGAGAGGAATTTCTGAATTTGCTTTTTGTCTCTCTCAGCCTGCTCTCTCTCTCTCTCTCTCTCTCTCTCTCTCTCTCTCTCTCTCTTTCCATCTTTCCTCCTCTCCCAGAAGCAGTGCAGCTGTTTAAGCCTGATAAAGGGTTGGCATTTGCAGTGTGCTGGTCCACATTGATCCAGACAGCAGCGAATGAAAACGCGACACAAACACGGGAGATTAAAGCTTGAGCCAATTTTTGGCTCCTGCAGGAGGGGAAGGAGAAAGAGGACGTCCCCCGTGACCTAGATTCCAAGGTGCACGGCTCATGTGACAAAACCTCTCAGTCACAACAATAATGAGGGGAGACTTAAGCTGGAATGGGGTCCCACGCCCAGAGTGGGAACTTTTACAGCCCCCTATACCCACATCTGCAGGTCCATGCGGGTAAAAGTGACGTCAAAGTATGTGTAAGTACAGGAAAAAAGCACAACAGACACAAACAACAAAACATCAACATCATTCCTTTTCAGAACTGTTACCTGGTGCCTGTCTTTGTCAGGACACTTGCTACAGCCTCATGAAGGAAACTATCTCTAATTAAGTCAGAGTGCAGTGACAATTTAGTTACATCTAAGTAAGATTATTAAAAATAAAAATTAGACAAGTAAATAAATTGTTTGAAAAAAAGACTAATTTCTTTGAGTTATTTGCAGGGAACATGGTGTATTATTAAAAATGTTTAAACAATACTAACACTGGTGGTTATATTAAACATGGTTTAAATTTACTAAAGCATAGCTTTTTAATTATTTATCATACCTATATGACAACCACGGGCCTAATGGTCAGATGAGGATGCCTGATTGATAGACCACAGTTCACAAGCCTGCTATGTCAATGAAGTAAAAGTTAGCATAATAGCATGAGCAGAGAGGAAATAGTAACATAGGCTTACAGGCAAGGCATCGAATACAGCTTGCCTGAGATCTGGGACCCCTCAATATCTCAAAATCAAAATGCTGGGGTCCCTGAAAATTGTGACTTAATGCTGTCCATTTGTGGAAAAAAGCAAATTCAGGGAAAGGTTATTTAGCCTGCTTCACCCAGGAAATGGTGAGCTTCTGTCTTTGATACTTAACCCCTTACATAGCCGCATAACAGCCATGTTCGCTGGAAGGCCCACAGTTTTATTACACACTTCTATAACGTAAGAAAACTTTAGACAGTTTGCAATGAAGTCCTTGTAGTTACTACATAATAAGCCTCAGTTTGTAATAAGACTGCAATTTTAAGGGGTTAACTAAATAAGATGAAACAGTGTTCTGCCTCAGTAATGCAATGTTGAAAACTAGTTCACCCAGTTGGTCCTTCATGGCCTAGCAACAGTAACTATGCCCTGGATACTTCTTGAAAACTTTATAACAGGCCACAGAACATTTGCAAATCTGAAAACTCGCCCAGTTGCCCATGAGAAAGGTAAAAAGAGTGAATCATTATTCATTTCTAAATCCAAAGACAAAAGAGGAGATGTGTAAGGTTGCAATTAATGTGTCAAAGAACGCATTTCTAAAATTGTCTAACTAAATATTTTGTTGCCATTGAAGCTGGTGTTAGTGCTGCTATATTGATTGAGTGAGCAGCCAGCCATTGCAGTAGTAGCCAGCCAACATGGGACCCCCAAATACCAGGGAATATTTCAAACACAAGATCCTGCTTTGTCCACAGCTCACTAAAACATTATCTCGCTTTTCTATATAGCAATGTCTAAAAGAAGGCAAGGCTCCTTTTCACTTTACTTCTGGATATGCATTAAGGGAATGCTGGCCTGACGGGTTGAACAAATGAACACACAATTAGATGTTGTAGCTAGCTTTCGCTTGATTGTTAGCTTTCTCTTGGTAAGTTTGTGTGTCTGGAACACTGAGAGAACATAGGGTGAACGTAGTATTGTTAAAGAGGTGTGGGCAGGACAGACCACATAAGCCTTGTGATTGGTGAGGACCTTACTTATGTAAGTGTTACCCAAGCCTAGGACTACCCAGCTTATATTGAGAAAGGAATGTTGTGAATGCAAAATCCATTAGGCATTTATTGGACACTGGGAAGTTCACAGGACATAAGTTTCTTTGCTCATATATATTGTGTGCGTGCATATTGTGAGTGTAATTTACCTACAGATTTAGGTTCCTGTGGACATTTGTCTAAGCCATTAGCTTAATGTTAGCCACTTGGAATGTCAGATTACAACGAAATGAATAGATTCAGGTTTTAGGTTGAAGAAATGGCTGTTGTGCTTGTTACTCTAAAACGAAAACAAAAATATTAAGCAACATTTTTGCTTTTTAGCTAAGATTAGTTCACTAGTCGAATGAATTTTTTCACCAGGTTGGAATTTAAGTTATGAAAAGTCTGAAAGTACTTTTAATGCATTACTTTCCACCTTGTAAGCAACAATTAAAAGTAATTCCTCATACTATTTACACTATCTTAAGGAGTAAGCTTGCTGCTGTGGCACATAAATCACTGCTATCAGGGATTTACTGTGTTTGTGGTTGTGCAGGTTATCTGTAGTTTTGTTGTTGGTGATTAAGTATATGAGCTGTGGGCCTTCAGTCAGTTTCGTTTGTGAATTCCAAGTACTTTCTTTTTTGGTGTGGGACAAATGTGGGACACTATGTGCTCCTTAACCTTGATGTGAAGTGGAGAGACTGGAGGAAGGTGACGTGAACAGTCCAAACAGGGTTAGGAATCAGTCTCCAGTCGCTGCGGGGGAACCCAAACAGTCTCTCAGAAGAGACAACACAACCACATTTCCATAGCCAGGCTGACTGAGATGCCTTTATCTGAAGCTCTAATCAGTGTTTCAGTGCCACAGAGTGCATTTCCTTGGGATGGAAAGAACATGGAATATTCGTACTGAAGTAAGAGTACTGCAACTGTAGCGATAGCCTAATTCACTTCAACACAAGTTTTAATAACGTAATTAAGTTGTTAAAATGTAATAAAGTAATTACATTTACAGTCATTTTAAGTTTTTATTTGCCCTAGAGAAACCTCAAAATACTCAATGTTTCATTGAGTTTATTGGCTACCTTATCTAATCTATTAGCTTACCTTGAAATGTTTTCTAAATTTGCTAACAGGCACAATAGATCATAGCAACAGCTTTGGGTTAAAAGAAGAGCTGTCATGCTTGTTATTGTAAAACGGATAGTTCTTAAAATCTGAATGGCTGAGCTGCCTTTGAAGCCGTTGTAAAATATTAGGTATATGCACACCTCTGACCACCTCACAACAACTTAGTTCTCTGTCCTGAAAAATCCTTGTACAGTTAATGGAATAATCTTTGCTCACATGGACAACTGAGTTTGTTGATGAAGTAAGAACCCATTTTTTGTTTAGGCCCTTATTACAGACTAAGGCTTATTATTCAGCAACTACTTAGACTTCAGCAAAAACTTGTTGAGCTATTGTTCTGTTATAGAAATGTGTAATAGAACTTTAGACATTCTGGTGGGCCTTGTTGGGCATTCTAGTGTGCTTATATAAGTTTTGAAATTCTAGCTTCTATAGCCATATAGTCCACTATTTGTTGAATATGGATGTGGCTGAAGCCCAAATGACTGTTTTTAGACATCTTAAACATTGTTGTGGTGCAGGAACCTGTATTCAAATTGCTATGTAGTGCACTGTATAGGAGAAGGGACACATTTGGGATTCAGCCCTAGCGTGGCAAGAGGAGTGCCATTAGATTGGTGCCATATAAAACTTGCTGTGCTAATGTTATGATCAAAAGAGTACTTATAAAGTGAGGGTTTATAATGAAATAGAATGAAATTTCATTAAATCACCGCAATAAAATGATAAGCAACTGAAAGTTCTCGTCATTCAGTAGTCCATTGTTGTTTGGCAACAATACTCTAAAGGAACTACATTTCTTGGTGGAATAGTTGTTGACAATTATTAGTAATAATAATATTAAAATGTGTGTTTTTATTTTGCGTTTGCCTGCATTTTATAAAAGCAATAAGCCATTAGAAGCTGTGCATCTAATGGGGAGGGATTTTTAGAACATCCCATGATAAAATTGCAGTAACATACGGCCACTTAAAAAAATTCAAAAATAGTAAAAGAACACAGTAGCTGTTTAGCTAAGAATCATTAGCCAGCCAAGCCAACTGAGAAAAACACTCAACATGATTTTATGTTATTTTAAGTTAATATTTGCCTTGAAGAAAATGAAGAAAATCCAGTGATCAATGTTTTTGGGGACCTAGTTCACCCATTTCGTGCATTAGCTCTTTAGCTAAATTAGCTAGCTATTACACACAAATGTACAACAGATACACAGCAGAGATAATTTTAAGATAGAGTTGTTGTGAAAACAGAAAAAGCTCAGCCAACAATAGCTAAGATTAGTTATCCAATCATCTCATTGTTTCCTCATGGTGGAAGTTGAACTGTGATAGGTAGAGAGCTCTGTTGAGTACTTTATTAGAAATAAACTTACTGTGTAAGAGTTTGGGCACATCTGGTCAAATTGAACATTTTTGTTGATTTCCTTAGAGTAAATAATTGAACACATCCTCTACAGAGAACACACTTCTGCACATTTTAATATACAATTAGCGTTAATCTGCTGAATTTAACAGGATGGGGAAAGAAATTTAATATGAACTGTGGCCTGTGAAAAAGTTTAATTTTTTCCAATATGTTAAACTGTAACTAAGAAGACAAATAGAAATTATGCAATAGAATTAGCAGGTAAATGGCACATTTAGCATGTTATCATATTTTTAGTTAGAAAACCAACCTTCCACATCTGCTTACTTGCACAGTCCTTCAGCTATTGAGGTGTTCTGTCCATTTCAGCTCAGTGTTAATGAGCCCCAGTCACCATCAGATAAAAAATGATTAGGTACACGGCATACATCATGCTCAGGAGAGTTAGGTAGTTAATCCGGCCTTGGCACGTCACTGTGATTATTTTAATATTTCTAAGAAATGACAGATTTTTGAAACATGCTCCCTTTTCCCTGAAGTCGAAAGCAGTTACCCTGTCTAGGCAGTGCAGTCACCAGGAAATCAAGGAAGCTAATTTGAACGAGCCTGTCTGACAGAGGCAGGCAGGCGTGGGAGGACGGCTGGTTTGGGGCTTCGCCCAGCCTGCAGTGGTGGCATCTTCTCCCAGCCAACATGGACAATGATGCAGATTGGAGATGCAATGTGCAATCACTCCAAATGAGAGCTGTGCATCCATAATAACCATTTTTCTCCCTCTACAGAGACAATTTGCACATAAATGCAACATTTTTAGTCCACGGCGCTGTATTTTGTCGGTTTCGAGGTTTGAGCCGGGATAGAGAGGCTGGATGTGGGATGAGAAATGAGAGAGGAAGAGATAAAAGCTATTGTAACAATTCCGGAACGATCTGTCTGCCTCAGGCAGCGTAGCTGACAGCAGGTCAGCAGCACAAACAAAAGAGATTCAGTAGGACAACACTCCACAAAAAACAAGCAAACCAGATTGCAATGTAGCGATTCACTAATATGTGGCTTAAAGAAGATTAAGGTGCTCATGAAGTAATAAGAGAGGCCTTTGTAACTATAATCTTTATATAATTATACTATAATTATACCTTTGTTGTCAAAACAAGAGCTGAGATGTCAGGGTAACTATGGTGCAAAAACTTACGGTGACTTAGACTGAACAAAGAGAGTTTTTTAGATGACTAGGATTGAAAAAAATAAACAAATAGCTCTCTTTAAAACCGGAACTGATGCTTGGAACTGGCAATGGTGCACAAACATGTTGAATAAAACAAAAGAAAAAAACTTTTTATTTGAACAAATGCAAAATGAGACCCCACGGATTTATTGCAACATAATACTGAGTAATTGCAGCCGCACCCATCAATAGTCATGCCCAGTCAGTCAGCGATGTCTCTAGCAACCACAACAATAACAACAACGAGACATCTTTAGACACCACCAAGCATGAATAAAAAGTACTCTTTAAACCTCTAACACTCTACATTTATAATTATACATAAGCACAGAAGAACTACTTTTGATTGTCTAATAGGACCTTTAAATGGTGTGAAACCACTCAGCATGAAAGGCTCATTAGATGGTTCTTCTACAGCATCACATGTAGAAAGCTGTTTGTATATGTAAGTTATGTAGTCATACAAGCTTTAGTATTTCAGTGAATTATGGCAATGTAGTCTAGTCTGAAATAATCGGTTTAATGAAACTAGCTGTTAGCAAGACTAGCCTAGCTCACACGCCAGCATAACTAAAACACAAGTTACACACACACACACACACACACACACACACACACACACACACACACATATATATATATATATATATATATATATATATATATATATATATAGTCTTATGGAAGAATTACATGTCCAAATTACATGTTTTGTTGACATAACACACACACAGTTTCTATGCCGTCTGTGCTCCTGGAACGCAGGGGGTGCTGAAGCCTATCCCAGCAGGACAGAAACATTGATATACACACACACACACACACACATATACGGGCAATTTCACATTTCCAATTTGCCTAACTGCATGTCTTTGGACTGTGGGAAGAAGGACAGGGGAAGAATATGAAAACTTCACACTGAAAGGATCCTGGTTGCCCTACCTGGGAATTGAACCCCACCCTGGGTAAAAATAATGTATAAATGTGCTTTACATGTGCTTTAATCCAAAACATGTCATTTGTACTAAAGAACAAAGAAGTATTACGTACATTTATTTAGTGTATCTCAAAGCTGATTTCTTTGGATTGGAAAGTGGCTGTTGGTGTTTCTGTCATCATCTTCATTTCATAATTTAAAATAGCTTTAATTTGGTCATGTCATTTCTACACTACTGCCATACATTAGCTAGCAAGCATTATATTAGCTTTATAAGTGACTGCAGAGCATGGTGGCAGGAAAACATCACAACACACAAACATGCATTCTGGCTATACAACTTGTGACTAGACAAATGTGTAGTCTTTGCTCTCTGCAGTCTTCATTAAATCAAAGTGCAAATTACACAGACGCAAATGTATCTCTGGTCATGTTTAAGTGTGTATACAGTAAATCAGTCTCCTCAGAGGTGGGTATATCAAATACAACTGTGCAAATAATTTTCCCTCTCACATCCAATTTTTACAGTATTGTGTCAAAGCAAGCATTATTTGCAATTTGTTCATTTTTCAGGTATTTCTGAAGAGAAGGGATTTCAGATAATTCACTTGCATAAGGAAGTGAGAGGTCAAGGGAAACCAGGACTTTTCAAAACTCAAGATCAAAAAATTATGAAATGATACAGAGGAAGTGTAACTTCTAATAACTGTGCAAGACCTGGTCGACCACCAAAATTGACACCTCCAGTTAAACAGTGCTTTAATGTTTATGACAGAGGAGAAAATCAAGCTGTACTTTTGCTTCAGATCTGAAAAAAATCCACAGGAGCTTCGGTCCATCTTTTCATTGTGAGAAGACAACTCAACACTATGTCTGAAAGGATGTGGAGCTGCCAAGAAAAAAAATGTTACTTAGAAAAGGAAACAGGCAAATAAGAAGAAAATATGCGCATAAATCAAAGAAGCTTCTAGTGTTCTTAAAACAATGGACTGTCCTCCCCAGAGTCCTACTTGGATCATGGGAATCTGAAAATGCAACCAACTACCAACACTGAATTTTGGAGGTTTGGAAAAATATCCCTGTATATTACTTTGAAAATCTGAAAGCGAGTTTCCTGAAAGGAATAGAAGTTGTAATAATGTGGTGGACATGGTTAAATACTGAAACATGTGAAGAGGGCTAAGGTTATGACAACAGATAACATGCTAAATTACCATTGACTGATAAGACGTGGAAATAGTGGAGAGCTTTTGCTCAGATCAATTATTAACAACAAAACAATCCAACACAGATCAGAGTCTTTATGAATATGAAAGCTTGACACTAAACTACTGAGACAGGAAAATATTGATGCCTTTGAACGTCTTGGCGAAGACTTTTGCGAGAGCCTTGAATGGCAAAGAAAACAAATGAATCCCTGACTAAATCAGGTCTCACCTCTCATTGGAAGACCAGATAAGCAAAAAGAAGAAATACTATTTTGGACATACACTGAGAAAAAGCAGCACATTGGAAAAGACCATTGTGTTTGGAATAGGTAAATGTGAAAGAGGAAGAAGACGACCAGCTATTAGATGGATGGATAAAGATTCATAATCCAGCCACTGAGAAATGCAAGGAGCCAAACTGAAGACAGGATATTCTCGAGAAACACTATCCATACGGTCGCCAGGAATGATGATGATGATGATGATAATAATAATAATAATTCAGTGCAATCACTAGAAATTAAATAAATAAATCAGAACATATGACTGGGCATACAATGGAGCCAGATACATATCAATGTGCATTGGTAAATATTTTTTCTTCAAATCCTTGTTGTTCCTTACTGTGTATACCTGCATATCATATCATGTGCTTCACATTAAGGCAAACCTTTCTTTTCCTGCTCAGTCTGTGGCACAGATTTATCCCACCTTGTGAATGTCACCCGATATGTTAGTGAAGAGCAGCCCAAGGCACCCGTGTGAGTTCTGACACACGCATGCCACATCTAGCCCCCCTCCTCTTGCTGCTGACATGCAGGACAGGAATGTGACAACTTTCCCTCCTCTCAGAGAAGCAGACAATCAGGCGTGTGGCCTGAGGCCATCAAGGCCAAAGCCATTTTAATTACTCCACCAAGAGACAATGGGGTTTTTACAGGGGTAAAGTAGAGGCCAGAGTAGGGGGAGGGGAAAAAGAGGGGGGTGTCTCATACCTTATTGTTCTCTCTCTGGCCTGGCTGGCCTGGCTACTGAAACGGCCCCTCTCTGACCCCTCCCCATTCAAACGGCCCATTGCAACCTACTGGAATTAGGTCAGAACGCCTTTGATGGTAAAGCAAAATGCAGAGCTTTCACATTTCTGTGTTATTTATGAAGAAGGTGAAGAAGCTGCCACGGAGATGTGAGCAGCTAAAAATAGAAGATTTCCTGTGATCTATCTCATTATAGCTCATCTAACTGAAGCCTCCAAACGTGCAATGTGTAATGGGATATGTCACGTACGAGTTTTTAATGTATAGTGTCAGCCTCTCTGAATCCGCAAATTAATACGCCTGTCATCTAAACGCATTTTCTCTCTCGGCTGCATTTGGAGAAGTTCAAAGCCCCGCTTTCTTGACAGGACGTACTTTTGAGTGTTATTGCAGGGTATAATGTTTCACAACGCACCAGGGAGAGGCTGTTATTTAGTCAATACACAGATGCAGTAGGCATTCTGAATAATGGATGATAGCCTTGCATTTCTGGAGTTAAATGAGCAGGCGGTAAATACGGCCTCGGCTTTGTGGCTTCACTGTCACTTGGTTTCTTCTCTTTTTTTCCCCAGTGTGCAATCTGAGTGTGTGTATGCGTGTGCATGTACGGTCGCTTTCCCTCGCCACGTGGCTGTAACAGGAATGTCTACGGCCCCACTGATCCTTGTGCTGGTCACTTGTTTGGTCACTCTAACCCTTCAGCCCTCCACTTGTCTTCCCCCACTAGAGACCCTCTAACCTCCTGACCAGTACAGCAGCTCTCTGTCAGCACCACTGCAACAGGTGCAAGTGAAACCCATGTGTGTGGACATCTGAAAAATAACACCAGTCATTTAGCAAATGTATGTTTCAAACCTGGGATCAGTGTCGGGTTTCCACCCCTTCTACCAACTTTTTAAATAGCATCAGAGGGGGTCTGCTGCTGACGCACGCCATCACTTACTGCAAACTGCTGAAAAATGAATCCATGACATATTAAACATCTTAGACACTTTTAGGTGACTTTTTAAAGTCTTGTTATAAGCCACATATGTCATATGTGGTATAAAAACGGGAGGGAAAACAACATGAACAGGAAATGTACTGTCTTTACCGATGTAGTTGTATACAAAATTTGGTCTTTATTCATTTTCTAAATGAAAATAAGTTACCATGTCCTCTGTGGAGAACACACTTAAATCTCAGATTATTCTGCAGATGTTAATGTACAATTTCTATTATTTGCTGTATTTAAATAGGCCATAACTTTTGAAAAGCCCCCCCATTTAAATTCAGTAAATAAACAGTAATTGTGCATTAAAATGTGCAGATGTGTGTTCTCTGTAGAGAAGGTGTTTATTTATTTTCACTTAAAAAATTAACAAAACATGTCATTTGAGTACCCAAACATTTGCATACAGCTATCTTTTTTCATTTTTAATTTACAAGGATACAATTTTACTATCATGGGATAGAATTTGATGTACTTATTGGATGTTTAAAGATTGCAAGATTGGAGACGTTGCTTATGCTCTTTAATAAATACCCATCATTCGCTTTCTTCACTTTAAAATTTAAATTTAAACACTCACTGCATTCTATATTGTTTTCCTTGCTTGACCTTGCTTTGCCCTCCTTGACAAGAAGAGCGGCCTGCTAGAGCCAACATCTTGAGATTCGAGTCCTTAGCCACTCAGTTTAGCTCAGATGTTTACCCTTGCACTTGCTAGGATATGATCATGTAAAAACAAATCATCCCCTATAAATATTTGAGGCAACATACCACTCAGTAAGCCAGGTAGCCTACACAGCTAAACTCATGTTAGCAACTGTTTGCTTGGTTGTAAACCTCAGCTCAGCATGAAAGAGCTCATATGCACGGTTAGTGTTTACTAAGTGTCTGCACAGGCAATTGCTGAGTGTGTATCGTTATAGTGTGTATATATAGCACATAGCACTTTACTGTTTGGTAATTACAACCTACAAATAACTCAGTGCTGTGTGAAAATGTCTACCTATGCAAAAGCAACCACCATTCTTATGTGTCTGTGATGGCGTAGGGCCAAATGTTAGGGTCATAGATGTGAATGATAATGCTCGTGAAAATGAATGATGCGGCTTTTACAATCTTTGGGCATCTATTTAGCGTACACATTCACGGAGGGAACATTAGGCTCTTACACGAAAGTCACTAGGGCTAGTGCAGCTTTAGGAATTACAATACACGTGGGGTAATTCAGGTAATGCATTTGTGTCCTTTCTGACACTTCACTAAATTTTTAATACTCTCCACGCAATGCTCTTTGCACTGTGCCTGTGGTTAGTGGTGTTCTTCATGTCCTTCACACACTTTGCTTAGATAGATGTGTGGGATGTGGGATATCATGGATTATTGTGAAAATAGGGCCCATATCATTTAAAACTGGATTACTTGTAAGTGAAGTATTTATAAAAAGTGTGTATTTATAAGCAAACACTACAAGTTAACAACACTAGTTTTTGTACCTTTTGTTGCAAAGTTTAGAGACATCAATTATAAGAAATAATGTGCTTTTGCAGCACTGTGGTTCAATTTTGACCCGTGCCTCTTGCCAAACTTTCTTCTTCAATTCCCCCAAGTTATGAGAAACCTTCAGTTTCAAAATCCTCCATAAATTTTAAATAGCATTCAAGTCAGGAGATTGGCTAGACCATGTAAGCACCTTCGGCTTTGATTTTAGAAAACCTTGAGTAATTTTTTTTGTTATATGTGTGATGTGGAGCGAGGAGGCGGACGCATGTACTGAGATAAGCTAGATTCATTAAGGGCAAATCCAAAATCAGGGTCGAGACAGTCCAGGTCAATGAGCCAACACGGGGACCAGACATGACATAAACCAGAATCAAACAAACAACAACAGTACAACCAACACAGCATATAACACCAACAAACACAGACAGAAATTCAAACAGTTATGCCAACATACATCAAACAAACAGCATGATCAAACAAAGACCAGTAACCAGACCGGGGAAAACACAGAGCTTAAATATAAGGGTAACAAGCAACAGGTGCAAACACAGCTGGAGACAATCAGGGTTGGAGTCTTGAAACGAGGGGGCTGGACTAAAAAACAAAACAAATACACGTGGGCCAAACCAAAACACATGCACATGGACCTGACTGGGAGGGGCCAATCGTGACAATATGTTTGGGGTCACTGTCTTGTTGAAACATCCATCTTCTTTCCATATTCAATTTCTTAGCCAATGAGATTAAATTCTCCTCTAATATTTCCAGGTACATCAATCCATTTGCAGAGAAGCAGCGCCATTTCATGATGCTCCCACCTCCATACTTCATTGTGGTTAATATGTTCTTGAGATCATACACACAACCTTTCTTCCTCCAGGCTTGAGCTGAATTATAGCCACAAAGTTCCATTTTTGTTTTGTCTGGCCAGAGTACATTGCATTGACAGAGCTCTGATTTGTTTAAATGCTTGTCAGTATTTGTTGGGTATGGAGATTAATGCAGAGCAGTGTATTTTTTATGGTTCTCTGGGTTGCTGCTGTTTTCAGGTCATCAACTCCTTTCAACTCTTTCCTTAACATTAGTCCGAGAGAAATTTTGCACCTGTTCTGGCATGATTAGGTGTAGTTCCATGAACTTTCCAATAGCATATTTTGAGCCAACTGTACTGAGAGGCTTTGTAACTTTTTCCAGTGGAGTGTTGTTTAATAATGGTGACCTTGACAACTTTAGGGAGGTCATTCATCTTTTCAATGACTGCTACTGAAATCTTCGCAAGCACTCGCATCATGCTTTACAAAGATACCAGGTGCAGTTTGGACAAGAACATTTTATTTTTGCAGCATTTGCAGCATTAATAATTACAGTATTAATTAAATGGGCAGTGACTACTGGTGTGTCCAAAGTTTTACTACGTACTTCTATAACCTAGAACAGCTCTCTCAGTTTGCACTGCCTGTCGTTACTGAATAATAAGCCCTAGTATGTAATAAGCTTGGATTTTAAGGGAGTTGCATATAGGGCTTATGAGTATTTCAATGGAGTGCATTTTTCCTTTTAATGTTGTTAGAGATACATAACATATATCTTATACTTTATATATACACGCAATATATGCATTTTTATTTTTGCAGCATTTACAACATAATTGGCCAGGGACTACTGGTGGCCCCAAAGTTTTACTACATACATCTTAAACCTAAGAATATTACAATCAGTTTCCATAGACTGAAGTATGTAACAAGTATGCAATAAAATGTTGTATGTAATAAGCCTGGGATTTTAAGGGAGTAATATGTAGATTTATTTTAACCTTTATGTATGTGTGATTTTGTAGTAGATGTAGTACTATTTTCCTTTCAGTTTTGTTTGGAATGCATAATATATATGTATACATACTTATGAATATATACGTTTTGCTTTAAATATATATGTTTTTGTAGTAAATTACATACTGGATGTTTATTAAATAACAACAGCAAGTGTTGTGTGCTCTAATTCACATTTGCATATTACTGCCTATACAGCCTACAGCACTTTAGCACCACTCATTCCCACTGAAGCTATAAAAGGTGTTTCATCCTAGAATGCATATTCAATGAAACACAACACAGGGCAGCCCATCAGAACAGAGGCCATTTACAGTGGGGTAAAAAAGTATTTAGTCAGCCACTGATTGTGCAAGTTCTCCTACTTAGAAAGACGAGAGAGGTCTGTAATTTTCATCATAGATACACTTCAACTATGAGAGACAATATGAGGAAAAAAATCCAGGAAATCACATTGTAGGACATTGTAGTCTTTGTAAATTATGGTGGAAAATAAGTATTTGGTCACCCACAAACAAGCAAGATTTCTGGCTCTCACAGGCCTGTAACTTCTTCTTTAAGAAGCTCTACTGTCCTCCACTCGTTACCTGTATTAATGGCACCTGTTTGACCTCATTATCTGTATAAAAGACACCTGTCCACAGCCTCAAACAGTCAGACTCTAAACTTAACCATGTCCAAGACCAAAGAACTGTCGAAGGACACCAGGAAAAAAAATGTAGACCTGCACCAGGCTGGGAATCTACAATAGGCAAGCAGGTTGGTGTGAATAAATCAACTGGTGAAGCAATTGTAAGAAAATGGAAGACATACAAGACCATTGATAATCTCCCTCGATCTGGGGCCCCACACAAGATCTCATCCTGTGGGGTCAAAATGATCATGAGAACGGTGAACAAAAATCCCAGAACTACACGGAGGGACCTGATGAATGACCTGCAGAGAGCTGGGACCAAAGTAACAAAGGCTATCCTCAGTAACACACTACGCCAAGAGGGACTCGAATCCTGCAGTGCCAGACGTGTCCCCCTGCTTAAGCCAGTACATGTCCAGGCCCGTCTGAAGTTTGCCAGAGAGCATATGGATGATCCAGAAGAGGACTGGAAGAATATCATGTGGTCAGATGAAATCAAAATAGAACTTTTTGGTAAAAACTGTACTCGTCGTTTTTGGAGGAAGAAGAATGCTGAGTTGCATCCCAAGAACACCAAACCTACTGTGAAGCATGGGCGTGGAAACATCAGGCTTTGGAGCTGTTTTTCTACAAAGGGGACAGGACGACTGATCCGTGTTAAGGGAAGAATGAACGGGGCCATGTATCATGAGATTTTAAGCCAAAACCTCCTTCCATCAGTGAGAGCATTGAAGATGGAACGTAGCTGGGTCTTCTAGCATGACAATGATCCCAAACACACCGCTCAGGCAACGAAGGAGTGGCTCCGTAAAAAGCATTTCAAGCTCCTGGAGTGGCCTAGCCAGTCTCCAGATCTCAACCCCATAGAAAATTTGTGGAGAGAGTTGAAAGTCCGTGTTTCCCAGCGACAGCCCCAAAACATCACTGCTCTAGAGGAGATCTGCAGGAGGAATGGGTCAAAATACCAGCTACAGTGTGTGCAAACCTTGTGAAGACTTGCAGGAAACGTTTGACCTCTGTCATTGCCAAAAAAGGTTGTTACAAAGTATTGAGTTGAACTTTTGATATTGACCAAATGATTATTTTCCACCATAATTTACAAATAAATTATTAAAAAATCCTGCAGTGTGATTTCCTGGATTTTTTTTTCTCATATTGTCTCTCATAGTTGAAGTGTACCTATGATGAAAATTACAGACCTCTCATCTTTCTAAGTAGGAGAACTTGCACAATCAGTGGCTGACTAAATACTTTTTTGCCCCACTGTACATATATCAGTATTAATTATAAGGAAATAAGAGAGGTTGGAAAATGTAAACACGAATAATTATTGCATAATGTGCACAAATATAATAAGTGGACCTCAGGGGAAAAAAAAAACAAGACATTTAACTCATTAATATTTGATTGTTATGTGTGTACACTTTCCACATGTATAAAATATATTACATCAACACAATTATTGCCAAAAGTAAGTAAACTGAGAGACAAAACTGAAATGAGGCACACATTTAAACCAGGTAATGTCAATTAATCATCTTTTTTCAGTGTGGAAAAGCTGGGAAACAGCAAAGACGAAGGAAAGAAGTAGAGGAAGAGGACGAGAGAGAGAAAACCTGGTGACCCCAGTGGTGCCTGACCTTGAATGATTGACCCGAATGTGCTAGCCCCAATATAGCCCGAGCTATTACCCTCAATCATGTTAAAGAAGTCAGTGAATGGCATAATCAGCGCATTATGTAAATGGAATGTAAAGCCCTTCAGTGGCGAATGGGCCGAGGCTTATGCTGTACCCTCTACCTGCTTGCCTTAAATCCACCCGCAGCGAGTGATCTACGCTGATGAAGGCTATGGAGCCTCGCAGCTTGAACTCCTGACCCCAGAGCTGTCACTGAACTGCAAGGTCACACCCTCACAGAAACACACACACACACACACACACACACACACACATACACATGCAGTGACCCAATCACACACACATGGTGAAAAGAGGATTCTGTATCATGTTCAGTAATCGCCCCCTTTTAAGCCAGAGCTGTGAAGGCCTCAGCTTAGAATGCTGAAACCTTCTTTAATCCCTCCATTTTTTAACAAGGTCTACAAAATCCTGAGGCTTTGATTCTTTGTTATGCTATAAATAAATTGTTGTGTGAAATTAATTTAATTAAGCCACACGTTTCCATTCAATCAAATAGAGTGGAGTCAGTATGTATGGACTTACCTCAACATAAAATGTTCAGCAAAGGTAATGTGACATATTTTCAATTTGCAGGTCAAACAACCTCTTTGATTATTTTTTAACAGAACTGGGATCAGTGGGAGAAACCATCAATGTTCTTCAGAACACATAACTGTTTTGTCAGCTTTATATTGTGATAGTAGGCTGAGCATGGTGTTTCTCAGTAGACTGAGGACTGTGTTTCTGCTTCCCCTGCCCAAGTTACATTCCTGTATTCAGGAATGTTCTTCCTAAAAACTCAAAACTGAGAACCATTCCATGTTTTTGAACAGAGCAGTTAGGGAAAATTCTGCCACCACCACCAACATGCAATTTTCCCAGCTTCAATTTGCTCAACTTTCACATCTTGCTGCTGTGACGGAACAAACAGGATGTTGATTTCTTTACGACAAAATCATGGGTGCTTAATGCTTGTAGTTAAAAAGCTGGTTCATGTACATTACTGCTCAGACATCAGACGTCACCCTTCATTTATTTAATTTTCAGTCAAAATGACCATGAAGTGCAAGTGTACTTTTCAGCATCAGGGAAAAGTTAAGAATATAACATAGAATTAAACAAAAACCTCAACTTTTAAAAGTTGGCCTTAGATGTTGGTTGCATTTTCTGCGTCTTACCATCCAAGTAATCCCAATACATTCAATAATTAAGGTCTGGACTGGATGGCCGGTCCATTATTCGGAGAGCTTCTGAATCAAGTGAAAACTTCCTCAGTGCTCCAAGGTCTCTCTGACGGACTCACATAAAAAAGGGGTGGTTCAGAGACAGACTGGCTGAACCATGAAGAAGCTTCATCTTCTTTTTTTTGTTGTTGTTGTTCTTTAAATTGTGCTAGGTTTGGGGTTGTTTTGTTGAAACATCCATCTTCTCTTCAGGTTTAGTTCCTTGGCTGATGAGATTAAATTCTCCTCTAACATGTATTGGTACTTTGTTCTAATCATGTTTCCTTCAGTGATGTGCAATGCCCCAGTGTCATTTGCAGAGAGGCAGCCTTATACCATGATTCTACCACCACCATGCTTCACTGTGGGTATGGTATGCTTGAGATCATATGTGTAACCCTTCTTTCACACAACATGACAAGAATTATTGCCAAATAGTTCTATTTTTGTTTTGTCAGACCAGAATCTACTGTTCTAAAAGAGCATGAATGCTTTGTGTTGTGTGAAATCCTCCCAACAAGCATTTTATATTGTGTAATGTGACAAGACCAGCCAGCAATCATGGTAAAAAACAAATAAAGAGGCTTTGCTTGTAAAGGGTTGGACCATTAAATCAAAGTCGGAAAACAGGTGTAGGTCAAATCTAAAACTTCAGAAAATCCAGAAACATGGTCAGAACACAATAAGATAAAGGAGCACACAGAAAACTCTCAGTAGCTCTACAATGAGAAGCAGTACATTGCAAAGAATCTAATTTAAAGCCCAGGCTTATAAACTAAACTAGGGCTAGTCACATGACACACAGAGCAGGTGAAACAGATCAGTATTCGGGTGATTGATAATAGTGATAGGTAGATAGCAGGTTTTCATTTTTTTTGTTTTCAGTTTCATATTTTAACGTATTTGCTGTCGGAAGAAAAACTTGTATCTCCATTTTTGGCATTTTTCAGTTTTTCGACATAATTTGAAAGTATCTGTTACTCTTTACATTGTTTGTAAATTTTATGATGAATGGCCTAAAAGAATTTACAAAATGACATGGGAAAAATTCTGGTTCCATTGACTTACATTGAAAGTAAAGTATGTTTTTTCAAAATGAAGCAGATATAAGTACTGGAAAAATATTTAAAAATAAAAAATGGTTTGTAAATACTTGCTTCCCTTTGCAGTACCTTAGATGGTAAGGCATAGGTATTTGATAAGAAACCTTAATATTAATAAACGTACTGGCTTTGAAGCCTTTTTGTCATAGCATCTAAATTAAATTACACAATGATATAATTATTTATATAGTTATGTAAGGAATTACATTTACGAACATACTTTTTTTATTTTCATACATTATCATATTATTCTGCATATAGAGGAGTTTGCACTTTTTTCTGTTTTTATAATTGTAAACGAATGACAAATATTTGGGGAAAATCTTTCCACAAAACTGTTTATCAACAACAAAAAACTTCATTATTTCAAATTAATATTTTTGCAAATACTTGTAAACCTATTGTTTCAAAGAGCTACAAGTGAGAAATAATGAATATAAAATTGCACATGCTCTTATTATCTCCAATGATAACTGCAGCTTCTAAAGGTTAAGTAGAGAACTGGGTTGCAAGGGCAGTCCGATCACAGGGCCACGCACAGTGGCAGCACCCGTTAACAGGCCCGAGTTGGGGGCCAAACACACCTGGCTCACATTTCTCTGCCAGAAATCAGACCCTGCTGAGAGCCGAGCTGATCCTTTTCTGTTCAGCCGCTGCCACACACACAACATGTACCGACGGGAATCCTCTGGCTGCCATCCAGATCGAGGCTGAGCATAAATTAATGATGCTTCTACATTACTCAGCTAAATGTTACTAGTTGGAACTGGATCGGTGATCTAATTCTGGCTGGGTGCAGAAGAGGCTGGAGAATACCTGTGTGCCAGTGTCAGTGTGATAATTTTGAAATATTAATAACATACCAAAATTAATTTGTCAATAATTTGGGATCCAGACTATTTTATGGGACTTGGATATAGCATGGATTCTATTTGGAGTACAGTATGTATGTTTTTGAAGTTAATATTTTTAATTATGTAAAGATTGATTGCAGATAAATATATACAATTATTATATCTTTTTCTCTTTTTCTTCCCTCCCACTCTGTTCTCTCTCTCTGTCTCTCTCGCATGCGTCGAGATGTTCGGTTGGCCTGTCTGGAGGTGCCGATTCGTGTTTGCAGCACTCTGGAATCGGCCCTGTCCCGCTCAACAGAGATTAACACAACCCTTCTAACCTATCTTTCTTCCCTCCCACTCCGTTCTCTCTCTCTATCTCTCTCACATGTGTCGAGATGCCCCGTTGGCCTGTCTGGAGGTGCCCCATTCGTGGTTCCAGCGTTCCAGCCATCTTTTTGCACTCTCTTTGTACTGTTGTTCTTGTTTCTGTTCTGTTTCTTCTGTGCGGGTCGACCCACGGGGGTTGGGTTCCTCGGACTGAGCCTTGGTCCCTTCTAAGGTTTCTTCCTCTTAAAGGGAGTTTTTCCTTACCACTGTAGTCACCACAAAATTGGCTTCACTGTGGTGATGCTCATAAGAGGCGTGGACCTGTTTTTCTGTAAAGCTGCTTTGTGACAACCTTGTTGTAAAAAGCGCTATATAAATAAACTTGAATTGAATTATATTATTATTATTGTTCTGTGCAACTTCACACACTTCAGATAACCAGTAGATAAGCAGAAAAGCTGGAAAAAAAGAGATGTGTGAATGAAAAACAATGACTTTAGCAATGACTGTATAACATCTATAATCAATTTAATGCAATAGCCAGAATGCCTAGTCTTTCAAAGTGGATCAAGTCTCAAGTCAGATAAATAATAATCCATCCATCCATCCATCCATCCATCCATCCATCCATCCATCCATCCATCCATCCATCCATCCATCCATCCATTATCTTCCGCTTCTCCGGGGTTCGGGTCGCGGGGGCAGCATCCTAAGCAATGAGGCCCAGATCTCCCTTTCCCCAGCCACTTCCACTAGCTCTCCAAGGGGGATTCTGAGGCGCTCCCAGGGCAGCTGGGCGATATAGTCACGCCAGCGTGTCCTGGGTCTTCCCCGGGGTCTCCTCCCAGGTAGACTTGCCTGTGACACCTCCCGAGGGAGGCGTCCAGGAGGAATCCTAACCAGATGCCCGAACCACCTCAGCTGACTCCTCTCGACTTGAAGAAGCAGCAGCTCTACTCCGAGTCCCTCCCGGTTGACCGAACTTCTCACCCTATCTCTAAGGGAGAGTCCAGACACCCTGCGGAGGAAACTCATTTCGGCCGCTTGTATTCGCGATCTTATTCTTTCGGTCATTACCCAAAGCTCATGACCATAGGTGAGGGTGGAAACATAGATCAACCGGCAAATCGAGAGCCTTGCCTTATGGCTCAGCTCTTTCTTTACCACAACAGAGCGGTATAGAGCCCGCATCACTGCTGACCCAGCACCAATCCGCCTGTCAATCTCCCGCTCCCTTGTACCATCACTTGTGAACAAGACCCCGAGATACTTGAACTCCTCCACTTGAGGCAAGAGCCTATCCCCGACCCAGAGAGGGCTCTCCACCCTTTTCCGCCTGAGAACCATGGTCTCGGCTTTAGAGGTACTGATTCTCATCCCGGCCGCTTCACACTCGGCTGCAAACCGATCCAGCAAAAGCTGAAGTTCACGGCCTGATGTCCCCAATAGGACCACATTATCTGCAAACAGCAGCGATGTGACCCAGAGGTCACCAAACTGGACACCCTCCCTCCCCTGACTGCACCTAGAAATTCTATCCATAAAAATTATGAATAGAATCGGTGACAAAGGGCCAACTCTCACTGAGAACGAGTCTGACTTACTGCCGGCTATGTGAACCAAACTCCAGCTTTGTTTGTACAGGGCCTGAATGGCTCGTAGCAAAGAACCATGTACCCCATACTCCCGAAGCTCCTCCCACAGAATACCCCGGGGAACACAGTCGAATGCCTTCTCCAGATCCACAAAGCACATGTGGACTGGTTGGGCAAACTCCCATGAACCCTCCAGAATCCTGGAGAGGGTGAAGAGTTGGTCCAGTATTCCATGACCAGGGCAGAACCCGCACTGCTCCTCCTGTATCCGAGGTTCGACTATAAGCCAGACTCTCTTCTCCAGTACCCCTGCATAGACCTTACCAGGGAGGCTGAGGAGTGTGATTCCCCTGTAGTTGGAACACACCCTCCGGTCCCCTTTTTCAAAAGAGGCACCACCACCCCAGTCTGCCAATCCAGTGGCACCACTCCAGATGTCCACGCAATGTTGAAAAGGCGTATCAGCCAAGACAGCCCCACAACATCCAGAGCCTTGAGGAACTCAGGGCGGATCTCATCCACCCCTGGAGCCTTGCCACCAAGGAGCTTCTTAACTACCTTCGCGACTTCGGCCTCAGTAATGGACAAGCCTATTCCCATGTCCCCAGACTCTGCCTCCTCACTGGAGAATGTGTCGGTGGGATTGAGAAGGTCCTCAAAGTATTCCTTCCACCACCCAATGACGTCTTCAGTCAAAGTCAGCAGCATAACATCTCCACTATATATAGTGCTAGTGGCACACTGCTTTCCCCTTCTGAGTCGCCTGGCGGTTTGCCAGAATCTTTTCGTAGCCGGCTTAAAGTCATTTTCCAAGGCCTCACCAAACTCCTCCCATACATGGGTTTTTGCCTTGGCAACGACTGAAGCCGCAGATCGCTTGGCCTGTCGATACCTGCCAGCTGCCTCTGGTGTCCCACAGGCCAACCATGCCTGGTAGGACTCCTTCTTCAGCTTGACGGCATCTCTCACCTGGGGTGTCCACCACCGGGTTCAAGGATTACCGCCCCGACAGGCACCAACTACCTTGCGGCCACAGCTACAATCAGCCGCTTCAACAATGGAGGAACGGAACATGGCCCATTCTGAGTCAATGTCCCCCACCTCCCCCGACATCTGGTCAAAGTTCTGATGGAGGTGTGAGTTGAAGATCAATCTGACAGGTTCTTCTGCCAGACGTTCCCAGCAAACCCTCACTATATGTTTGGGCTTGCCTGGTCTGACCGGCATCTTCCCCCACCACCTGATCCAACTCACCACCAGCTGGTGATCAGTTGACAGCTCAGCTCCTCTCTTTACCCGAGTGTCCAAAACACATGGCCGCAAGTCCGATGACACGACTACAAAATCTATCATTGAACTGCGGCCTAGGGTGTCCTGGTGCCATGTGCACTTATGGACATCCTTGTGTTCAAACATGGTGTTTGTGATGGACAAACTGTGGTTTGCACAGAAGTCCAAAAACTGATCACCACTCGGGTTCAGATCAGAGAGGCCATTCCTCCCAATCACACCCCTCCAGGTCTCACTGTCATTGCCCACGTGAGCGTTAAAGTCGTGGATCACACTTTGTCTGACCTGTCACCTAGGACCAGTTTGCCATGGCAGACCCTACCAGGAGCTTTTGCTCCAGACAACATAGCTCCTAGGATCATTCAAACACGCAAACCCCTCCACCACGATAAGGTGGTGATCCATGGAGAGGAGATAAATAATAATAATAAAAAAAAACATGTAAATAGATCATTGCAATATGCTGAATATGACAGATATCACAATTGTATTGACTTACCTCAAGATTAGTGGCTACACTAGCACTAGGAGATCTTCATATCCAGTGGGGGCTTTCTCAATGTTTGTATGATGTATTTGTGTAATGCACGCTGGGTACTGTAGTGTGAGAATGCTGATGGACAAAAACATAAAAAAATGAACCAAAATTGTGAAGTGTTTCAAACTGATGAGACTGAGGGTTGCAGTGTTACACTACAGAATATTAGATCATTTGACATGTGACATTAAATACTAGTTTTGGGCTGGAGTGCCTCTTTTGCTGTATGAAAAAAAACAATTGGTGGTTCCAAGTGGTTCCAAACTTTTGAACAGTAGCATACTCTGTATTGGACAAATAAAAAAAAAAAGTTAACATCTTCTATAGAGAACACACTTCTGCACATTTTAATACACAATTACTGTTTAAATGCTGAAATTAGAATGTTGGGGGAGATACTGCGTAATATATGGTTTATTTATTTATTCAATATGTTAAACTCAACACAAAAATCGTGTACCATGTTAACGCTTTTGTATATTCTTTCTCTCTCTCTCTCTCTCTCTCTCTCTCTCTCTATATATATATATATATATATATATATATATATATAGATAGATAGATAGATAGATAGATAGATAGATAGATAGATAGATAGATAGATAGATAGATTCACAAGCATGCAATAGTAGAATACTTAATACAATCAATATATCGATTTATTGAGGCTAACCAGCTGACAAGTGTAGCCTTAATCCATCTAGTGAACATCTGCAAGAAGTGTAAGAGTTTATTAAGAGCTTAGGCAATGTGGCAGAGTAAAAAGGTTTATGCCTGGGGCAGGTTACACTGGGTTAACTAATCCAGAGTCTACTCAGATTAGAGCCTACACCCCAGTGTATTAAAGGCCTAGTATATAGACAAGCCTGTAGAATAAGCAATGTGAAATGTGCCGAATCATATTTTGCTGAAGGCAGAGAAGAAAGAAAACTATAGGTAAAGTGAGCACTATGTTAAATAAATGAGCCGAATGCGTCTCGCCCCGAGCATCAGCGTCACTTTTCACGTTTCAATGAGTGACAGTGTTCTGAGTCATGAGAACTTCTGTCCCTCAGGGATAGACCGTGACAAATGCTCTATATGAAACGTGTATACACAGGGTTTTGGAAGAATTTTCCTTTTTAAGCAGAACCTATCAACAATTTAATGAATATGTGTGATTTTTGTGTATATGTTAATCCTCCAGCAGTTGTATATGCGTAGATCCTCATTTTTAAAATCTAATTCATAACTGTATTCTCTCCCTGCCTATAGTTTGTCTGGATACATTCTATGTAGAATTCTGCACAAAGATGTATAAATATCCTGTTCAGTTTACACAGCACACTATACCTTGAATATAGCAGGTTACTGGTTACATCTGCAATTTGTGTGACTGTCATGCTACTACATCTGCTGTTGTATCACAGCACATAGTATTTAATCATATTTCTTTGTTTATATACAACATACAATAACTATTGGAAATTGTGACATATATCTCCCATAGCATTCCAATTATGTGAATGACCATAGTCCTGCCAATACTACTCTGATCTTGATCAATTTATAATGAGAATGTATTTAATATTTCCACTTTCCACATATCTATGTACATAAGCAATGGATAGTCATCTCATTTCATTGTACTACTGCAGTGACAATAAAGCTTTCATATTATATTTTAATGTATCGCATTTACCTACTGTACCACAACTGACTTCTCATGCTTTATCCACAAATGTGTTCCTTTGTAGCAACCGTTGCCTGGATGGTCAAGCTCCAACTCCAAGTTTATGCCAAAATATCTTACATCAATAATAATCAAGCTAACATTAGCATGGTGATACATTTTATTTCATAATCATGTTTTGATCATGTTTGTTCCAACACCACAGTGCAGGTCGATTTTAAACTGGAAACCCAACATTAGTTACTGAACGAACTACTGTTCAAAGGTTTGGTATGACTTGTTATATTAATAATTTGTGTTATTTTATGTACAATAACAATATATACAATGTAGATTTTAATCTTATAAACTAGACACCAAAAGGAATGTTTGAGGATGTGTTAACGTATTTAACAATGTGTCATTTGACCAGGGACAGCAAAATTTGCACATGACTGTAGTTCCAGTCCTGATGTTATAGCTTCTAACTAACTATTTAAAAACATTAAGGTTGCAAATTATATTAATTTTACTGAATTTAATTCAGTCTTTCCAGACTTTTGGACAGTAGTGTAAATAAAGAGCAGTACATCATTTTTGGTTAAATGGGATTTTTGCCAACATGCAAAGCTTCACCAACAGTAACAACTGCTACAAAGGAAGGCATTTGTGGGCGAAGCATACATGGGTCAACTGTATTTTTCCTACATAATATATTGGAATTTTGGATATTTAATGGTGAATCATGCTGTTGCAACCAAACACAGTGGAAAATACACACTGATACTGCAGTTTTTGATCAAACTAATAATGAGTATTACTTTTGAGTAGCAATGTTGTGTATTGTATCATTTATCTTGATCACTGTGTACTGTAAAAGTTAAAGATCAATTGGGAATTTTTAGTTCTTTTTCACTGTATCTAACACAGCTGCAGCCTTGTAGTCAAGGCAACATTTCTGAGAAGGCATGCAGAGCTACTGTAGCCCACTTCTAAATGGTAAATGATAAATGAGTGTATATTTATTTATGCCCACCCCATCAGGTCTCTCACTCTCCCTGACCGCAGTTAAGTGTGGGTGGTCTTCACCGTATGCTGACATTGGATCACACTGTATCTGCAGTTAGTAAGACTGAACAGGTTGACTGTGAGTTGGGTAGGCTGCTTTTTCCCCTGTTAGCTGGTGAATGAGAAATGAAGGCTGATAGCTAGAAAGCCAATATATGCAGCTGTATAAAAGGTTACTCTTCAAATTGTCATTACAATAAAAAGAATATGTTACTTGAATGAAAATTACTCATCAAATGAGAAAGACAGCAAGCTTAAAGCTAAAGATACGAAGGGACCACCTAGCGATAGATACCTTACCTCAGTTTGGCTTCTTTTCTCAGAACGAAAGGCCAAAAACTGGTCTCTTATGGATATTTTGTATTGAATTAAAATACTACATTCACTGTTTGCTTCAAAAATTTGTTAATCATCTGAGTTAAGAGTAATACAAATGCTAGCTTGTATTGCTATCACCACAGGGATTCATAGTGCATGTGTGCAATGCATACTGGGTATTGTATTGAGACAAGTAGAGTGCTTTGACTAAGAGCTAACTGAATGAACATGCATTGCCTGGGGGGAAAAACGTGTTTTTCTTTGGGGTGAGCAGCTAAATTTCCCTAAAAGTCAAAATGTTCATGATTTCCATCAACCTAGGAACATTTACTCACCACAAAGAGCCAAATACACCCACACAGACACGCGCACATGCACAGACTCTTAGAGAAGTGTTTGCTGGTGCCTTTTCAACATCCCATGTTTATCTTGGTTGTAGAGCTATTTAGCTCAAACACTGTTAGCCACGCATACGAATAAGCATTCAGCATGTGTTGACCTTCATAAGGCAAGCCTATATTGCAAATGTCACAGTGATGAGATCAGTAGAGCATTATAAAGGTAATGCTATAGTTTCCTGGCTCTATGTTATTAGTTTAACAAAGTGACATATCACTGCATTACATATACTACTATATCTGTGTTATACTATACACCGCTGGGTTGCATTTCTTGTAATTCACACACACACACACTTTGCTTTCATGTGCAAATGCTATTGTATCTAAACAGAAAATTGTTAACCCATTCTTTAACAATCTAGCATTATCTGTGTTTGTGGTACTGTGAAGCTGAAACTTAGTCAGACAGAAAAACAAAACATACCCTTACGTTTAAGCATTTTCTTAGCATCTCCTTATCTTTTCCATTTTTGGCTAATTATATTAACAGGAAATGCATATGTGGGTACTTTGTAGTATAAAGAACAATCATGCAATGTTGTTAAAAATAGAAGGCAACAAAGTTAGCTTCTAGGCTACCTGCTTTGCCAAGAACTGCTGCACACTGAAATATACTCTTTTTTGGCACAGTTTGGTGTGTGCAGAGCATTTTTACTTACATAATTGCTCTCTGTTTTAGTTTACAATGACATAATGTGACTGGTGTGCAAGTTTGAATGGAAAGTATCAATTTTATAAGCAATGTACATTTTTGACAAGCATCTTGTTACGCAACAAAAGAAATCTTGCTTAATTAAAAGAAGTGCAAAGGACATGTCCCCACTGACTTCTTGAATATACATCATAAAATAGAAGCACAAATCAGCCAAAATAAAATAATACATTTATTTATTTTATGAATTAATTGCAGTATGACATAATGCCATAATATATGGATTTTCTGGGAAACCACAGAGTAATTACAGTAGATAATACAGTACAAAAAATGAAACTAATGTAAAATTAAATTGTAGCCATTAAATTGTGCCTAAGTAGCCACTGTATGGAGGATATCCTGGAGAAGGCCATTCATGAGACATACACATATTGGCAGTGACAGGTATACTGCTCTACAAACACGACTCGGTGGTCATAAAAACCCATGGTCTCATAAATGGCCTGCTCTCCAGCCATGGGTTCACATGGGAAAACTGCACTTTGTAGTAAATATATAGCACGGGGAAGTTTTCTTTCATATGGCAAAATAAATTGTGTACGTTTATTGCCCCTAGCTGCTTAGCTGTACTTCATAAAATACACAGCAATGTTGAGGCAATGGGACCATTATTTCTGAGTGATTGTTATCCTGCAAGAAAGTAGGAAAGACATGCTAACCCACATATTTGTTACGTTTTGCTACAAACGAGGCATCGCCTATGCGCTGTATTGCTCAGTCAGCTGCTCTAAACGGGCCGCTCCTCACAGCGGAGCAATCAGTGCTTGGCCTACTTTTCTCCCTTCCTCTGACCTGGAAAGGCGCCTTAATGTGAAGTTAATGATATCACTACAGATTTACCTGAGCAAAGCCTTCGGACTAAATGGGTCACTCCAAGCAGCAAATTAAACTTCTCTTGGTCTGCTCAGGTCGCTGCCAAAGAGGGATGGGATCGATTCAGACCCACAGACCCACAAACATGCAATTCAGCAAGGCCTGGATTATAGCCAAGCATGTAGAGTTTAACAAGATAGTGCTAGGCAGTTGGGGAGAGCAACCTAAATCCATTCTCAAATTACATCAATGAAATAATGACTGAAGTACGAGCACAAGCAGTCCAGCAAAAAGCAACTATAAAGTCCAAAAACTTCTCAAGTGGCCTCAAGTTCCCTATAGAACAGCGGAAGATATTCCTTGTACATCCAGCATCTGTTAGCATAGTGAACTGAAGTTTGTAAGGAGCTATTCTTCTCTTTTGGGATGATTTTTGTCTAAAAGAAGAGGCTAAAGCTTTAAAGTTAGAGGTGTCAGCAACAACAGTGATAAATAACATTATAAATAATAACTGCTAAGTGGCAGCTAATAGATGTTTTCAGAAAAGATTTTACACCCATTGCACCAACCAAAGTTACATCCAGGTGCAAATAAGACCAGCTGCTCATATGAAAACGTATATAACAATGACGGTTGCTGAGCAGCAACCTATCGCTGTTGTCGGAAGAAAACCTCGTATCTCCATTTTTGTTGTTTTTCAGTTTTTGACATCATTTGGTAAAGTCTGTCGTTCTTTACATTGTGTGTAAATTTCATGATGAATGGACTGAAAGAAACGGCCCAAAATGACTTGAAAATAATTCTGGTTCCATTGACTTACAGTAAAAGTAAAGTAGGTTTTTTCCTTCTCCTGTAAAGTTACAACAGCGCTATGTTAGTTACTAAGCAAAGCTTGTGCACGTAATTTCACCAACAGTAAATGTTAGTGAAAGAAAGTTAGTAAAGTTAGTTGTTTAAGTGGTTCTGCACACTTTGCCAGTGACTTGAGGTGCAGTAGAGTCAAAAATAAATAAAAATTCATAAATTCAAATATCTGAGAAAGTGTTTGGCTGGCGTGGTGTGCAGCACTGCTTTGATACGAAAAGAATTAGCTTGTTTAAAGTGGGTATAAAAGCCTAGAAAAAGCTTAGATTTTTTTTTTTGCCTGCTCCTAGCTACGTGTAAATGCCTTGGTGAATCCAGCTTACAATTAGTTGGTGCAACAATCTAAAAGTTATGCCTAGCAAGCTACAACCAACTAAAAAATCAACTCATATGAAAGAACTCAATGTGTGTGACTAAAGTGGAACGGTGTACAGAGTAGACCCTTTTCGTCACAAATATACTTGTGTATATACTTGCGAAAGTATCATTTGAAAGTAAAAATTCCTCAAAAGTACATGTAACTGAGTAAATGTAACTAGTTATCATCCACCTCTAATGCTTGGTTAACATGCTTTTAGTTTTCGATAATCAGAATAATATGACAATTTGACTTATATGATAGGCACTTTAGCACCTATATCCTTTGAATATGAAAACAGCCACTGCGTTTGACACTAAATGGTCTTTCTTAAATGCACAGCTTTCATTCTGAAGCCGTTTTGGGCCCACTTTAAAGGCAATTATTCTCACTGGGAGCCCCATTATGAGGGTGTAAAGTTGAAGAGATAGTCAAGGTGGATAAATGTACACATTGTTCTCAGGCTGTGAATTGCATAAGTCGAGTGTGCTGCAGTTTAAATGACAATCAAAAGCCTGTACAGGCCTGCCTGGGTCTGAAAGTACAACGCAGCTGTTTTCTCACCAGGTTAGCATGCAAAAACCGCAAGAACACAGCACGTTCATTGCTCCAAGGTGTCTTGTAAAAAGTGCCTGCCAGAGAAGCTTGAAGACATCAACAATCTGACCTAAATGAATCTGGCACAACATTAGAGGGAACAAAATACTTCTCATTTATGAGAAGGTGGAGGGTGGGTTCTGTGATGTTTGCAGGTACAGCACAAATAACCAAGAACTGAAAAACACAAGATTAATTGACAGCACTACTCTAAGGAAGAACAGATATACAAGAACTGCAGGTATCGATATCATTAGCCCTTAGAGGTCGAGCACAGTTAGGATTCTTGCCTAATCATAGCACTGTAAGTGCACTAATTAAGGTTATTAATAACATTCCTTTAAATTCAGGCTGTAAAAGTAGCTGTTATACTTTGCTTGATCTCAGTGCTGCCTTTGATACCATTGACCATAAAAGTCTTATAGACTTGAGAACTGGGTTGGACTCTCAGAAACTATCCTAAAGTGGTTCAGTTCATACCTGCAAGGAAGGAACTAATTTGTTGAAATAGAAAATAATGTTTCTGAGAGTGTGCCAGTGACCTGTGGTGTCCCCCAGAGTTCAGTTATTGGGCCACTCTTTAATTTATATATGCTTCCTCTAGGCAAATTCCTACAAGACTACAAGATATCTTACAACAGCTATGCAGATGATACTCATACTCTGCCATCTGCCCAAACAACTGTATATAGACTGTATTTAAGCCTAGAAAGTTTGCAACAATAAAACCTATTATATCATTCTACCTTGCAAGTCAACATGGTTCTTTCTTTTTGATGATGTTTTGGTGGTGTTGTGCCGAATTCCAATTCCAAAAAAGTTCTAATTTAATTAGCAGCTTTCAGTTCAGTGGAAAACACTGAAGTGCTCTACTGCACTTCTCTTCTATGTCACTTTACTTTAAGGGAAAAAGAAATCCTAACCTACCTGGCCCTGTGTGAAAAAGTGATTGCCTTCTAAACCTAATAACTGTTTGGGCCACCCTTAGTAGTAACAACTGCAATCAAGCATTAGAGATAAATGGCAATGAGTCTTTTACAGTGCTGTGGAGGAATTTTGGCCCACTCATCTTTGCAGAATTGTTGTATTTCAGCCACATTGAAGGGTTTCTGAGCATGAACCACAACAAGTCTTCCAGGTCGTGAAGCAGCAAAAAAGACCCAGACTATCACACTACCACCACCATATTTTACTGTTGGTATGATGTTCCTTTTCTAAAATGCTGTGTTACTTTGCCAGATGTAACAGGACATACACCTTACAAAGAGTTAAACTTTTGTCTCTTCAGTCAACAGAGTATTGTCCCAAAAGTTTTGAGGATCATCAAGATGTTTTCTGGCAAAACTGAGATGAGCCTTTATGTTCTTTTTGCTCAGCAGTGGTTTTCATCTTGGAACTCTGCCATCTTTCTTATGGTGGAATCATGAACACTGACCTTAACTGAGGCAAGTGAGGGCTGCAGTTCTTTGAATGCAGCATGATGTCTAGCTTTTGAGGATCTTTTTGGTCTACTTCACTTTGTCAGGCAGGTCCTATTTAAGTGATTTCTTGATTGAGAACAGGTGTGGCAGTAATCAGGCATGGGTGAGGCTAGGGAAATTGAACTCAGCTTTCCAAAGATGTGATAGAAGATGGGGGAGAATCATATTTTCACACAAGGCCCTGTAGGTTTGGATTTCTTTTTCCCCTTAATAATAAAGACTTTCATTTATAAATGAAAAAAAATATTTTAAGAAAATAAGGAAAGAGCAACAACAAAACAAACCACAAAAACGATGGATATCTCTATCTATATATATATATTCTTTACATTTGTTGTTTTTCAGTTGCTCTTTACATTGTGTGTAAATTTCACATGAAGGCTTGTTTTGGGGCTGCCCAGAACCTAAATGCTATCTGCTGGGATGAAGCCATGGGACACTCCTTATGCTAACTGCCTCTGCCCTCCAGACCTTTGTGTTTCTGTTTGCTTGGCTAGAAGCCATGACTTTGACGTAAATCCAAATACTTGGCTGCTTGTTTGATTATCACTCTTTGCTTGCTAAAAGTTTACAAATTGTCATTTACCCAAGCCTGCAAATCAGTAAAAGGATGAAACCTTTCAGGATTTTCCACTCCAATGTGTATATGCTTGTGCGTGTGTATGGAGGGCTGTGTCGACTCTGGTGTGGCTGACATAGGGCCATGTTTATGTTTGTCTTCTTATCACACACGAGACCGTATTTACATTCAACATGGTTGTACTGTAGAAAGAGCTGAATGGAGATGAGCAGCGTTCACTAAAGTTCGGCCATGGTGGCTTCCACTGCCAAAGGGTTAAATTGGAATTTGGAAGGTGGGCAGGGAGGAGGTTGTGAATTAATACACAAAGACTAAGCCAGCCATTCACTCTATTTACATCTCATACAAATATGGACATTATAAGGTATGACTTAAGTTAAGATTGACTCACCAGCACTATTAAAAGCAACTATGTTTCTAGTGATTTGTTTAATGATAATGTTTCATATAGCTTTCTCTAGTGATAGTCATTATAGTTAGTAGTTACAATTTACAATTTAATTTACAATTTATTATAATACATATGCAAATTTGTTTCAAAAATATTTTATTTACACTGTGGTAAATAAAAATTATGCCAGATCCTTGGAATGATGAGATTGTTGAGCAGTCGAAATATGAATATTGCTGCATGCAAGCTAACACTGCCACTCACTAAATTGACATCATGACACCTGCAACTTGAAGATACGCTACACTATCCAGTAAGTTTCATCCAGTGTGGTCCAGTAGTGGACTACAGTTTGAGTCTCTGGTGAAGACTTATGTTCATATAATGTCATTTCAATTTGTAGGAGGATGAGTTTGCTTATAGCATGTATGTAGCAATATTCATATTTTACCTGCTAAATGGCCTCATAATTCAGAGGGATCAGTGACACTTGGGGCAGGGGTTTAGGTATACACAGGGTAAAACATATGGGATTTGGGACAATTTTATGACATATTTATGACAACATACGATAGTGACAATCAAAGGCCTATCCTATTGTAACTGCAAGGTTGGACAAAATTTAGGAGATGCTGGCTAAAGTCTCATTTCATCTAATGAGAAAACTCAGCTTTTGTCAAAAACCTACAATTTAGAGTGCGTTATTAATTTCAGATGATATTTACATTGAATAAAATGAAAGATCACACTACTGGAATTCTAAGTTGGAATTTAATGAAGTAATAAGTTGGAATTTTTGAAATATAATCAAGTTAATCTAAGCATTGTGGCAAAGTATTTGTTATTTCCAACCAGAAGTTCAACTACACTCAATAAGGTAGTGACTCCAAACCAGCGGTCTCCAACCTTGGTCCTGGAGAATTAAGTTTCAATCTGTATCCAATAAGCTGCTCCACCCCTTACTTAACTCTAATCCATCTGATTCAGCCACTCAGGGACTTGGGAAGGGGTTGATTAGCTGGAGCAGGTGTTGGATCCGGGCTCTGCAAGAAGGTAGATCTCCAGGACCAGGGTTTAGAGACCACTGTTTAAACAAGGAACTCCACCCTAAATCCATTAGGTTGCTTTTTTGTCAGTGTTCTGTTAAGCTTGTAGCAATAGTTGCTTCAAAAGAAAGTGTTTGTTGGCAGAGCATGGGTAGGTCAAATACCCCCTGCTCGCTAGCACTGGACACCGAGGTTTAGGGCTAGAGCAAGGCCTGTTAACATCTGACTGAATTTACCGTCAGTTCCTGGTGGGAAAAGCGGTTAAATCACGTGGGACAACCTACATGTACACTGTATGATTCATTTGCTCACAGCTTGTATCAATGAAGTTAGCATTATAGAAGTTTGCAAACACTGAAGATGTGGGCCTTGCTAGTCAGGCCTACTTTTAGAGTTCTTCTGTCCCTCTCTCTTCTCTCATGTGAGCATGTGTATGCATGAGTTCTGTCCTTGCTCTACTGTCTCACACTCATGCTGTCAAGAACACGATGCATACGCGACACTCAAGTGACACATAAATTAAGGTGCCCAGTGTCTTTTTCACACTTGCCTCTCTAAACTTTTTCTCACCTCCTCGAAACTGTCACTGAAGCCATGAAGGCTGAGAGAGAGGTGTCGCTACGTTCTGACTGAAGGAGTCAGACGTTCCACACACATAGTTCATCAATGTCACACTCCTCAATGTTTGCCAGTTCCATGGAGCTCCAATCCACTGTGTACCAGGGTGAGTGATATGAAGTCAAACTTTCATAATGATATTTCCAATTTTACAGATGATATTGTGGTGTTGGTGTAGAAGCTGTAGCAGGTTGGAGACCATTATTTCCACCATGAGTAGTGCTCTTTATTTACACTAGCAGAAAATGCACATGAAAAACAGCCAGGGACAGCCAGCAGGTAACTTTACTTCATGGTGATCACACTAACCAGCACAATTTACCCCAAAGGCTAAGAACACACCATCAACATATACACAATTTTCAAATCCAACAACAACAACATTAATGGCAACAAAACATCAACAAATGTTCCTTCATGGAGGAGTGGAGGAGCATGCATCTAAAGCCCCTCCTTCAACCTGGAGCAAGTGTCAACCACAACAATATCTTCAGATGCTACTGAACGTGACAATAAGGCGAAAAATATTGCACGTTATTAATCTGTCAAATTTTACAAGAGAGAAAGGGGAGAGGGAGAGAGAAAAAGTAAATGTACTAATATTACAAAAAAGTATAGAAATACAATATTATACAATTTACAGGATTTACAATAGTCCTAAGCTCTACTAGTTTGAAAAGATTTACTAGAGTGTTTGGTTGTGTAATGTAATCAATGGAATCTGATTGACTGATGTGGGGCAAAGTATCTGGGTAATTCCCCAAATTCCCACATATAGAAAGGTCATAGTTTGGATATTCATGTAAGCATTATGCCACAGGACACACTAAATAACAATAACAACATGGAGCATGTCTATTAACAGGTTTCATTATTCCATTAGTGTAAGGTGGCCATTTACAGAAGACCATTAACTCCACAATTATTAACTACATACATGGTACATTCAGACTGGATTCAAATCACTCCACAATTATTACAGAGAGACTGTAAAAACTTAGATTCATACTGCAGACTCATGCTGAATTACCATCATTCCTGTCAGGCTGTAAAAACGATATACTGCAGATTAATCTTTTACTGAAGTCACACATCGTGCTGTTAATTAAGTTGCAGTATCTCTTCATGTGAAACTAATGCAGCTCAAACAGGGCTGGGTGCATGTTTTGAAAAACACGGTGAGGATATTTGAATTTCTTGAAAAGAAAGATAGAGATTACATTAAAAACAGTGAACCACATCAGAATAAGCTACTATTCTAATGTTGCATACCATAAACTATCGGAGAAACCTGCTGCCCCCCGGAGCCCCCCACCCTCTTTGACCGTCTGTCCTCGAAGGCCCCTGGGAAGGATCCCAAATCTCAACAGTATCTGTGTGCTCGCAGATCAAAAGAGTTGGAACAGGTGCTTTGATCGTACAGCTGAAAGGAGAGAGCCTAAACGACAAAAGAATGGGAGAGAGAAAAAAGAAAATAGAAGAATGTCTTTGATGCCAGTCTTTGCATGGAGTGCAAAAAAAAAAGGTTTCACAAAGATCTGATCACAAGTACGCGTTGTGCGGTGACTTCAGTGAGCGGGTGTGGCTGGCATACTTCACACACCAGTTCTTCATACTCGCACACCTGATCGGCCTTTGAAAGCCCAATCACCTGCGTTTACTGTACCGCAGCGAAAGAAAGGCGCACATGTGACTCCGCTCTAAAGAAAAAAAGCAATAGGGGCGTGTGAATGTGTATTTGTATCTCAGTGCTGTGTTTAAGGTCACCACTGATAGCACTAACCTCTGTGTAAAGTCTTGCCATATCAAACACTTCATAATCCTGTAATATATATTAATGACTGTGGGAGAGAGCTCATAGGGCCTTCTTTCTCCACAATGTTCCTTTGTCCTTCAGAAGCTGTAGCCTTGGGGAGCTTTGAGTGGACCATTGTGGGAGGGTAATGTGATCACTGAAACTGGTGTGTTTCTCAAAGAATGCATTTTACAGCCAAACTATTTACACGATGGAGAATATCACCTCCACAGGCCAGTAGTTAAAGTAATAGCACTTGTACTAATTAAAGGGGAATTCCACTGACTTTTCAGAATTACTGCATATATCAATCCGAAATGTAGTCATTCAGAACGGCTTGATATGAAATGATTTATTGAAGAGAAACATAAATGCACCATTTCTTTAAAGTGGTGGTGACGGAAACCAGGGGTCACAATGACTACAACACAAATATAGTTGGTTTATTTACTATCCAAAACAAACTAACACTTTCCTTACAACACCCTGCTCTCTGACATGAATGAATTTTTAAAAAGTTTTCTATAAAAACAATCATAAAACAGTGTCTCAGGTGTGAGGCAATGTATCCTTAAGTAAATTTTTAAGTACCATTTCCTGTGGTAACGCTCAGCGAGGGAATTTTAAGCGCCATTAAATGCTTCAGTCATCTGGTTCCTATCACCACCTCTGGGAACAATTCTAACTTTGGAAGTTTGTCTAGAATAAAGCATTTCAAACTACTCTAATGGACTTTCACATTTTAAAATTTAGTTTGCAGACATTTTGAAAAATCTGTGAAATTCCCATTTGAGCTGTTACACTCTTATGTCAAAAGTCACTATAGGCCAAATATACTATCATATGCAAATTTGGGCACTCCTGGTCCTTTGTGACAATAAGTTAAGGCATCGTCTATAGACACCATACTTCTGCACATTTTAGTGCAGAATTTATATTTGGTAACAATTTATTTGATGTGGTTCTTTATAGATGATTAATAAACTCTTAATAGATTATCAGTAACATATCAACAACCTGTCAGTTAAAGTAGCAGCAGTGAAGAATACGATTACATTAAAATAAATACTTTGAAGATGTACAGTTGATACATTACTTACATTAAGTAGATGTATTACTATTGTAATATGTTACTTCCATGCACAAAACCTAACCTCACTCAACACCTAAGCCTAAACCTGACCCTAAACCTAACACTGACTTTAACTTAAACTCAAAACCTAATCCTAACCCTCATACACTATATTGCCAAAAGTATTCACTTATCTGTCTTCACACGCATATGATCTTGAATGACATCCCATTCTTAATCCATAGGGTTTAATATGATGTTGACTCACCCTTTGCAGCTATAGCAGCTTCAATTCTTCTGGGAAGGCTTTTCACAAGGGTTAGGAGTGTGT
This sequence comes from Pygocentrus nattereri, assembly GCF_015220715.1. Lineage (NCBI taxonomy): Eukaryota > Metazoa > Chordata > Actinopteri > Characiformes > Serrasalmidae > Pygocentrus > Pygocentrus nattereri. Next base: position 37,955,915 of record NC_051211.1, on the reverse strand, counting down.
TTATGGGAGTTTTTGACCATTCTTCCATTCTTCAGTGTCTGTGAGGCCCAGCTCGCAGCCTCCATTCGAATTAATCCCAAAGGTGTTTTATCAGGTTGAGGTTAGGACTCTGTGCAGGCCAGTCTAAATCACAAAAATGAGTTCATGAAGCAAGACTTGTTATAAAAATGATAACAGAACATCAGAGCCATAATTACTCTTTTATTTACTTTTACTTTCGATACTTAAGTACATTTAAAGGCAAATACTTTTTTACTTTTACTCAAGTGGAGGTCTAGAGTAAAGACTTCTACTTTTACTGGAGTAATATTTTACCTGGGCTATCTCTACTTTAACTCAAGTACATGATTTGTGTACTTCATCCACCTCTGGCTCAGCCTTGGAAACCCATTCCATGAAGCTCTCTATGGTGTTCCTGAGTTAATCTGAAGGCTGCATGAAGTTTGAAGGTCTGTAGTGATTGATTCTGCAGGAAGTTGGCGACCTCTGTGCACTATGTGCCTCAACATTTACTGACCCCTCTCTGTCATTTTACGTGGCCTACCACTTCGTGGCTGAGTTGCTGTCATTCCCAATCACTTCCACTTTGTTATAATTCCACTGACAGTGGACTGTGGAATATTTTGTAGTGAGGAAATTTTACGACTGGACTTGTTTCCCAGGTGGCATCCTAAGGTACCATGCTGGCATTTACTGAGATCCTGAGAGCGACCCATTCTTTCACTAATGTTTTTAGAAGCAGTGCTTGGCTAGGTGCTTGGTTTTACACACCTGTGTCCATGGAAGTGATTGGAACACCTGAAATCAATGATTTGGATGGGTGACTGAATACTTTTGGAAATATAGTGTATGTTGTTGACATGTTACTGAGAGTTTATTTAGTGTTTCATTTAAAAAGAAGCACTCAAAATAAAGTGTCACCTTATATTTTATGTTTTATTTTTCCCAATGTTTAAATCAGACATTAATAGAAATTGTGCACTAAAATTTGCAGAAAAATGTCATGTTTTAAGTGTGTTCTCTGTAGAGGATGAGTTAACTTATTTTCATTACAACAATCAAAACGTGTAATTTGACTAGGAGTGTTCAAACATTTGCAAATGACTGGATAGTTGCTGTCATATGCAAATGTAAATCATTTTATTCTTCACACCACTTAAAAACAGCAGCTGTCATTTTATTGTGTGAATATTTCATCATGAATGCACCAGTAGAGATGCTCTGAAATGACTTGACTTCAGTACATGAACATAAATTTAAAGCTAAGTTTTATTATCCTTTATGCTCTAAAGGGACTGTTTCACATTTCGGAGATCTTATTTCAGTGATGAGTTGTTGAGAGTGATGAGAGTGCTGGAGTTTTTTTCATTTCATTACTGTATCAGAGATGTTTGGCTTTGTTATAACAGTAAGGAAATATTGTTCAGTGCTGGAAGCACTCATAGTAGTGCTAGCAGCAGCTGCTATGTTTGTCCACTTGTGAAATAAGTTCATTAAGCAGTAGTACAGCAAGAGTGACTTTCTTCATCAAATGTGAAAAAGGCCTTCAAAATTCCACACAAGTAGGAAAGTGACTAATTTAGGATGAAATCAAATGATCAGAAGTAGTTTCCTTCATCAAAGAGCAAATTAGTTCAGTCAGATTAATTAATTCAATTAGAAAATCAACTCATCAAAATCAACAATCAACTGTGTTTACAAGTTTACTGATCACTTCAAGAGGCCACCATTTATATTACGTAGCTTACTGCTAACTCATATCACAAGCTCAACTTGTAGCAACTTGATATTATATCTTAGCTTACCAATGCATTTGCAGAATAAATGTGAGGGAGCTATTAAATGGCCCAGGCTTCTATTTATCACTGATATAACTTAAATATAAGTGTAGATAAGTGTCATTAAGTATAGTTAGCATTGCTTTTTAATAATAAGGCTTAGAATGAAGTAAACCTGGGAATTTTATGGGAATGTTAAAATAACCATAATTGTTATTGGGAAACCCAAAACTATTTTTTTTCTCAATTGTGTACACTGTCATACGTCTTATACAGTGTATGAACACTATATAACAAAAATGGCCCAAAGCTAGTCGGAATAAAATCTTGTCCACTGCCTGTCAAATCTGTCTGCCCAACTTTATGTTTCCATTAAGATGTGTAATTTGGTCTGTTTAGTAACTAAAAAATGTTTAGCTACTAAACAGTTTTTAAAATAAAAAAAAAAAAATTTTAGTTACTTTTAGGATTTAATATTTGTAAAAGCAAAGCTTTCTAGGATTTTACATTTTCACTGAAGGGCCCTTATCCTACATTTTGTCTTGCATTTTTTTTTTCCTCTTGAGGTCCGCAATGTTAAGGTGCTTTTATTAACCAGAAACAGTCATCATTCGTTTTTATATAACAATTTTCCATCCTGTCTTTACCCCTTAAAATGAAAATGCTTTTGTTGTCACTGTGCCTTTAAGACTGACTTATGTAAATCACCTCTGTTCTGACTGGCTGCCCTGAATTGTGCCTCATTCAAAAAGCAGTCAAGGCTGAAACACTTCTTATAACATTAGCGTGAATGGATAAAATAAGTAAAACACGTGGATATACGCATGTGTTGCTTTCAAAACAGGCTGCTTTTGCAACTTTATTTTCCGTATAAGGACTTTATGGAGCGCAGAATGAATGCAGGGTGAGTCAAAAGTCACAGGACAGGTTTTATTTTATTTGTTATTTTATTATCAACTTTTGTCTCTGGAGTCCTCTCAAACTAATTAACAATTAAATTAACAGCATAAACAATAAAATAAAATAAAACAGTGTCCTGTGACTTTTGACTCACCCTGTAGTAATTTTTGAAACTGTAGCAATATTTACATACTGAACCAGTGGTTCCTGAATTGTGGTGCATATACCCCCAGGGGAATGTCAAATGACACTGAGGTCATATGTCAAAAAATCAGACATTAATCTTTATTAATCTCATTTGATCAGCTAACCACAACCTCTAATAGTTCAGTATTTACACTGTCATTATTAAAGGTTCATCATGTGGTGCTGTGTGCGTGAATAAAGTAAGTAACCTTTGCTAACTGCCTACAAGGTGCTTGTTAGTTGTTTTCTTCACTTTCACAGACATGGTTTAGATCACTGTATTAGTTGGTTGCTTAGCTTTCAGTGCTTAGTTGATAGCAATTTGGTTACATGTTAATAGCACTGTGTCATGTTTGGAGTACTGGTAAATGCAAAGCAGATGATGTTATTGTGATTATATATATATATATATACACATTTTAATTCATTTTATTCATTTTGAGGTGAGCAGAAAGAGATGTTCTGCAAAAGTAAACTTTTGTTCACAGAGGTACAAACAATGTAAATTTACCCTTGTCTTAAGGCTCAATTTTGTAACTTAAATGAGTTTCAAAAGGTACATTATAGTCACTTTCCCTGGAGAAAGTCCAAACATCATACATATGCTTCATGGTAATATAGGCATATATGTGTTTTCAAGGTGCAAGAGGTGGTGTGCAGTAGTAAGTTTAATATCTGATGGGGGTACAGGACTGTAAAAAGTTTGGGAACCACTGCACTCTGAAAAACATTTTTCTATTTTGAAAAAGTGAAAATCCAATTTTCCACAATATGGGCCCTTTAACAGATGTCACCTTTCCTCTGCAATGTCACTATTTGCAGACTACAGTGATGATAAGTGCATGAACTAAAGTACAGATCACTAAAATGCTCTCAGAGCTCATAAGTAAAACAGATAAATCTTTCTGAAACCAACACTAAGCAGGCGCAGTTGACATAACAAATGGAAAATTCTGCCTTGCAGTCCTTTCCATCCTGATTGGTAGACCAGATATACGTAGACAAATATAGACTGATAAACAGAGCCATGAATGTCAAAGTGTTCCCACTTGTGGAAACGTAAACTTCTGATAGTTCCAATGTTTTTTTTTTTCCTAAGCGACAAGGTAGCTAAAGGCAGATGGAAACTGCTGGACCTGGTCAGGTCAAGGCCCTTCGCAGTGAGGGCCATGTCACAACAGTGGGCTGAGCTCTAACAAACCAATAAGAAGTCCCCAGAAAGGAGGGAGGGTTGCCTGTCCACTGGAAGTGCAGTTATACTTTATGGTGGGGAAGTAGAGCGGGATAGTTGTTTCTTAGGCCTACTGAACGGAAGAAATTATAACTAGCAACAAATATTTTTTCAGGGTTGATATTAAAATTTAGCATTTATGAAATTGTAACTTTCTAGGGGAGGGAAAAAACGTCAATGTACGCTATTGTAATGTGATTTTATTCCAAGTGACTTTGGAACATTAGTGTTCGTCCACTCATCATGAAATGTGCACACGGTTGGCATTTTCAAAGAGCTCAGATGATTTTCATATGATAGAAATGATACATTCCTACAGTGGGTATAGTGATGAAATCAGAAGTGCACAATGATCCAGCTTCTATCAGCATGCAGATGGAGCTTTTTCAGTTATGCAGTGTAACACAATGTAAGCTGCATCACAGAGGCTGGTCATAATATGAATGTTTCCTCCACATCTTCAGGACTTTTCGTGTTTATGTTTTTCATGTTGCCTCTGTCACCTCCTCTTCAGGCTCATTTTTCTGCACTCTCCACAGAAATCACCAAAATCCCCATCTACCATCTCTCTGGAACGTGCAGTATAAGGAGCACTGAAGAAGTGTTTGAAGTACAAAGTAGTCTCATTACTGAGAGATCTTACCTGAGGTAAAAGTAAGGGGAGTGGAGTGGGCAAAAAGGGAAAAAGAAAGAAGAGAGAGAGAAAGAAAGAAAAGAGAGCGAGAGAGAGGTTTGGAAAAGAGATAAAAAGAAAGAGAGAAGGGAGAAAGATAAAGGTTGGGGAAAGATGGACAAAGAATGATAGAATGGAAAGAGAAAGAGAGAAACAGAGAGAGAAAGAGGAAAAGAAAAGAGGAGGAGAGAAAAGGAAGGAGAGAGAAAATGAGGAAAGAGAAAAAAGAGAAAGATAGAGAGAGAGAAAAGTTGCAGAAAGAAAGAGAAGAAAGGATGGGGAGAAAGAGAGAGCCAGAGAGAGAAGAAGAGAGGAGGAGGAGAGAGTAAAAGAGAGAGAGACAAACAAAGAGCACAAAGGGTAAGGAGAGGGAGAAGGGAAAGGCACAAGAGAGAGCAAGAGAAAAAAGGAGAAAGAGAATGAAAGAAACAAGAGAAAAAGACAGAGAGAAGGAAGGATAGAGAGAGAGAGAGAGAGAGAGAGAGAGATGAGAAAAGGAGAGACAGACAGAGAACCAAGGGAAAGGTGAAAAAGAATAGATGGAGAGACAGGGAAAGAGATAAAGGATGGAGAAAGAGTGAGACAAAGAAGTAGAAAGAGAACAGGAGGGACAGAACCAAAGCGATATGAGAGAGTAAGACAGAGAGAAGGAAGCAGTGAGAGAGAGAGAGAGAGAGAGAGAGAGAGAGAGAGAGAGAGAGAGAGAGAGAGAGAGAAATTAAGAGAGTGAGACAGAATGGGAATAAACAGTAAATAAATAAGGAGGAAAAGGATATGGGGGAAAGAGGGGGAGAAAGACAGAGACAAAGTCAGAGACAGCAAGAGTGTGAGAGAGAGCGAGAGAGAGAGAGAGAGAGCAGGGCTTTAACAGGTGTGCTCGTTTGCTCTTCTTTTGAAGGGGGGGATTCCGTCCCTCTAAAGAGAGAGAAAATAATTAACACCTCTGTGGTTGCCATACCAACGTGCCAGTCGGAGCTCCGAGTGTTCCGTGCCATAATTAGCTCAGTTCGGTGGCGCGCTGTAATTATGGAGCACACGGTTCGGCTGCCCTTCCTAATCTGCAGCTCAGAGAGCGCACATTTACATATCCGGTGGCAAGATACGAGCAGCAATGAGAAGGTCAGGAACACCGCTGGAGATATGGAGGGAAACAGTGCTCAAGGCCTACAAGGGCCTTTCACCTAAATACTCTCTGCATCTTATAGGGAAACTCTGGCATTTTTCAGCATATTACATATCTGCTGTAGCTGCAGCAGACAGTCCATCACCACAATCATTTCAACATATTTAACTGTAATCATAAACACAATGAAACCCCACTGATTTGAAATACACCAATAATACAAGCCAATGGGTCGGCTGCAACCACAGCACAACACAGACACCACTTGCATAAAATGTCTTAAGTAAAAGCCAATACGCATTATGCATTGCAGGAGGCACTTTCCTTCTCCATGCAATTAGGCCATCACCAAAAATGTTGTGGATTTCAGTAGTTTTATCATGAACTGTATTAGAGAATTGGGTCAAAGTTTAGCTGTCAGCCTTGCCAAAATAATGGAGGCACCATTTTCCATTACCCGATTTTGTTATCACTTTAGTGATGTTGATTTGAACCGGACTATTATTATTAAGGGTACGCTGAGTTCAGCAAGTTATGGAAGGTAATTCACTCTGGAAGTGTTTCTTAACAGACTTGTAAAAAGTGCAGACAGTGCAGATTCTTATTTCATTTAAAATCACAGATCTTGTCAATCACACACAATGCAGCACCTCCCCAGGGGAAACTCATCCAGCTCAAATAGGGCTTAAGTTTAAAGGAGCAATATATAACATGACACAACTTGTCACATATTCTTTCTTCGTCCTTCATCACTCCTCTCCCTGTTTACTTACCAGTCTAGAAGAAATGTTGCAAGTCTAACATGTATGGACTTGGTATTAAATGGAACTTTAACAGTGCCTACATATTACTTCAAATGCCGGTATTACATTAGCTTTCCCATGATATGGGCCCTTTAAGATAAAAGCTCATGTGGTTTCATGTGGTCACAGGTACCAAAATACTCAATGCATAAAATATTTAATACAGTACATGAACTGTGCTGACAAACATCAGTTTCCGCTCCATTTTCTTTTTCTTCTTTCTTTTCTAGTCCTTCTATGTGATAGTCACCGAAATCCCCATCTGTAAGCCTAGAGGAGGGAGAAGAACTGAAACAAGCAAAAATTATACCAATTACCATATTACAGATGTTACACAGGCAACTGCAGCTGAAGAGCAAAGCTAAAGAAACATGTAGGTGCAAGAAAAGCAGTCAAAAGAGCAGCAAATGCTTAATGTGACACAACAGATCAGATTCAGTAAGCTAATGACTCAGCTTTATACACCATTATTCACTTGATGATGGCTTGCTGGTCTGTTCTTTCCTCAGAGCTGGTATTTGCACATCTTACCTGACCCCAGTAACACACCACTGGATTTGTGTCTTGTTTCACTCAGTGACATTTCATGGCCATTTATTTCCAGGCAAACCATGGAAGAGGGCCCTCAAGGTAGCCTCAATGTGAACTTCTTCAAAGGCATCAGGAGATTATTCATACATGCATGAAGCAAATGAAGATCGAAATACATCAATATACAGTATGAAAAAAAATTAACAGTAACAACTAAACATAACACTGATTTTTTTTGTATTTAATGTGTCCACCATTCTTTTTTATTACAGCTTCCATTCTTTTTGTGAGACTTACTTTTAGTTTTCCAGAGAAATCTGCAGGGATATTTTTTCACACCTCCAAAGTTCAGTCATAGTAGTTTGTTGCATTTGCTGTTTCCCACATTCCAAGAAATCCCAAACACATTCACTAATTCTGAGGTCTGGGCTCTTCACATCAATGGTACTGTGATGATCTACTAGCGAGTAATGAGGGGTAAAAGTGGAGGCATGAGAAGCCCCTGCTGTGCAACCAATTCACACCTCTCCTCCTCTCCATGCCAAGATAAAATGGATATAAAGCTGTGTACTGTGAACTGCCACAATAAACAATAGCATTGAAATGCAATGAAAACAGTTTCATAAATGCTGACTGGAAAATTTAATTTGAAAAATAAATGAGTTAAGATTTGGAGGCTTTTTGGCAATTTTTTGTGTGCTGTATTTCCATTAGTATAAGAGTTTTAAGAAAAGAATAACAGCTGCTTTGTATACATTTTTATTTCTCTAATAAAAGTGGCGTAAATTATGAAATAGCACTGATAATTTTTGTATGTGTAAAGCCCACTCAAACAACATATCATGAGAAGTAAACATAATTCTCAAAAGTGGTCAAGAATGTGTTTCGGAAAAAACCCCTTCATATGTTTGCCTTTTTTTTTCTAACACTTAAAAATGAATAACTTGTACTTAATGGCTACTATGGAAATTAAGCAAATGAAAGGATGGTCTCTGACTTTTGCACATTACTATATATTTACACTCACCAGCCACTTTATTAGCCACTTCAATTGCTTGTTAACACAAATAGCTAATCAGCCAATCATATGGCCACAACTCAATGCATTTGGGCATGTAGAGGTGGTCAAGACGACTTGCTGAAGTGCAAACCGAGCATCAGAACGGGGAAGAAAGGTGATTTAAGTGATTTCGAACATGGCATGGTTGTTGGTGCCAGACGGGCTGGTCTGAGTATTTCAGAAACTGCTGATCTACTGGGATTTTCACGCACAACCTTCTCTAGGGTTTATAGAGAATAGACCGAAAATTAGAAAATATCCAGTGAGTGGCAGTTGTGTGGGCAAAAATGCCTTGTTGATGCGAGAGATCACAGGAGAATGGGCAGACTGGTTTGAGATGATAGAAAGGCAACAGTAACTCAAATAATCACTTGTTACAACCAAGAAATGCAGAATACCATCTCTGAACACACAACACGTCGAACCTTGAAGAAGATGGGCTACAGCAGCAGAAGACCACACCGGGTGCCTCTCCTGTCAGCTAAGAACAGGAAACTGAGACTACAACTCGCACAGGCTCACTGAAATTGGATAATAGAAGATTGGAAAAATGTTGGTTGGCCTGACGAGTCTCGATTTCAGCTGCGACATTCAGATGGTAGGGTCAGAATTTGGCGTAAACAACATGAAAGCATGGATCCATCCTGCGTTATATCAACGGTTCAGGGTGGTGGTGGTGGTGTAATGGTGTGGGTGATATTTCCTTGGCACACTTTGGGCCCCTTAGTACCAGTTGAACATTGTTTAAATGCCACAGCCAACCTGAGTGTTGTTGCTGAACATGTCCATCCCTTTATGACCACAGTGTACCCATCTTCTGATGGCTACTTCCAGGAGGATAATGCACCATGTCACAAAGCTCATCTCAAACTGGTTTCTTGAACATGACAATGAGTTTGCTGTCCTCCAATGGCCTCCACAGTCACCAGATCGCAATCCAATAGAGCACCTTTGGGATGTGGTGGAACGGGAGATTCACATCATAGATGTGCAGCCGACAAATCTCCAGCAACTGTGTGATGCTATCAACTCAATAGGGATCAAAATCTCTGAGGAATGTTTCCAACACCTTGTTGAAAGTATGCCACGAAGAATTAAGGCAGTTCTGAAGGCAAAAGGGGGTCCAAACTTTTTACTACCAGTACCTAATAAAGTGGCTGGTGAGTGTATGTATTTGTATTTTTCTTACTCTTCCTTTGCTTTTTATGTGCACCCAGTGGATAATCTCCAGATGCTGATGAGTAAATTCATTTAAGCTACTTTGAGGGTCCTCTTCCATGACTTGAGTGGAATTAAACAGACATGAAATGTCTTTGAGTACAACGAGACACAAGTGGTGTGTTACTGGAGACATATACCAGCTATAGTGTAAAGACCAGCAATGATCATGTATGTTTTTAGCAATGATAGCACTAAATTCAGCTTTTGTCTTAGAAATACAATCATATCATTAATGTCATATAAAACTTGAGAGTGAGTCTGACATAATCAGCTTTATACAGACCCCAACCAATATCCGGTGAAGTGGATGATGGATTGCTGGTCTGTTCTTTCCTTGTCACTGGTATTCACACATCTGACCCCAGTAACACACCACTTGTGTCTTGTTTCACTCAGTGACATTTCATGTCCACTTAATTCCAGGCAAGCCATGGAAGGGGGCCCTCAGGGTAGCCTCAAAATGAATTTCTTCCTGGGCATCAGGAGACTATCCATGCAAGAAGCAAACAGAAACTGACAATCATATCGACAAACCTCTTTTTCTTTTCTTCACACTGTCTGAAAATGCCAGCTGCTCCTTATACTGCATGAACATTTCACCACAATTGGACCAACAGAAATGGTTCAAAATTGACTGGGAATAAAAAGTTAATTGAAACTTATCATTGAACATTTTTCCAATTTCTTATAAAGTTACTATTTTGGAGATCCAAAGTTTTGATCTTTTATCAGCATTTGTGCTCTTAGATGCTGGTCTTGATCAATATGAGTCAAGTTGTGCCTAAAGAAACATTCCACTATACTTCAATAAATGAGTTTACAGGGTTTGAGAAAACTATCTTGGATGAATGAAGCCTTTGATTATGTGTCCTGCCTGCTTTGGACGAACTGACCAATGTGAGCAGCTTACCAGTTTTAGCAAATACCAGTTATGCTTTACATGCACATGTATAGTCATGCAGCGGTGCAGTATGTAGGAGCAGAGTCACATTTCACTGGTCACACCAGCCACATGTTCTTGACTAAAATAAGAGATAAGATGAAATAAAATGACTCATGGAGAAAATATTTTTATATTTAGGTGACAGCAGATTAAAGCTATTGTAAATAACTCACAGAGAGCAAAGTCCGGTGCCATGACAACCATGTTGCGACTATAGGCGACATTTCAATAGAGATTTTACATTGTTCCTGCTATTACATAAACGCATATGCCAACTCTGTTGAGATTCTTTGGGTAATATGGTTAAAAGCATTCCTGACCTTTGAGCTTTAAGCACTAACTCATCTGTGTTCTGCTTCTTTTATAGTTAAGGCAGAGATCATGCTATATATAAAACCATAATTGATTTGTGAGTGGAGCTGACAGGCAGGCTATGAGAATGGCAAGCTCAATATATGTCTCCTAGCAAGTGGATTACAATTTCTTTGCCATAACATATTGGGTCACCTATATGCAGGTTTTGTGGTGAGCTAGCAGAGCTGAAAAAAGTCAATAGTAATTTGGACCTGACCGGTGAGTGACATCTGATGTTCGATAATCATGAAAAGATCAATATCTTTAGCGCAGATGGTATCCATGTCCTGCAGGAATGCACAGTTTGTGACATAATCTTATAAATATGTATCTGACAAATGATGTAAGATGTGAATACTTGGTGATGTATTGACTATTTGATGTACTGTATAATTGTACTGTATACATTGTATGTATTGTATTATCACCTTATACCTACATCTGATGATGCTTTGAATGACTTATAGACAGACCTTCCTGTGTACTCAGACTATATTAAATGCTAATAACACAACATGAATGAATAAGAATAAAATGTAAATAATAACCATGTTGGGATACTTAAATGCCTTTCTTTGTGATCTAGATGTCAGTAGAAACCTGGTTTTATGTGAGAGAAATGCTTTAGTCAGAAGGTTCTATATATTATTAGTCTTCTGGCCTATATAAATAACTTACGCTAATGAAGTCATTTCAACTTTTATAGGCATCCAACCATAAAGTAATTCAACTACATAGCAGTATTTACTGTACAAATCTGCTAATTTGCTTCTTTCTAAGCGGTTAGCCACTGCTAATGCTTCTCATATGATATGTTAGCACCAAACTGGCAGGTTCTAGCATTATGTTGGATTTTGATGTAAGTTGTAATTTAAATAGAGACATTTAAGCTCATACCAGGCATGCAAGTAACATTTTCTTTACATAGTGTTTCTACATAGTTTAAATGTGGCTTGAAGTATTTTATTATTGGAGTGTCAACCTGTTAGCTAGTTAGCTTGCTGTTAGCATGCTCTGCCTACTCTAGTGATGGTAACTGATTTGTGAGTGGAGCTGACAGACGGATCAAGAACATTCAATCTTTTTGAAATATTAAATTGAACGTGTGAACACCTTTAAAATGAAAAACAAAATCATTTTAAAGGTTTCAGTTGAGTTTTATTTAAAGATCCATTTGTTGAAAGATTCTGCAGGATCTTCTCGATGGTAGACCTTTTGTGTAGAGAAATCCTGGAGAACACTTCCACTCTTCACTAAGGGTGAGGGTCTAGAGGGGTTTTTTCTTACAGTGATGTTGGTTAGCTTGTGCTGTCTTGATGGCATCATGAGCTCAGAAGTATACAAAGGCATTTTGGATACAAACCTACAAATATCTGCAAAGAAATTGCTCAGTTAACAACAATCTGAAACAAACCAGCCGCGTTTTGAAAGGATAATTTGCCATTAAGAAAATTACATTTGTGGAATCGTCTGTTTTAAATAAATGACGCTTGGCTTGATGTTTTGTTACCCACCACAATGAACTTAACAGAATTTTATGTATGCCACAAATGTCAAAATACTTTTGGGGGGGCACTTTATATCCATACTTTGTACCATGATGGCATGACAAAAGGAAACCTGAAAAATGACTTGAAACACTTTTCAAAAAATATAAAAGAAGCAAATTCAGGTAAGAGGGACTCACCAGTAAAAAGGGACCACCAGTGCCACAGCCATCTGTGGTCATGAGTCCAGTCGAGCACAAAAAGACCAGCTCTCATTGGGTGCTTAGTCCCCGGCGGGATGGATTAAGTGCTGAGTTGAATCAGGTGTGTTTGAGCAGGGAAATCACTAACCGTTGCACAACTCTGAACCTGGAGCTGGGTACCCATACGTTTGTATCCACTGAATGTTAGCAGCCCATCATGTGCATCTGTTGTGTCACACATCCAAAAGCAGCAAGAAAATCGCTGCACTTTTCATGTAAGGAACCAAGGTGGCATAAGAAAGACCTAATGTTGCAAAAAAACACCTATCATCTATTTAGCTATTTCTGAGGAGATAGATATATAGAAACATATATAGAAAATCAAACAAATAAAACAAACAAAAAAATAAGTAAAAAAAAAGAAACTCACCAGATAAACAGTACTGAAAGCTTTGATCTTGGAGAGAGAGGAGAAAAATCAAGCTCCAGTCTTGCTTCAGATCTGAAAAAATTCACAGGTGTTTCTGTCCATCTTTCAGCTGTGAGAAGACAACTCAGCACTGTGAGTCTGAAATTTGAAAGATCTGAAAGATGTTGTTGTTCATAGAGCAATGGACCCACCACATCAGAGCACAGGCATCAATATTAATGAATGTGATTGCAATTATTTGGATTGTGAGAAGCAGAAGTCAAAACCAACTTCTAAAAACTTTGGAGGTGTGGAAAAATATCCCTGCAGATTTCAATCTCTCCTGCAGGTCTCCCAAGAACAATGGAAGGCAAAAGCATGAAATCAAGGCAGGGTGTAGATACAACATACTGAAAAATGTTATATTTACTTTACTGAGTTTTATGTGTGACTCTGATAAGTATATGTTTTCTGCTTTTTTTCCTGACACTGAATAATGTGTAAGTTGTACTTGGCTGTGTTGACAGGAAATTTGATAAATGACTTTTGCACAGTACTGTATAGTGAATGAAATAGGCCAGAATTACTTGCAATGAAATATCTTTACATTAAAATACATTAAGGTTAAGAACATTTATCACTCCATCTGTAAAATAAATATTTCATAGATACAAGGTTTTGTTACAGCTCAACAAAATGCTCCTTTATTCAGGTTCTATATTCAGGTACTTGGAAAAAAAAGTCTTTGGAATTTTGTCCACCATTTTTTTGTGACTTGGACTTGACTCAGACTCATGACTACAACACTGTACAGCTGTCAAGCTTCATGCTGCAAGCCCAGAATCTAAGAAGGGCCCCTTCTAAAATTAGAGCATCTGTAACAGAACGATGACTTCACCACTCAAAAGGGCATCCCCCCTTTTCAGCTGTCAGCTCAATCAAGAAGCGAAGGGGTGGAACATTGCTTTGAAATGCTAATAAGAGTAAGAAGCTTCACATCTAACGTGCAGCATTTAACATTAATAATTAATAACATGAGACAGTTGGATCATCCTTTGTAATATTATGTTGCATTTAGTAGATTTGTGCATTTGACAGAGGTCATTTGGGTAGAAGGGATTTGAATGAAGGCCTCCCCTAGAAAGGTGTCAATGTCATACGTCTGCTGTTCTATCAGTGTGGCTGGACAGAAACTATATGTTACTTCGAGATTAGCCCGCATCAGGGCAATGTGCGCAAGTCACATTGTGTCACATGTGGCTTTCAACTGCCTTCACAGCAGACAATGATGTGTGAACAAAGGTGACATGAAGATGGGAAGTTGCATGCAAAACATCTGCAATGTAGGACATAGTAATAAATGCCTCAGAGGGAGAGGGAGAGAGAGAGAGAGAGAGAGAGAGAGAGAGAGAGAGAGAGAGAGAGAAAGAAAGAAAGAAAGAGAGAGATAGCGTGCAAGATAATAGACAGAGAGAGAGTTAGCATGTAAGATAGTAGAGAGAGAGAGAGAGAGAGAGAGAGAGAAAGAAAGAAAGAAAGAGAGAGATAGCGTGCAAGATAATAGACAGAGAGAGAGTTAGCATGTAAGATAGTAGAGAGAGCGAGAGAGAGCAAATTAAATATCTAAACAATGTAAGCTTACATACTTGAATATAAGGAGATCTTTGGAGTAATGCCATAGAAGAACCAAAAAAAAAGAATGGATGGTCCTTTGAAGAGACGTAAGTGTGAATAGCCTTTCTAAAGTCTAAAGAAACTCCACATAAGAGTTCTAATTAAAGGTTCTGCAACTGTATGCCCAAGCCATATCAGGACTTTTTGAGCAGATAGCGCTAGAGCTATGACAGTTGCAAATGGCAAAAAAAAGTTTAAAAGTTGTCGCAATGAAATAAAAATAAGATAATAATTCTTCTAAAAAGTATTCATCTTGAGTACTGGAAGAGTTTATCATTTTAACTGTGAAAAAAGTGTGTTTAGTGTTTGAGTAGTGTTTCTGTGCATCGTTAAAAGAGATGAAACCCGTGCATGAACCCACACCAGCAGGATTTATGTATTTTTGATCTTTGACTTTAAAACAGGAGGCAAAATAGTTCATTTTGTAAAGGTTATGGCTCAGTGGTCAGTGTGAATTTCAACTCTGGTAATGCTTAGAAGAGATATAGGGTAAAGATAGCAAAGACAGTAGATACACATAGTTGGAATAGTTCACAAATTTTAGAATTCACTACAATTACTATGGGCACTAAGACCTAGCAAAATCATAGAATAGATGCGTGTAAACTAAAACTGTGAAGTTCATTTGCACGCATGTGACTGTAATCTTTTACCGTTTTCACAAACAATGAATTTCTTCTAGAATGTCTGACAGTTGTCCCACTCTAAAGCCCTTTAGAACCTTTTAGGAACCATTGTTTTTAACAGTGTAGGCCTACAAAATGCTTTGTTATGCTAAATAACATTTTGTGGCATTTTGGCTTTGTAAAAATATATCATATTGTTGGTATTGCAAGAAAGAAACAGTTTAACCCTTTCCCCATTGTTACTGTCAGAACAAAATCTCATTTTTCATGGTAACTCTATAAGAGGAGGAAAACGTATTCTTAATGTAACATCTGTTAGTTGAAACTTAAAAGGTTTGCTTTGTAAATTTATACTGGACAATTCTTCAAGAACAATAACAATGTGAAGGGCAGCTGGCAAATTATCAACAGCAGAGATGATAGACTGTACATTAAAGGTGTGCGACCTCCTAA
The DNA here is from genome assembly GCF_015220715.1 of Pygocentrus nattereri. Lineage (NCBI taxonomy): Eukaryota > Metazoa > Chordata > Actinopteri > Characiformes > Serrasalmidae > Pygocentrus > Pygocentrus nattereri. The sequence goes on along the minus strand of NC_051211.1, from coordinate 37,940,260 downwards.
TCTATTTAAAACAGAGAGAGAGAGAGAGAGGGAATGTGGTCAACGTGTGCGCATGTGTAGTCAATAAAAGTGCTTTGTTTACTGAAGACTAGGTGACGGGTCAGACAGGAACTGTGAGACAGGTCATGAGAGCACCGAACAGCCGACCAAACGTTTTCCAACACATCTGCTCTGTCTGAGCAGAAAAGGCAAGCCAGAAACTTTCCACTGAAACTGGATCTAAAACTAACCTCCTCCTTCTGGCTGTGAGAGATAAAGACAAAGACACTAATTGAGAGTTATTTATAAGAGTTCTGCGTTTACTCTGGGAGAACTTTGAGTTTGTGTTCCTTCCTACTCAGGGACATTATGTGCTATCAAAGTGAAAAGGGGCAAATTTATTTGTCTTAAATCCAATTAATAAACCACAAGACGTGGTGTGTTACAGTGATTTCACCATGATCTGGGCTGTTATTGTGTGTGCCAAAGAGTAAAACCCTGTTAACTGTGGAACATCACTTCAGCAAGTTACCTAAAGTGGCTTTTTTTCATTTGTCATTTATTCATCATTATTGTTATTATTTAAAAATAAAATAAAATAAATGAGTGTGGGCCCACATGTGTCACTGAGGGCTTAAGAGGTTAATTAAACAAAACACACCTACAGGATTTCCCTTCTAATAACCTTAACAGCAAATGTTCCTCAGTTCTGCAATAAAGAGCAGCTGCAGGGATAGCACCTAGTTTGCATCTTTGATTTGAGTTCACCGTGCTGGAGTCTAACACACGCAGAAAAGTTTTGACTGGCCTGCTTTCAAACAGGGCAAGCAGCCATGGCTTAACATGCTCCGTGGTGAGGCAACGGAATCTGAGAGTGGCGCTAACGCAGTAAACCCCACTGCCGTCCAAATGATGAAATGGGATTTTGTTCTATTAAGTCCGCAACACGAGCCCTCCGGCTTGTTCCGTCCCATCCTGCAGCATTTATGTAAAGCAGACTGAATACAGGGCGGCCTGCTGGTGAGCTAGCGTGGCCCGACAAGTGTTTTCACTTAGAAGTGGAAACCCTGTAAAACAGAGCTGGTGGAAATTTTTAGGTCTCAGCAGGAAGATGAAAGGAGTCCCCCATCTGAGGGGGGTGTCACGTGAAATCTTCAATGCACACTCAAGAGCTATGTATCCTGTAACACTTTGGAGGATGGGGAGGGACTCTGTTGGGTAATATGTGGCAGAAGGCCTTGTCAAGCTGGCCAGAGGTCTTTAGTAATTACACTGATAAAAAGGAGTACAGTGCGTTTCAGGGATTCAGATGTGTGCATGATTTTACATGAATAAAACCTATTTTGTCATCAAAATGTAAGGCAAGTAAATTACAAGACAAAGCAGTGCCATTGTAATGTATTTCATTCCTGTGGGAGATTTGATCATTTATATTTTTTATACAAGCAACCTGCACATCTCAGCTACAAATGCCAACATTAGCATTGTTTCCAGCACTTACTGATTATGAAATATTTAGCCAAAAGGAGCATGAGTGTAAACGTTACAGCTAACCCAAAAGGCTGGGTTAACTGTAAGAGACTGAGGGGGCTGGTTGTAACAGATGCTAAAATGTCTGATAGATTGAAGCAAAACACAATTAATTCCATTCTATGTTTTTTTCCAGCCTAAATACAAAAAATATACATATATTTCATTTACATGACATTTATAGGACATTTTTGATGGATCTACAAACAAATCTAACCCCCTCGTGTGGAGGCTGTACCAGAACCAAATTATGAGGCGCCTGACCACTTCCTATTTCCCCCCTTATATCAAAAACAGGACTGCAAAATGCTAATGAATGGGAGTGAATGGAGCTCAATGGCTAAAAATGAGAAATTAAAATAGTTTCTAATCACTTGCCCAGAACTGTCCTTTAATCTTAGAAAGTGGATGTATTTCACTGAAAAAGCAAAGAAAACTCACCTATAAATTTCCTTTTTTCTACAGCAAATAGGTTTTGGGCAGCAGGATGCTACCATTACTGCTACCAAGTGTTGATTGGTTGGCGAGCGGAGCAGCTCATTGGAAGCACATGAGGCACCATTTTAAACTTCTATAAGTTCAAAAGCTCGTAAAAATTGCAGGAGGGTTCAAATGTTTTATGCTGTTCTGTGTTCAGGAAAACAATGTATTCCTTTACATAAAAATGTTTATTCGATTTTGCTCAAATGCTCCATCTTAGCTGATTCATTTTGGACTCGCTCAGGAGCGCCCTCTAGCATTTGAAAAACCCGGAAGACTGAGTGGTAATTCTCAAGTTCTCTGCCTGTACTTTAGCCTGGCTAGCTCTCACTGCGAGTTTAATGTGGTGTTATATTACAGCTGCTGAAACGCTGATCAAAACAGTACAGGAGTGAATAATGTGACTTAAACACAAACTCAGTAATGGGTTAATATGAATATCTCTCTGACGTCTGTCAAAAATGAGCAAATACCTTTTTTACTATAAAAACACAAGATGATCACTAAAAGCCCATCCTTTCTGAACCTGTTTATGTACATAAAATATCCACGTTACATTTTACCCTGAGATAGTTTGTGCCTCTCAGTCCCCAACACATTTGAATCAAGTCATCATTACTTTTCCGTGTGTGTTAGGAGCTATTGGGCCAGCCAGCCCACATCCTGTCTAAGCCTTGCTAAGTGGGATGACTAGCTAGCTTAGCGCCACTGAAGTGTTAAGCTGCACTGATCCTTTGGGAAAGTTGGGTAAATTAGCAGTGAGCAGCAGAGCATGTTTTCAGGCTATGAACGAGAACAAATACTACACAATGTGTGTAGAAGGGAAGTCATGGAGCACTCGGAAAGCCCGGGACTCAGATCAGTAATAAACCTGATCACAGCGTGTTTAAAATGGTGACAAACAATAGTTACCACCAGCTACAGCAAACTCTCCTGTGCGCTAATCTGCTGACTGATCTTTGCATTGCTCTTTCAGTCAACCGAAAGTATGTAACCGAAGCGCAGGATGACACTGATGATGTGTGAAGGCAGGAAATATAAATGACCGAATGAACAGTTACGCAAGGCAGTTAGATTATCTGTGAGCGGACCTGACAATGTTATGTAACGTTAGGTCCAGACTATAATCCACATGGAGACTTGGACAAGGCACATGACCCAAACCTACCCTTCACAGCCAGGCAACAGACGACTCTGTTGTGCGTAACAGCAACATAGAACCCATATATTGAAATAAGTAATGAACTTAATGGATTCAAATGTGTACATCACTCAGACATTAACAAATGTATCCACCATCTTTCAGTTTAAATACTTTTGGCAGTGCACGTTTGAGTCGAGTAAATTCAGTAGAGTACAGCCTTTAGTTTTGGCCTATAGAATGTCTTATTTAACCCCTTAAAATCTCAGACCTATTTAGGCTTATTCAGTAGCCACACTGGCTACAGTGCAAACTGGCTGAGTTGTAAGTTACAGAATACATAAAGTATGTAGAAGTATGTATTAAAGGTTTGGACCCGCCCACACGGCTAACTGGATTACCACAGTTGTTTAAAAAAGATCATAATACTGTACATAAAAGCAATGCCACACTACTCTGCTCTACCGGCATATGTTCAGTGTATCCTGTATTGTTGTTGGCCTCCGTTCTATGCCTAAACAGTTTCAAATTACAATGCCATTGTGACGGATGACTCAGTATAGCTTTTCCTAAAGCGCGCGCCACTCCTGTGAGCAGTTCCCAGCAGTAGCTGCTCCTTTAGCATGGTGCTCCAGCAGGAGCAGCTTGTAGAGGTTTCAGTCAATCCCCCAAATGATGTGGCCCCAAAGGCTAAAAAGAGAGCCGCCTCCCCCCCTTGACCTTTGATGTGGTCACACCCCTCAGTTTGTGTGGTTTCATGGTTTTTATGCCTACCCAGAAAAGGGCACGTCAAATTACAGATGTAAAGTTTTCCTAGACCCTTATCAAACTATTCCAGCCCAATTGCATCGTTTCTTAAAGCAGTAATTAGAGTGGAAAAGAAAATATCAAGTATCCCAGGAATCCTAGAGAATCAACGGAAAGACAGCTAGGAGCTTCCCACAAGCCTTACTCTAGCCAGATCAAGGGCCTGGTGTATATAAATAAAGGATTGATCATAACTTCCCACGAATGCAGCGAACAACCACATCATTCACAAGCAGAGTTGGTGGACCAGCTGTGCATGCCACAGATGTCAAACATGCCGACGGGCCTCCAAGACAGTTTCGGTGGTTTAGAATTGTTAAAAATAATTGAATAAAATAAATAAACATAAAATACTACTAAGTTTTCACAGCAGTTCCAGCATTCTTTTACAGATGTCTTTGGTCTGCGTTCAGTTCCATTTCTACAGGCTTGTAGGAAAAAATATCTATCAACTATGTTTGCTGTTAACATGTTTGCTGTTTGAAAAAAGATGATTTGCCCCACAAACTACATCACTAAATAAATAATCAATGCCCTGTAGTTAGCTATTTGCAAAGCATGGAGTTGGCAGGTGGCCTGGCCTGTAAATGGTAGCTCATGTGAAAGGTTGACAGTGTGAACTATGCCACATCAAGTCAAGCCAAAGAGTAAATGATCTTCATTTTTAAGCACCAATCAGCTCCATGAAGCTTACACTAGTCCACAAGAGAACCAAACAGCAGCCATGAACATAAATGTAGGGACATTTTCCCTGTCTTTCATTTACATAACCGCTTCTGGTTCCATAAGGAGGCGTTTCTGTCAGTGAGATGTACAAATGTGAACTCAACGTTTCTCCACTTAACATAAAGATTCCACACCTCTTGACATTTTTCCCCAAGTTTAAGAACCTATAATTTTCAATGGCAAGTCCTCACTGACAGCATAATTTAGTCCACCCTAACCTGTGCCTGGAAAGCAAACCCATAAAGAGTTAAGGTGTACTCAAGAGGATATTTTACAGAACTACATTTACATAATTTTGCTGAATGGTGAGATAAGACTCACTGCTGCCTCTGATCTCACTCTTTATGTCCCTTTGTCCTTCACTGTATACCTTGCTTATCGTAGTAGGTGAGATAAAAAAGAGGCCAAGCGCACACTTTACAAATACAGTGCAAGGTCACCACAAGCACGGATAAAACAGAAGGTTAAATTCATTTGTGTGTTTAGCTATTTCAAAAGCGCTACTGATAATGCATGCACCTATTTTAAGTGCTGAATAGCCCTTAAAAAGTTTTTAGAATCCATAATTCCAGGTCTAATCTAATGATCCTTGTAGAAAACTACTCTTCTGAACTCATTTTAATCCAATGCAGTCCCAAACTACTCTCTGCAAGAGGAAAATACAACTTGAGTTGTCACCCTGAATAGTTAAAAAAACATGTGAAGGTATGTAAAGGGCCATGAATAAGACAAATTTTCAGATTAGTTAGGATTATTATGGCACAGGTTTTAAGAGGAATAGGATAAAGACAGGCCTTGACTACATCCTTACTAGCAACACTGTGCAATCGTGTGTATTCATTAACTGCTTAAAAACCATCTTTCAAAAGGATGCCCAGACAACCTTTTTTCTGGGTTGAGTAAATAACAGGCAAAATAAGAGACACATGTTAGCACACTGATATTACTTATCCCACATGATTTGCTCTCACACAGTTGGAGCAGACTGTCAAATTAGCCCCCTCTAAAGGCTAAAAGGGGTGCTCAGTCACATCTCTTCTGAATTTCTCTTCCAATATAACACCAGCAAATGTCTGCTCCTCTCAAATCTCAAACTCTCGTACAGCAGCTTATTGTGTGCCATATAAATATTTCAGTTGTACATTCAGATGTACATGTATGTTTTCAGATGTACATGTATGTTCTCAGTGTTGCACTGAGCAATCTTACTATGTCTGTCAGCTATATTTATTCAGCTGTAAAGTATTCTGATTCCGTTTTAAGATAGAGAAACAAATTTATTATTATATTTTTAGCACAGTAACCCCCACAGTAACCTTTACTGTATTCACTCCACGCTGATATGGAGAAAATAAATGACTGTGCATATCTTAGGAACCAGCGCAACGTGCAATCAAAATTCCTTTTATGATAATTTACAATTCTCGATTGGGCAAAAAGAGAAACGCAGTATTTACATAGCACGATTTCATTGGTCGATGGCTCGGATTTGCAAATGTCCGCAGCGCGTACTATCTAGACAGTAGTATCGCGGCGCGGTCGAAATAGTTCCCAAGAACGTGACACTGAACTGAGAATATAAAAATATTGTTGGTCTTTAAAAATACACAGTCTCGCACGCTGTATGTTTTAAAATTTATGCGGGAAGTTAGGTGTAATTTTCACCTGATTGTTTTGCAGCGGCGGAGGGATATTTGTTCGCACACCCGTCAAAATATTGGTGTTATAGGAGGCGGACGGTCCGCGCCAAAGCTCAGTCAGACAGAGCACGACTGAATCTCACGGCGGAGCGCGTACAGTTTACAGAGCTAAACCCAGTGACATTGTGTTCATGTAGCTCGCTCACACCGGTTCGCCCGTCCTTGGTGTTCTTCAAGAGGACGAGTATCACTGGATTTTAACGCTGAGGATTGTATTCGTTTTGTTTGTTTACCCTTTTCTCTCGGCGCTGGATCAGCACGCACGGCGGCGGTGATACTCTGTCAGCGAGGCAGTGCGGTAGGCGCACTGCACCGGGATCTAAACTCAGCCTCGCCTCGGTGCCTTTGGCTAGCACCACCGCTAGTTTACTGACGGTTTTTTGCGTTTTGGACTCACCTTTACTCTGAACAAAATAAACACACACAAAAAACTGCGGGATTTCTTTTTGATATATATATTTTTTTACATGTATTGAACTATGTTACTGTCAAAGTTCGGCTCTTTTTCTCACATCTGCAACCCAAACAGCATGGATCATCTGCCGGTGAAAATTCAGCTCCAGCCCGGTAAGTCTACACGCTGCAGAAAATATTGATTATGCCCATTATTTGGCTTGAGGTAACTGATCACTCGTTTAAACACCAGCCTACTTTGCCTGCTTGGCTGTTTGTTATGGCTGGTTACCAAATAGATCCTCGCTCCCTATATAGGGCATCGCTCCGGTCCAGCGGTGACACATCTCTGGTGCACTGTCTCTTTGGCTTTTTACACACAAATAAAGCAGAACATGTGCGATACGGAGCTATTTGGGATCCAGCCAGTGTTTCCAAGTTATAGTTCATTAGGCTTTGGCTGTTATATGAACGCACTGGCACCCTTGATGCCTGTGTTTTGGTTTCTGCCCGCCTTGGAAATCACATCATCATCACCACTGGCTACCTGGCTGTGTGGCGGGTTAGCAAGCTAGCAGTTACTCTAGCGTTAGCGTTAATGTGGCGTGTGACGGTAACTGAAGTGAAACGGGATTTCAGCTGATTTAAGTAAACTCTGCTTCGTTGTTGCAGTGAAAGTGGAGCCAGAGCCCTTTGAGAAGGTCTATCAGGTGGGCTCGGTGCTTGGAAGCGGTGGTTTTGGGACGGTGTACGCCGGCAGCCGCCTGTCTGATGGTTTACCGGTAAGACTAACTCCCTCGGTCGCGCGGTCACAGCGGCGGAGCTGCTGCTGCTGCTGGGCTGCTGGACTTTAGCCTTTAGCCACGCTTCTCGAGAAGATTTATGTACTTAGCTTGTGCTTTTCGTTTATTAGGTCGCCGTGAAGCATGTGGCGAAGGAGAGAGTCACGGAATGGGGTTCTGTTGTAAGTATGCAGAGCTTTTTTTTAGTTATATGTCTATTGGAGAGGTGGTCTTTGGAGGGTTTAATAAAAATCTGATTTTCTTTCTTTCTGCCAGAGTGGCGTGATGGTGCCTTTGGAAATCGTGCTGCTGAGGAAAGTGGGCTCCTCGTTTCGAGGTGTGATAAAGCTGCTGGACTGGTACGAGAGGCCGGACGGGTGGTTAATCGTCATGGAGAGGCCGGAGCTGGTCAAGGACCTCTTCGACTTCATCACCGAGAAGGGCGCTCTGGACGAGGCCACGGCGCGAGGCTTTTTCCGCCAAGTGCTGGAGGCCGTGCGCCACTGCTACAGCTGCGGTGTGGTTCATCGGGACATCAAGGACGAGAACCTGCTGGTGGATCTGCGCACCGGAGACCTTAAGCTTATCGACTTCGGCTCGGGGGCCTTCCTCAAGGACACGGTGTACACTGACTTTGACGGTACGGAGACTGCACGCTGCGCAGTTCAGCTCCCATGTAGACATTTTTGCGGTGTGTTGGGTTTTGTATTAGGAGTGCATGGCATGGGGGTTCCCCTTAAATCCATGAATTTTTAATCAGCCGTGTTCTCTTTGGAGTTATTAGCTGCTAGAACAAGGGTCATAAAGTTAATCAGGGGGTTTCCATAAACCTAATGAGGCACTGATTTCTATTTAATGTAACATATAGTGTATACACAGTATAATCTGATTTTTGTCTTTTGTTTTGATGAAAAATGGCTTATATTTTTCCTACTGAGGCTTCATGCTGGCACACATACACACAGAGCGCTTGGCTCATGATGTTTTCTGTTGACAAAAACCTTTTATTCTTGTCCAGTTTTTGCCACGTGTTCTTCCTTAGTAAACACCAAATCAGAGGCATATAGTAGTAGTTGTTTGTTAAGGATGCCTGCATTTTCAGATTGACATTCAAAGCAGTAATGGGGGCGGAAACATGTAAAGGTCGATTTAAAACAGATCTTGTGCCACGTAACAGCTGTGTGTTGTGAAACCTGAGAGGGTAGGTCACGTGACGGCTCACGTTGCACTTGCAGTTTGGTTTCAGCTTCTCCTGCCCCTCTGGAGGAGGGCGGGACCGTTGTGTGGAGGAGCAGACAGCTGAGCTAGGAGTGATGTGCCCCCCCCCCCCCCCCCCCCCCCCCCTCCTCCTTCAAGGAGGGTTTTTTTTTCTTTCTTTTGTTTCTTTGCCCTTTTAAATTCTGAGCTTCCACTAGAATCTTGAACGAGGCTCTGAGTCAGCTGCAGCGTTAGCACATGAATGGGACAGGGAGGGGGTGAGGGAGTGAAGAGTGGTGACGTCTCTGTGTTTATAACCAAGTGTTTATTTCTCTGTCTGCCCTCACAGGTACGAGAGTGTACAGTCCACCAGAGTGGATCCGTTTCCACAGATACCACGGACGCTCGGCAACCATCTGGTCGCTAGGGGTGCTGCTGTACGACATGGTCTGTGGAGACATCCCCTTCGAGCAGGATGAGGAGATCCTCAGAGGGCGCCTTTACTTTAGAAGGCGGATCTCAACAGGTGAGTTGTTTTTTTTTTCCACGCCCTTTTTCATTGCCTATGCGAAAGAACTAATACTCTGAAAATGTGTTACCAGGTTCCTATTAAGAATCTTATGAGTTCATGCAATTACTATAGTTAATAACACAAATATTATAGATTCGTATACAGGTGTTATACAGCACTACAGAAGTCTTAGTTTCTTGTTATATTGCTACAATTCTTTTTCGTAGAAGATGAATATTTCTCTCAGTGTATAGCAAGAAGATGCTAATTCTTCACTTTTTGCTTTTGCAACAGAGTGTCAGCAGTTGATCAAGTGGTGCCTATCACTGAGACCGTCAGACAGGCCAACGCTGGAGCAGATATTTGAGCACCCATGGATGCGTCCCGCAGAAGTGTCCAAAGCAGAAGAAGGTGACATTCGGCTCCGGACCATCAGCACGGACACTTCCAGCATGAGCTCCAGCAAGGAGAGTCTTTGAAAGAAGGCCTTCACTTTAGGGAGTGGCTGGGACTCAAACGGACTTCTAATCTGCTGCCTTGCCAATGCTGGGCTTGCAGATTCTTTTTTTTTTCCTCTTGTAGGGAACCATAATTTATTACAGTTTGCTCTTCCTTTATATCTTTTTATTTGTTCCTTTTTTATGATTTATAAATCGTTTCCTGATTGGGGGAACATTTTGCCATTTGGGCGGACTTACCAGCACTATTTATTTTTATTATTATTATTATTATTATTATTTTATTGTTGTTACAAGGCTGGTTTATGCATCTGGCAAGCCTCCTATACAGATGTGGCTGCTCTCATAGAGCTTGGAGAACTTTTTATTTAAATGTTTTAATTTTATTTTTGATTTGGAGTGCCTTTTTGAAAGCTGCTGTTTGGGGGGCTTTCATCATTTGCTTTTTTTTTTTCTTCTTTGTTTTCCCACAAGCTGGTTTGGAAGTTGGTGCTGCAGCTGGCGATGGTCACTGCGTGCCAATGACCAGCCAGCTTGGTGGGGGGGTCTTACAATGGGGAGGGGGTGACCAATAGAAATACTTGAAACGCACTCACTCACTGCGTCTCCTTCTAACGCTGCTCAGTCACATTTTAGCCTACACAGGTTGTCTGGAAAAAAAACTGTTCCTTTTTTCTTTTTTCTGAATGTGTATAGAGATTCAATATAACCGCTGTACCTTCTGAGGGTATATAAAACCCCTTCCCCTTTACCCCTCACTCTTCTGCTCCTCATCCCACTGCTGATACTACGTTGGCCTGGCTCCTGGGTTTTGGGGGGCCTGGGTGTGAAAATGCACAATCAATGCAATATTCATCTTTTTTTTTTTTCTTTTTTTTCCTTTTTTTTTAATAAAGTAATCTTGTACAGTGTGTGTGTGTGTGTGTGGGGTTTTTTTTTTGTGTACAGTTTTTCTTCTTTGCATTTAATTTATTTGTAACATGTAGACATTCCACACTCTGTGGCTATTTATTTTTATTTATTGTCCATGCTTAAATCCCAAATTTTGCATACCTTTATATGGCCTTTTGTTTGCATTCCTGTTGTTTTTTTTTTTTTTTTTTTTTTTTTTTTTTTTTTTTTTACATTTGGACAAGAGATGATGGATGCACTGAAGCTGTTGTCAATGTAAAAAGGAATAAAACAAGGTTTACTTAAATTGGAAGAGCTATGAATGTTATTTAACTTCTCTTGTTGGTCATTGTTTGCCTTGAAATGACTCTAATCAAAATGACATATTTGTTGTTTCAGGTCTGTGTAATCTCCATTTGCTAGATGGAAGCGTTTTAGAGAATTGGGCTGTTGTCACTGGCTCCGTAGTCCAGTGTTAGATGTTCTTTCTCTCACTCTTTCTCTCTCTCTCTAATAGTTAAAGCTGTATGAAACAGAATGGAGATCCTATTTTTATACAAAAACATTTCAATTAAACTTTTATTTGTACAGAACGTTTTGTTGTGTTTCATTGGTCTGATGTTGGCTAACATTCAAAGTACTTTGGCTGGAGACAAGGTTATCTTCATATTCTAGCCGAGGGGGCAAAATAAACACTGGGAAAAAATACACTCTTTCAGGATATGCCTAGTAGACCCACAATTAAGTCTACTTCAGGTTTATGAAAACTATATAGTAAGTGGTATGAGTCACTTGTCTCAGTTTACTGGAAACACTGAGAAGGTTTTGTCTAGTGTTTTTTTCCCCTCTTAATTATGAAATCTGAAAAAAATCGAAGCACACATCTGTGCCAGCAGACGGCATTCAACAAATTGGTTTTCCATCTAATAGCCGCCACAACATGAGTAGCTTAATTATTAGTCATAGGGCTGGTGAGTAACAGGCCCCTGACAGGCCCCCATGAGTCAGTGTGTTTTCCTTGAATTGTGGGCAGAGGCTCTGATGGGGACATGCTGCCCCCTCTGGTGACATACTGCACTCACCGTTTGGCTTTACAGGGTTAATCCACTTATAGTTTATTGATGCTGTAATTAGAATGTCTGACAAAGCATTAAATACACAACACGTATGTTTCATGTATTCACAGCATTTTTATTTGAGTAACTGGATGCGTATGCCATCAAATGTCTGGAATAGAACCAAATCGTACACAAGGTTACTGCTCCTAAAGGAACACTTAAGCATTTTTTTTAATCTACTCGAATGGCATCTGCCCACTGGCTTCTGTTAAAGTATGTTTTGAGTCATTGGGTTTTGTGTTATCTGTGTTTGACCATATAAAACAGATTAAGCAGATAGAGATTAGGTTGAAAAATGCTGAAGTATTTCTTTAAGGACAGTGTACATCATTTCTGCCACATACTTGCTACAGGTACTGTTTTCAATGTCAAATACTATTCACAACCATTATTGATTCTTAGTAATATTTACATTTATATTTACTCACCCAAATAGTACACCAGTACCCCTGTCTCACAAAACTTAGTCAGGGTTCCCTGATTGGTCAGAAGCTTAGCCCAGCCTTGATTGGTCCTATAGCTTTTTATAATCCAAAATCCCAAACTCAACCAGCCCTGGAACAGGTTAGTCATGCAGCATAAGTTGCCATAATGATGTAGCCTGGTTAAAAGTAATCCACTGTCATGAGATGGAAAATCCAGGGCTACATCGAACTAAGAGTCAGTGGTGAACCATGACTATTAGAGCTAGGCCTCCAAATCAATCCATACATCTCACAATTCAATCAAAAATGAGGAAAAAAGCCACAGCTACAATCAATTTACACCATTGCTCCATTGGAACTCTAGTTAAAAACAAAGTGGAGCTGCCACTGTTTTCCATTTCTAACATCTGACTGAAACGCATTGTTGTTACTACAACTCACACTCACAGTCAGTGATGTAGATGACTTCCAGAAGGCATAATGTGATGTTGTTTTCCTCACAAATTTGGTCACAACCCTTTTGGAAATCAAAACACGATTGAGTTAAGTTGATTCCACTGTCACTTACTTACTATGTGATTGTTAGTTATGTTGTTTAAACTGACATGTTAGGCCTTCATTTCAGCTCCTGACATCATTACCAATTGGACAGCTACCTTGGCAGTATATCTACCCTGTATCAGTGGAGAAAATCCGTGACACTTTATTCTGAGTGCTCCTTTTAGGTGAAACAAATACTCGACAGATTCTCAGTAACATGTCAAAAAACATATGAGGGTTAGGATTAGACTTTGGGTTGAGGTTAAGGGTAAGATTGAGCTTAATGTAAGTAATGTACCAACACAACATCTACAGGATATTTACTTCATTGTAGTCAGTGCTTCACTGCTACTGCTGATGTTGTTGAGGTGTTAATGATAATCTTTTAAGAGTTTATTAATCATCTTCAAAGGACCACTCCAAATAAAGTGTTACCAAAAAATCATTGGCCGTATTTATGAATTTACCACTTTAATTTACAATTTAACAATGAAAGCATATTATTAGTAGACTACTTGCGCAGTTCAAATACACCAGTGATGGTTATATTAAACAAATGTGGACTAAATATTATAGACATGCGTTTTTTTATTTCACTAGCAAGTAAGCAAGAACTCTTGTTTTATGTGAGGCCCTCAGATTCTCTTGATCTCAAATATCTTTAAACTATATTTGTGTTGAAATTGTATGTTGAAAAAGACTATTTAGATAGATTATTGCACCCAAAATGTTGAGAAAAGCAGAGGAAAGAAAAATGAGATAAAAAGGGGGACAGTGAGAGGTAGAATGTGATAGAGAGAGATGTCAAGAGAGTAAAAGAAAAGGTGAGGGATGTACAGCGAAAGAAAGCAACCGTGAGAGAAAGAGAAGGAAGAAGGACGTAGAAAAGGAAAGGGGTCATTATTGTCATAAAATATCATATTAACCACTATAGCGCAGTAAACACTAGGGGACTGCAATCTTAGTACTGCACATTTTTGTGTTTTCCCTACTCTACAGACCTGAGGCAGCCCAAAAAGAGCTTTTTAGTTGGTTACTTACCTACCTACCTACCTACCTACCTACCTACCTAACTAACTAACTAATTAATTATTATTCAAGTACATGATCAATTAATTCGACACAAAAACAAACAAAAAAAAATTCAAGGTGTTTATTCTTTTTGTTAACTGTCACAACTTCATCTCACAACTTTATTTTCACTGTCATAACTTCACCTTATCTCTTGCAAATGCATCATGCCTACATTACAAAGGTGGTCACTCAGTGCAAGAGGAGAAGGGAACATTGAGGAGCACTTCAGCTGGAGTTAGCCTTGAGGAAGCTATGCAAACTTTTCAATACAGATTTTTTTTTTAATATCTGAACTAACATATAGATGTTGTGAATAACTGCTTTATTTCACTATAAACTTTTGGTGCATTGCCTTTATCTCTTGTTGTTGCTGGCTGTGTAGCCATTAGCTAGCCAACTAGTAAGCTCGGAGAGTAATGTAGTTGTGTTAGCGGTCATGTATGAAAGGTGAAATAGTTTTCTACCTAAGGCCCATTTGAACATAAACTGAATTTTATGGTTTTGAAAAGTATTAAAGCATTAAAAGAGGTTTACTGCTATGGCTTGCAAAGAGCGTTGTCCTTCATTTCAGGTTTAAAAGGAAAATGTGTCAGGCTACAATGATTTCTGGGAATTCTGCTGCTGAAGTTGACACTTATGTTCACTTGATCCCCCCAAGGGCTCATGTAACAAACTTCACTTGGGCTAATAAAGTGTTGGCATCAGGGATTTTCCTCTCCCGTGTGTAAATGGTGAGGCTGAGCTGATGAGGGCTTGTCAAATGGCATTGAAATGGGCAAATAAATAATAAAGATGTCAAAAATATTTATTTAGAACAATGGCATAAAGGCACCGCTTTCAGTTCTCAAAAGAACCTTTCACTAGAAGGTTCTTTAAAGAATTGTTTAATTCGAGATGAATGGGTGTAAAGAACCTTTTCAAAGTTGAAGTAACCTCCATAATGTAGATTAGGTAGTGTTTTTTTTTCTTTTCTTTTTCTTATCTTCACTCATATCTTCAGAGTGTAATGTCTTTTTTCAAGTTTAATATCATAACAGATAATGGGACTTTGTTTAATTTAATTTTGTTTTGTCTTATTTTATTACCTCAAGGCTGTAGCAAGACGATGACATCTGTTTGGAAACTAGGGCCTTGGGTAAAATGTATTGTCTTTGAGCCTCCAGGCTTTTGACATGTAAATGGCCCAGTTATCTGGATCAGGGGGCCTTCTGTTACGGCAGAGAATGATCTCTGTCTCTGCTTCACCATAAAACAGCCATTAAATCCAGTCAGCATATGCCATGCTGTTTCCCTCTCTGAGCTTAGATCTTATCGGAGGGGTGTCTTATGTCATATATCAATGTTCCTTAATTAGATGAAGACCAAAAGAATAAAGCATGCAATCAGATCTGTAAAATGTTTGCGTTCTTCAAACCAGACCTCAAGACAGCGGTTTAATGAGATTCAGTCATAATTATCCGGCTTCTCTTTAATGCTGGTTGAAATAGCACATCAACTGTAAACATGAATAGCAGTCAACCCCATATATACACATACTGTTTGCATTGCAAAGCTGGTCAGACACCGACAGACAGTTATTTGAACACTGATTTTCTTTCTTGCACTGGAGTGTGAATATTAAATGAGTGACAGCTTGTGTGCTGGCTCGTGTTGAGTTTTGAGTGCTTGTAGATCAGGGTTGAGAGAATACTCTTTAGTTCTCTGTGGCATTCGCTGCCACTGTCATACTGACAACTTGACAGACAAGGAGTAGGGAGCCAGATGGGCCTGCGGACCCTCAGAGTGCACAGACTGAGAGGTGGGTGGCACACTGGCTGCCAAAGACTCTATCAGTATGAAAAGAGAAATGAAAGAGAAGGAGATGGGGAATAAAAGAGAGAGAAAACCAGAGGAAAGAAAAAAGAGAGAAAAGGGAGACAGGAAGAAAGGAAAAGAGGGATGGAGAGAGGTAGAATGTGTCGGATGGACAACAAAAGAAAGAAACAGTGAGAGAAGGAAGGAATGATTAGAAAAGGAAAGGGTGATAGAGTGAAAAAGAAAAAGAAATGTGGAGTAAAAGGAAAGAAAATTAGCAAGAAAGAGCAAAAGAAGGTAAACACTTGAGAATGAGAGTGAAGGAGAGAGAGAGAGAGAGAGAGAGAGAGAGAGAGAGAGAAAAATAAAGAGGCAGGGAGAAAAAATGAGGGACAGAGATAGAACGAGTAAAGGAGAGAGAGAGAGAGAGAGAGAGAGAGAGAGAGAGAGAGAGAGAGAGAGAGAGAGAGAGAGAGAGATACTATTATGTGTTCATGTTGTTATTGTTATTGTTGTCATTGTTATAATGCTTTGGCAATATTAGACCTTACAGTCATGCCAATAAAGCTAGAGAGATAGAGAGAGGTGGCAGAAAGAAAAAAGAGAAAAAGGTGTTAGGATTAGAGAGAGATAGAGCGAGGGACAAAGTGAAGAAGAGGAAAAGAGAGACAGAGAAAAGGGAGAGAAAAGAGAGGCTAAGAGCAAAGAGAGAAGCAGAAACAAAGAAAAAAAGCCAAAGAAGGTTGAAAATCAGAGTGAGAGAAAAGGGTAAAACGAGATAAAAAAGAAAGACTATTAATACTCAACGGCTTAACTTTATTTAGCAAGTCGCACCATTAGTAGTTCTCTTTATGTCTCTATACCTAAGTAGTTATAAGTAGTACTTCTGTAGTACTTGGCTTGTACCATTGCTTTCACCACACTAATACAGCACTAACAACCATTAAGTAAGTGGTGAAAACGGATTGCCAGACAGAGTACCTGAGTTCTGTATTCTCATCTGGTCTAAGACAGCTAACAGCGCTAATCAGAGATTTTGTGATGCTTGTAACTTAGTCAAATGCCTCTGACAGAGCACAATGCCCCCGCTTGCCGCCTTGTCAACTTCTGCTACCGTGGTGAAAAGTGTCCTCATTGCAGCCCTGTCAAACTGCTATCCCTAGCTCATGGGCTACTTAATTGCTGCTGGCACAGAACAAAGTCCCCACTGCACAGCCTGGTTAAACTTCACTACCACGGTGACAAGTGTCCCAGCTAGTTGTCTAGTCAAACTTCTTTTCATGATGCAGCTCATGGCCGAGTTAAACTCAATTGTCATGACGTGACATCCCCAGCTTGTGGCCTAGCCAAATGCCACCAGTATGGCACCAATTTCCCAGTTCATGGCCTAGTTACTCTCACTCCGCTGTCATGCTGAAAAGTTTTCAGTTCATTGCCCAATCAAACTCTGTTAGCATAGTGAAAGGTGTCCCGGCTCACAGCCCAGTCAAACTATGCTGTCATGATGCAAAGTACCCAGCTCGCAGCCTAGTGACACTTCATTGTCGCAGTGCAAAGTCTCTGGCTTGGGGCTTACTTATATCCCACCATCATGGCATAAAGTCTAGTGAACAGTGTCTCAGCTTGCAGCCCAGTCAAACTTCGCTGTCATGATACGAAGTCCCTGGCTCGTGGTTTGGTAAAACTTCATTGTCGCAGTGCAAATTCCCCAGCTTGCTGCTTACTCATACTCCACTGTCATGGCACAAAGTTTTCGGCTCGTGTCCTATTCAAACTCGCTGGCATGGTGAAAAGTGTCCCAGGTTGCAGCCCAGTAAAACTCTGCTGTCACCAAGCAAGTCCTCAGCTCTGGGTCTTGTTAAACTTTGATGTTGCAATATAGAGTCCCTGGTTTGTGGCTTACTCACACTACACTGTTATGGCTCAAAGTCAGACATTGCTAGCACAATGAAAAGTGTTCCGGCTCGTGGCCCAGTCAAACTCTGCTGTCACAATCTGAATGTCCTAGCTCGCATCTTAGTCATACTCTTATTTTGCAGTGTGAAGTCCCTTGCTCATGGCTTAGATGTCAAACTCTGCTACTGCAGTGAAAAGTATCCCAGCTCACAGGCTAGTCAGACTCCGTGTGCACTGAAAAGTGTCCCGGCTCATGGCCTAGTCCACATGTGTCAAGCTCCGGTCCTTGCGGGCCAAAGCACTGCATACTTCAGCACGCTGCCTCATTAAACACACCTAATTCAGCTCATCGGCTAAGAAGCAAGGACTTCATGAACTGAATTCAGAGTGGTAGATAAAGGTAAACACTAATCTCTGCAGCACTTTGCCCTGGTAGTCCCCCGGTTTGACATGCCTGGCCTAGTCAAACTCTGCGTTCCCAGGTCACGGTCGGGACAAACTCTGTTACTGCACTACAAGGTGTCCCTGCACACAGCCAAGTCAAACTCCACTATCTTGATACAAAGTCTCTACTCCCTGGTCAGCAGGGGAAGTTCAAAACAAACATACCACAAATACAACAAAACAAACAAAAATGCACACAGCATTCTTATATTTCACACATGCACATTCATGTTGCTTCTTGCTGTTGTTTGAGTCTTTCTCTTCACCTTCTCTCAGGATGTTTCTTTTCTGCTCGGGCATGGCTCACCTGGTTTTTGGATGGAGGTAGAGGAGCACATTGTTCTTGCCAATGGAAGCAGATGGAGCACAGTGTGTATATGATGCAAACAGAAAAAAGGTGGGAGACGGGGTATGAAAGGGAGAGTGACAAGTCAGGTCATAAAGACTTCTGCTCTGACTTGCTTCACTGCTGTTGCCAGGCTTTCCAACAAAACACAGGCTCACACAAACAGAGTGTAAAGAGAAACGCTAATGATATGTTAGCAACAGGCCAACGGCACACACGTAAGCGTGACACATCAGATGATGTCAGCCTGTCTCGCGGACAGAGAAGTTGCCATGCACTGCGACGAGGTTCAGTTTAACCTGCTGTGTAGACACCAGAGCTACTCTGCTAAATATTCAGACACTTTCTCTTGGAAATTTCCCATGATTTCAGTCTGAAAACTGAAGCATGCTAAAAAAAAGATTACATGTGCTCAGATTTTTGCACTTGTGAATCTGAATCTTGACTGTTGCAAAGTGCAGTAAGGAAGTCGCTGGATTGATTATCATGTCAAGAGTGAGAGCTCTGTGCATCCTGTAGTAAGAAGCCCTCCTAAGACGACAACAAATATATGCACATGTATTAGAGAGGAAGAAATCATAGAAAGAGAGAAGATTTATGCAAGCAGAGATACAGTATGCATATGGCCATATTAACCCTTAAAAGCTTAAAGTTATTGCTTTTGTTTTGCTATAATATTAGATGTTTTTCTGTTATTACATATTAAATTGCAGTGAGTTACACAAATGACATTTGCATTGTGTATCGACAGGTCTAACGACAAATCTGCACTTTTTTCCATTAGATTTGATGTCAGAAAACGTGTGATTGTCTTTTTTCAACACTGTATGCACAACAATAATGTCTAACCATATCATAATTGCATCTCACTCTTTTATGTAAAACACATGTGGTGTGGATTGAAAGTTTAGAATGTCTCTGCTTGTTTCAATCAGCTGCAAGTGAGCAGTAATTAATATGGATCTGCACTATGCTGTACACAATAGCAGCTACTTCCAAAGGCCACCACTCACTGGCTGTTCAGCATCATGCAGGATTCAAAAAACATTATTTTTGAGAAAGGTAAACATGCCACCACTTGGTGACTCCCAGCACAGTTCAATTTCTCTGCCACTACACAACAGTATGCATCAAAACAGTATGGTTTTAATTTGATGCATCTACATAACATTACTGCATCAAATTAAAACCAGAATGAGACCACAGAAATTAATAGTAGATGGGATGTGGCTTGAAATGTACACCAATAAAACATTTATAGGATAAACAGACAAATGCCAATCATCTGTTATGTCAGCTAACTAGCTTAATCTTTTTGAGAACATACTTTTTGTGTTCCCAGGGCTCTATGTTCTCAGGGTTCTATGTTCAGGTCTTTATGTGATATGAAACAGTTCCAAAGGTCATGTTTAACATCATGAGATCATCATAGGTCATACAGGGAACAAAGATTTTTTAAAGTACTTGAACTTGGCTAGCCTAGCCTTAGTGAGCTAATTATCTAGCTAAGCAAACTTTGCAACTCAAACCATTTTGAGAACGTTTGGTTTAAATGTGATGCACTGCTCTGTGTTTGTAGGGGTTAGTTGTTTAGCCCTTAGGGTGCTAACTAGCAAGTTAAAGGAGAACAAAGGAACACACTTTAAATGACATTAGATAACACAACAAAAGGGAAATGACTAGGGCAATCTGACAAGGCATCTTACGATAAATGTTCTAAAGGAGGATGCGCTCAAAGATTTCATCATTAGCAAGTTTTGCAATGTAGTAAAAGAGGTTAAAGTGAAGTTCAAATAAAAAAAAAAACATGCTGCATATCACTGAGTAGATTCCCATTCTTGTTGAAATGTTTAGTCAAAGTGTGTTTTAACAAGGGAATTTATTGGGAAGCAGCATGCACATCTTCAAGACATCTTCAGATTTTATTTACTGAACATATAACACCAGAATTTGTGCGTTTGTATGTATACCAGAAGCAAGGGCATTACTCTTCTTTTCATTTTGAGAAAACAACACGGGAGCAAAGCTACTTCTCATGAAAATTCCAATGAAGGAATATCGAACCCTAGGAATATAGGGCCAACAATTACACAGAAGGAACAGGGCCTGGGGAACACTAGGTGTTTTTCTAGACATTTTCTAGAGAAAATAAAAAGCCAGGAGAATCTTGGGAAGTTTTTTTTTCACCTTGATGTTGTGAGTTTTGTTCCATTAAATCTCTATGTATGAAGTGTAAAATGAGTACCAGCTTGATGCTTATCAGCCCTCTCATTTTAACACATTGGCCCAGTCCCATTTCACCCTGTGCCCCTACCACTTAGCCCTTAGCTCTCCACTTTCTGTGTTCAAGAATAAAGCTAGGGTGCCCCATTTTTAGTTAAGATAGAGGAGTAGTGTGAAGTGTTAGGGCTATATGGCCCTTCCAATGAAGGTGTTTCAGAGGCTCACTCCAAACTGTGTTATGAGAAAGAGAAAAGAAAAACCGGCAAGATGGATGCAACCAAAGAAACCCACAAATGTATTTTCCCTCAGAAAAAATACAATAACCATTGTATCATCTTAGTTTGTTATTTCAGTGTATTATGGTCCTTTTTTTCATAACAAGCATAAAAAATCGCTAGTAGTATGCTGATGTCTCCATTGCTAGCCAGCTAAATGTCCTGTTCTACCTTAAATGGTGCAGCATTTCTGATGCCTGAGGTGCCAGAATGTAACTGCTGTACCTTTTAAGGTGGAACAGGAAAATTCAAACAAGACGCTGGCAAATAGTTGACTTAAGCTTCATCTTACAGAAGAATTAGATTTGGGCAATAATAAATAACTGGCCATCCCCTCCTCTTTAAAGGCATATGATTCGCTACATTTAACTAAAGCCCAGCAGCGAAGTTGCTGAACTTTACCCTCCTCTGCTCTCAATGAACACTGGCAGGGTGGCCTACAGAGCACCGCTAATAGTTAATGATGTAATATTCTTATTATTTGAGGGTTGTCCCGTTTCATAGAGGAAGAAAAATAAGGGTTCGGGTAAAAATAGGAAATGGGATTGGTCCATTTATCAGTGTTGTTTAGCTCCACTTATATAGAAAACTTTTTTCTATGCAAATAGCAAATCCGATTATAGCCAGTGAAGGGTTAATAAGTCAAAGATAGTTAATCTTGTAAAAGACAGACAGAACATGCATCTTTGTACATGTCTTGCGGAAGGGCTCCTTTAGAAGCTGTGTACAGTACAGCTCGAGGAACGAATCACAAATCAATCACAAGGGCATACTGTAGCTCATTGTGGGCTCATTATTGTAAATAAGAACAAATGTTTCCTACTCTTGGAAGTATTCTCTATAAACAATGGCATGGAGAGAAGCAACAACTAACCCCCCTCCAGATGTAATAACAGGGTCAAATGCAAAGCAGTAATCATGGAGTGAAAGGGAGGGGAGATGTTTATTGTGCTGTTAAAATGGAAGGAATGTCTTCATCGTGCACCCCCCGGCGAAGGCAGTTGTGATATGATGAGTGACTATTGTGCAAACAACAAGACCTGATTTGTGGGGCAGTTATGCATGTACTGTACGCTTGTGGTGTTATTATGCACGTAGATCACAGGAACTGCACATCCTACATGCTAAAAAGAACATATTACAACTGTGCCTCCTTGTTTTAATTAGTTTTTATGACGTGGAAGACTTAAAGTGATTAGGCCGTGCCGGAGAGCGAAGCTTAAGGAAAAGCTGAGATGAGAAATGGTGACTTCACAGTGTCCGTTTGGATTACATTAAATCAGGCCCTGCTACAGGTTTGCTACAGGTTTGCAATCATGCTAGCCAACCAAAAACGACTTGCTGTTTCCATCAAGTCAACAATTCCAAGCATTTTCCAATGGATTGGTTCTTCTCACAATAGGTCAAAATAAGTTTTGGTCATCTGGGTTTTGAGTGAGAGGTGCTTAGGTCAAGGATTCATTTGTTAGTTTTCTTTGCCATCCAAGACACTCACAAAAGTCCTTGCTAACACTAAAGTACAGAAGCATCTATGTTTTTCCGGTCTCACTTCTTTATTGTCCAGATTTCACATCCATAAAGAACCTCAGAGAAAACTATAGTTTGGATTTTTCTGATATTAGTTTGTAACGACAAACTATTGCATATGAAGAACTTGTCATTCTCCTTTATTCTTGTTGTGCCAAGTGCCATTTCCACATCTTCTCTGTCACCAGTAAAGTTAATAGTCTTTCCTGATGTCATAACCTTAGTTTCTTCATACTGAGCTGAATTAAATTGATTGTCGAGGAAAATTACGATACAGCAGGTTTAAAAAAGCCAAACAAACTGGCACAAGCAGCCTGTCTTTAGCAACGCTCCTGGGCAGTTATTTTCATTCACACAAGATCAGGCTACTATCTCTTTGAATAAGGAGAGACTCTTAAATTCAACACTGAAAGCACATTAACATTTAAAAGAAATATTCAAAATCACAGATGAAAGCCAATGATGTCATGATGTAGCATTGGCTCAAATACCCCAAAAGCTTTTTGAGTTTTTCCAGGTTTTTCTGGCTATCATGTACTTATCTCCACAACAAGGCATGGGTGGAAGGGTGGGCTGGCTTATGCCTTTCTCAAAAAAGCAACTTGTTCTTTTTATTAAGAGTTGAGGCTTCCTGTAATGCCATGTTGAGTCTTATAGGCTGTACCATTCATTCAGAGGACTGTCGCTGGTCAAGTCAACTCATCACAAACAAATAGGCAACATTAGTCCAGAGCAGCATGTCTTGTCTATAACAATTTGATTGAAAATCAGTTGAAATGATAGCATGTGATGCAGCCCATTATCAAATTTTGATTGGCTGTACCATAAATCTTGCTTGAGTTGAGATGGTTGCAAATGTGTTTTCATTATGCATCAGTCACCCACTAGGAATGCTTGCAGTGTGCTATGTTGACACACAAACAGGAGCTTAGTGCAGTGAAGGGATCTTTTTCAACTGAGTGCATTGCGATAGCTATGAGTGTACAGCCATGTTTTCAGAGCCGACAATAACTGTTATAGCTGCATTAATTATTACCTGTACTAAGTGAATGATGAAGAGCATTATTGTACCTAATTGTAGCATGGAGCATTTTTACTGGTCTATTCATCATGAAACTGTCACACAACATAAAGGACAGCTACTATGTTTAAATTATGTTTTTTAATTTTTTTGGACAGTGACACGATATAAGTCATATGCTGGTTTTAATTAAATATTTGCGACCAGAGTAATCAGTTTTACCCATATGCCCATATGTTTACTTGAGCCTCATATGAGTAGCCTGTGAGATTTGTGAGTGGCAGCATCCCATGAAATTGAATTAAGAAACTAATTTGCTATCAGCAATTTGTTATAGTTTTGTAAACTACTTTGGTCGAAATGACTGTTATAGTCTTATTGGAGACACTAAGAGTAGCCCTAGTACTGCTACAAACAGTTGCACAGTTCAGTTGAGTGCATTGCAAGAGTTATGAGTGTACAGCCATATCTATGGGTCAACTTGTGAAATTCACAATTAAACCTTTCAAATGTATGCATATATTGAGGTTCTTCGTTTTCCACTGCATGAGGAACACATCTGTTGCGGCTGGCTTTCAAACGGCTTTCAAGCGAGTTGCGGGAGGCTTTGTATAATGCAATCACTCGCTCACTCACCATCTAAGTGGCTCATCCTCCTGGTCATGGAGGGTGCTGCAGCCTATCCCAGTGCTCACTGGGCGGATGGCTGGAAACACCTTGGACAGGCCGGCAGTCCATCACAGGACAAACACACAGACATATACCTTCACACACACTCACTCACACCTAGGGCAATTTAGTATCCCGTATTGGCCTGACTGCGTGTCTTAAGGGAGGAACCCACATGGACACGACAAGAATATGCAAACTCCACATAGAAAATAGCCTGGTCGCCCAGCCGGGGAATCGAACCCAGACCCTTCTTGCTGTGAATACTCACTGTGCCACGATGCTGCCCTTGTATATTGAAATGTAAGTGAAATTTATTTACAACTAAAGTTCCATCAAAGGGCTTTATTGTGACTGCAAAGTTTTTGTATTGGTGGAACACAAGACAGTCATCAGGTCAGGGTTTTAGGGCACCTGCTGGAAGGACATACAACTATTGGCCACAGGTTGTACATGCAAAACACACACATACACATGTAGTCTGTATATGTGCTGTGCTATGCTGTGTTGTTGTTTCTGCTGTTTTAACCGGTGTTGTTGGCTAGTTGATCTCATCCACAAATCTAATTTCCCCTCAAGGGACAGTGTAGCTGAATGAATGAGGATGAGGGTTGTGTTTTTGTCTTGCATTCACAACCCTCATGTGTCTGTTTCTTACACCAACACTTAAAGTCATTAAGGTTTCGAAAGTGTGTAATCATATGTTGCAAAGGCTGTTGTTAAAATGATCATTCTGGATGATCTGGAGGAGCAGTGCATCATCACTACAAACACACAAACCTTTAAAAAGATGATTGACATCATCACTTATGCTTCTTACATTACAGTATTGAGCTGACAGAGAATAGCTACAGAGCCAGAGCTTTGGCAGTGGTGGGCATCATCCAAGGCCAGAAATCATGACTAAAAATGGAAACATTTAAGGCCAGATGATACAGAGAGTAAAGCACTGATGCCACGGAATAACTTCCCTGAGCCTGTGAATAAAAAAAGGGCTTGTAAAACAAATATGCTTCTCTGTGTGTGGTGGACAGAACCCATGGCAACAGCAAATTGGAGCTGTGGATGTGACCCAGTTAGGCAGGGTTGTGCGTTTCCAGATGGTTGCGTCCGTGCTCCTTTGCTGGTTGCTGCTTGAGGGAGCTCCCCCTCAGCGAGCGAATCAGCGGAAAAGTGAGTTCCGTTCTGCCCTCTTTCTCCCTTAGTTCATCATGTTCTTTCCTTTCATGAGATTTCTCCTTTTTAGACCGTCCCACTCTTTCAAAAGCTGTCCTCATCTCCAAAAAGGAGTGAAAGGCCTCCATCTGTTTCCTCTGAGAACATCTAGTGATTGCAAATTTTAATTTCCATGTTGATTTCAAGTCTTAAACTGCAAGAGTTTCAATGGAATTTCAAATCAATAGCTACGTATTTTGCTTGTAAGTTTCATGATAATTACAGAATAACTTATTCAGGCTGCGGAATGATAATCTTAAACATCGGTTCAGCCCAATATCAAATTCTCCCAGTTTTTCCCCCACTAAGCTAACAAGTATGGGAAGCTTAGCCACCAGTTAGCGTTGCATAAATGGCATGACTAAACCGCTCACATGCTTACCTTAAATTGAAATTTTTAGGTGATCTCGAATAGACTTGTTCATGTTCTTTGTGATGCCACAATATACAGTTCTTGATAAAAATGGACAAAACTTCAGATACAATTCAGGCTTCAAGATGGCTGTAATCATAGATGGCAACAATTAGGAGCATTAGGTCTTGTGCCCCTCCAAAAACTAAAGAAGGGAGGGCATCGACCGCCCAAATCCTAGTGCAAACCTGAAACTGTATTGAACAGTAGGGATTTTAAGCTGCAGGGTCACTTTGGCAACCACAGGTTCTTTCTCCAGGGTTGCCAGTTTTTCCAAAAAAATCAGCTGGTTAGAAGGTACAGTATGACAAGTAAATTTTCAGAATTGGAATCCTTTTTTGATCCCAGAGGGATATTGCAGTCAGGGCTGTGCGTTTTTTAGTTTTCTAAATGCACTGAAGCCTCAGAAAAAGGTTTAAAAATGAATCCTTTTTATCCTCGTATTGAATAGTTGGCAGTCTAAAGGACACACAGGCACATAGAATATGAGAACAATTTGGCTCGTTCAGTGGTGACGCTAATCTTTCTGGACTTGGAGGACAAACATGCTTGTGACATCACAAAAAGACAGTTCCTGTACAGAGACACTGACAACTACTAATTAAAGGACAATAAGAGCATTCACAAGTGATGAGTTTTCATAAGATTTGTTAGATGTACAAATTACTTAATTAAATGTGTTGTTTTTCAGATGTTTAGATCAGATTCAGATGTTTCAGATTCAGATGTTTCAGCTTTCAGTGGGATTTAAGTAAACTTTCCACTATCTATTTTGCTTCCCTCTGTGGTGAGTGAGAGAACTGGCAGCATGACTGCTACAGCTGGCACATGCTGCTCATTCACACATTCAGCATTTGCACTGCTGAGTGGTGAAGCAGGAAGAATGATCCACAGATATACTTAACTCAAACAGATAAACAGTCAAATGTCACTATTCTCAATAAAAATATAATTCTTTAAAGAGCAGGTAAATCTGTTTACCCTCAAAAGCTTTCTGAGCTTTGACTGTGTGATAGTTTTGAGCCTGTAGACTAAATCTCTGTGCAGGACACAATGTTTATCCAGCATTTAATTTGTTAACCATCATGAATGACATAATTTGCATTTTTAATAGTTCTGTTTGTTTTCCGCTTCATTTTCATTGATTCAGCTATGACTGTGTATAGCTGTGACTGAACGGACTTCAGGTACTTTATAAATACACTATGTCATGTGGGGCAGAGGTTCTTAACCTTTTCCATCTCAAGGCCCACCTGTTTATCACTATAAAGCATTAAGGCCCACAAAAAAACAACACTCAATGTTTTTGCTTAAAAATGTAATTTTGGGGAAATTTTCAACACTGTCATTTGTGGGGGGCCTGCTCATACAATTTGTGATGTGTATCAGTGTATCAGTGAATATATATATATATATAATATAATTATTGTTAGGTCAATTATTTTTTTCACTGATTTTTATGACAAAGTGCCATCACAGGCCCACTACGGACCACTGGCCCCATTAGTATAGGTCCAAAGATTGCCAAGCGGTGCTTTGCTGTCCACTTGTGGTCCTCAGCCCAGTAGTTGAGAAACCCTGATATAATGTACAAGGCAAATTTGATTTTGTCACTGAACTGTTGCTGAAGGACATACGAAGACATTGCTAGAGGTACTGCCATATATGTAGACTGTATCTGCGCTGTGTTGTTGCTGTTGTTTTTAACCAATGTGGTCAGCTAGTTGATCTTAGCCACAAAGTTCCCCTTAAGGGACAGTGAAGTTAAATGAATAAGGATGTTTGCATTTTTGTATTTGTGAGTGTGAGTGTTTGTTTCACATAAAAGTACAAAAGCTGTGCTTTATAGTGTTGCAGGCTAGTGCTGTATATACAGGCTAATTTGTTAGCCCTGAGCTAACACACTAGCCACAAGCTAGTATGCTAGTCACACCACATTAATACAGTATGATATGCTGTGATACAGTTCTATACAATATGTTATGTTGTGACATCCCTACTTAGCAGGCTAAAAGTGATAAATATTGCAACTGACATTTAATAAATTTCACTCTCAACAATTTTCTCTCACTGAACACACAGTCATGCAGGTTTGGGAAATGTGTCACCCTCCCCCAAGCAGAAATGGAGATTTTAATTGGTTCTGCCACAGAGTTTGACTGTCTTTTCATGACTGTGGGTGAGTTTCTTGTCTTTTTCTATAATATGCAGCCTGTATTCAATCAAAAAGTGGTGGGGCATCTCCCCCACAAGTGATAGATCAAAGTTCACTCACCTCATCGTTCTGGCAGTCCTAAACCACTGAATTAAGGTTCCGAGACCTGTGAAGCGCCACCGCATCTTTTCAAACTGCCACTCGCACAATGTCACTGGACAGCCAACCACACTTGGAGGAAAGTGCCAACTGCCAGATCTGCTATGTCAGCCAACAGACGCCTGCACTGAATAATATGCCTGCAGGTAAAAAATACATTTTCTAGACTTCCAATCAGAATATTCTCATAAAAAAGAAGAAAGAGGTCTTTGGTTACAAACTGTAGCATGTTTTGCTGAGCTGTGATTAAAATGAATTTTGACATGAAAAGCACTTGACCAGCAGAGCTTGACAAACCCTCTGAAAGTGTTGATGAACCAAAGCCAGTCAACTCTGGGCATCATCAACTTGCTGCTTGCTCTGTGGGAGAACGGAAGCTGCCATGTTCGAGAGTCCTGAGGACAGATGTAACTGCCTGATGTGCCAACAAATGACAAAGCTAATATGGTCACACTGTTGAGTGGCAAACCAGCAACAGCCACTCTTCCGTATTAAGATAATGTTGAAAAGCATGACTGAGGACAGCTGAGGTAAAAATAATGGTTTGTTACTGTCACTGTTAGTGTTGCTATTGCTGACAATGCATCACTATTGCCTGTTGTGCTGTCATATTGTTTTTGTTAATTTTATCACAAATCCATAATTGTGTAGGGCATGTCAGCTTGTCTACACACTGTTATTAAAGCAAAAGACATACTGAACACGAAGACATTCTGAAATGAATGCAAATATATTAACATTTCTATTTTTTACTCAAACTGTTATGCTGATAATATAATCTAGAAATGTGTCAAATTAGAATAGAATGGAGAATAGAAGCATTTTCACTGGTAGTCTCAGACATTTGGGACCCACTGTTTGTATTAAATATATATCACTGCTGTCAGAAGAAAACCTTCTATATACGATAAAATCTTTTATCGTATTTCAGTTCTTGGCGTAATTTGAAAATGCCTGTTGCTCTTTACACTGTGTGCAAATTTCATGATTAATAGATCAAAAGAAACGGTCCATAGTGACTTGTGTTTCACTGTAAACACAATATGCTGTTTTAAGCACAAAGATGAGCTACTGAAAACCCAAAGTGACAGATGGTGGGCAAAAATTGGAGGATGTCCATATTCTAGCGGTAATAGCAGCAAAGTAAACAAAAACATCAATATTGCAAGAAATATTTTAAAAGTTATGTAAGTCTTGGACATTTAATTAATCTCCACACATATTTTAAACATTATAAATAAAATTATAAACATTAATTTGGGTGAATAAAGGGATTTAATTTATGTTCATTTAATTTCAGTTAGATTTTTCATACTGAAGTTTATAGGTAGCACCTTTATGTTTTCTTACTCATATGCTTGCTCTAGCCAGCTAGCTAACTAATATCCAACTTAATTAGCAAAATTACCCACTTTGTATAGCAACAAGCTAGCTAACAGAGTCTATTGGCCAACTAAAATAATGTCTTTTTTCTTTTTTTTTTTCTTAAAATTTTCCTTAATTTTCTCCCCAATTTAGTTGTATCTAATTCCACCCACTAGTTAAGAGACCATGTAAAACGACATCTTTTCAAACTGCCACTCGCTCAACCTCATTGGACAGCCAAATGCTCTCGGTGGAAATCGACAAGCGCCAGATCTGCTACTTCAGGCGACAGACTCCTACACTATCTAGCATCATGGTGAGTAATGGGGGGAGAGGGAATCCATCCTACCCACCCAGAGAGAGCGAGGGCAGTTGTGCTGTCTTGGATTCCTTGCCAGGCCTCTCCGTGGCATCACCAGGTATCGTACTCTCAATCTCCTGATGATAGGGCCAACGCTTAAAAAATAATTTCTATAAAGTATATCTTAAACTTTAATTAGAAACTTTAGAAACACTGGCAATAACTGCAGCAAGTCAGTGACGGTGAATCCAAACCATAAACAGCAGAGAGAGTAACTTGAAATGAAAGGAGATTGTACCACATACGAGTTTTGCTATTTTGAAAGTGAAACCTTTGACCTTCAATATCTCAAATATCTTTGACCTTCAGTATATCACTGAATGCAGGCAGAACTTTTTAATTCTAAGATGAAGACAAGTGCAGTGAAAGAAAAACTCTGGAGTCATCCGATAAAACAACATATAGAAATTGCTTCAACCAATCACACTGTGTGGCTTGAATGGACTTTTCCATTTATTCTTTTTGTATTTTATCAAGCCCTATTAGCTGTTGACCAGATTTCTTTGTTTGTGTGCAGTGACAGTCTAGGCATGAATTCATTAATTAATTCAGTCAAAAGCCAGGAAGACAAAATGACAAAACATATACATAAATCTCGCAAGTGCTAAGATTGGCTTAGGGAGAGTTTTGCTGGCTTTACCCAGTTGAATCTCCCAGTGGAGGTCATTCGGCCCATCTGAGCCCAGCGCCTCAATACATAGCAACTCGTCCTTGGAACCATCATTACCATCACTGCCGTCCTCCTCATCACTGCTTTCCCAGTGGAAATAACATGTAATAGCGCAGGCACACGCTGACCCTTACAAAGGCCACTGGAGCGTGAATGACCCCATGGGATAGAGTGCAGCCATGCGGGAAGCTCCAGGCTCTGGCCACATATACTCCAACAACTTACATCCACCATTACATCAGCATCTTCGCTCATTCCACAATCATTGCCTGCTGACCTTCATCTTTTCTCTCAGAGCTCTGCCCAGCTTCAGGTTACCATACAATCATGGTCACATGTGGTACTGCTTTGTTTACTTCTTTGTTGACATTTTTCCCTCAAGCGTTCCTCTGAGCTGGAACTAACTGTCCTACCTGATTGTTTATGTAATCACCTGGCTCGAAACTGCCGCTACGTGAGATTGTTTTGGGTTGCCACTTTTTTACGATGCAGAATGGATACTGAGCCAGGGTGTTATTGGTGTCAGCTCTCTCCCACAGAAAGCTTTTCCTATAAACTTAGCAGATATTGTTTATCATGAGAAAAAAGGTACGTAATTGAATCGTTTGCACTGTTATATTTAGCCTACAAAGGTGAGCTCCCTCCGCCCCCACCCCCTTTGTTTATGGAATCTGTGCGAGAGACGGCCTAATTCATTATAGCTCTCTTGTCTGGAAACCGATCAGGTTTCAACAGGAACACAGTGTTCTCTGAGGTGAGCCCGTTTACCCTCAACAATAAGTGCTCATTGTTCCCAAATTTCTTGCAGAGGACAGGTGACACACAACACCTGTGATTTGTGACGTTTTATTGGAATAAATCAACGCCTCGACTTTCCATGAAGATAATGGCAGAAGAAACATTGCCAGCTTATTAGAAACACCCACCTTGTACCTGCACTTATTGTCTCTTTTATCAGAAACACCTACCATATAGGTGCATTTTGTAGGTTTACGGTTATTTACTGTAGCCCATCCGTTGCTGCACAATTTATCAGCCCCAGCGTGTCCGTCAGTGAAAAAGGACCATCACAGGACCGCCAGTGATTAGAGAAGATTTAGGGTGGACCTTTCTTAGTGACACTGCCATTTTAGTGTATGTTGTGTTGATATGAGTGTATCAGGCAGTGGTGTTGCTGAAGTTTTTACAGATGTCAGTGGTCGGAAACTTCTAATAAAGTGGCTGGTCAAGTGTAGCCACTTAAATATGCAGGATGTGTCAACATCTGTACCCTGTCCACAATTATGTTCTTTCCCTCTCATTATAGTTGGACAAGCTTTACGGAATGTTTCACATTTGATTGATTTTCTATATAATGTTGAGTTTAAAATGTTATCACAAGCCAATTCAGCATTTTCTAACCAAATTTAGGAAAATCAGTTTGGTTTCTGACTCTGTCTTGCTACCTGCCTTGGACTTGTTGCACAGGCCACTAGAACATACATCTTCAAACCAGACACTGAATACAGTTTTTAGGTCCTGGATTCTGTAATCTATGGTAGTTAACTGAACACTCCCGCACCTTATTGGCCATGTAGTGTACTACCTACTAGAGAAAATAAAAAATAAAATCCCGGACCGGAATCTGGGTTCATAGT
This sequence comes from Pygocentrus nattereri, assembly GCF_015220715.1. NCBI lineage: Eukaryota > Metazoa > Chordata > Actinopteri > Characiformes > Serrasalmidae > Pygocentrus > Pygocentrus nattereri. The sequence goes on along the minus strand of NC_051211.1, from coordinate 37,908,339 downwards.
CTGAATTTGACGACCTTTTTTCAACACTTGGACTGTTTCAGTATTTCAACCACTGAGGAATGGTTTTCTGTGCCCATGTGAACGTGTGATGTCAAACAAACTCAGATCTCTCTATTCACCCTAAATATGAACTGAACTCCTCTAGACTATCTCTGCAGATTGTCTCAGTATGGTTTGTTTATAGTATTATGGTCTGATTGATTCATGTATTGTGAAAACACTGCGGCTTCAGTCCACTTCATGTTTTGCTTCCTGCTGTGGGCTTGCTGTACATACAGCCACAGTCTTTGAACACTTTCACAGATAGAACCGACTCCTCAAGATAAAGTCTGACCATGGGTTTATGTGATCTCACCAAAAGACAGCAGCCCTGGCATATCAAACCACACATGTGGTTAAAGGGTGATGCTGCGTTAAACACATAACACAAGCTGAATTGACTGTAAAGCAGACTCAAGTGGCTTATTCCTTTTATGGAAAGCCATCCAATCTTACAACAGTTACTACGAAAGAATACATTCAGGGGCGGAGCATAGTTACGGTCATTTGTGGTGTTACATTCAGGATTTGAACCAGCATAACCTTTTGTTCCTTCACAGCCTTAGAAAAAGAGGTAAACAATAGAAACAGTATCTTATGAGAGTGACACTGCATTTATTGTCCTGTCCATCATAAAGGATCTCATAGAAAGGGCAGCTTTCTGTCGTCTGTGCTGTACATGTGTACCCTAAGCTGCATGTTCCATCTGCTGCGGTCAGAACAGCAGAATACTCACAGAGCAGGTAATCTATAAACCAAACCTAGGCCAAGCATGTGCTTTGTGTCATGCAAGTAGGGGGCACATGCTGACTTAGAGTGTGAGGGTTTCTGCGGTTACTTACTGCGAAGTAGGTCAAATGAAATGTGGTCATTACAGAGAAGAAAGAGGGATCTGAAAATAAAAGGACAAAGCTGCCCTACTTTTCCCCTCTTGTATAAGAAGAACTGTTTGTTTACAAAAATGAACCTGCATTGGCTGGAGGTAAACAAAGCAGCAGTAACCTGTGATTTCTCTAGTAATTAGGCTTTTCAGCAACTTAACAACCAATGAACTATTTCACTGTAAAAAAATATATCACATGCATATTTCAGCACTGATTCCATTCTGGAATTTGCGGATGACTAACACTGAATCATCACAGCTGACATTAAAACATAGACAGGTATAGATTACTCACATTACTTGAAGCAAAACGCTCAAGACTGGCACTTTTACACCAGAAATTGCTCATCTGAAACTGCCAGAGAGTCTGAGGTGTAAATTCCACCGTGTAAGAGCTTATGTGGCTTGAATTCAGCTCCAAGGTCCAGTTCACAGTACTGGATGAATTTCTACAGCGAGGCAATCATCCATTTTTCTGTCTCTACAAGCCTTGAGAAAAATTTAGTCACTGTAAATGTAACTGTAAACTACATAAAATCACCGCATGTCAGAGTTTCCATTGATTTCAATGTGGAAACATCAGCATTTGTTTGACAGCAATACTGTGTTTGCTAAAGGCCTGAGGGTATTACTGAGGTAAATGGAAGCTTGTTTGGTTGGTTTTGTAAATGAACATATGTTCGGGCACCCTTTACAAGGAACACACTGATTTCTATGCAAAATTTCTGTTTATTTGATGAGATTAAAATAGAAACATAACATAAATCATGAAAAATACATTGTGCACAGGCTACAGTTTACTGATAGCAATAGCATTAGCTTTAAGCGTTTTTTTTTTTATTAGTCTATAATATATATGTGTAATGCAGTGATACATTACCATTACATTAGATGGCAGATCATTTATTAACCCTGCACTTCTGCATTTCTGCTGTTTATTCTGCTCTCCACTGTCAGTGATATGATGTGTTAGTGCTGATTTTGCATGTATATGATATGAAACATGGTCTAACATTTTGTTTGAGTCTCAAACTGCCTTTCAAAGGTTGAAACAAGAGAATATATGAGTTGGAATCTACCTTTTATTATCACTCTGATTAAAGAAAACAGTAATAAGTCCTCATCAGTTAGAATACATCACTGAACGTGCTCACAAATTCACTCTGAATTGCAGTGCATCCAATAGTAAAGGCAGCATGGTGCATCCTTTATACAGTGACATACTTGTAGGTTATTTTTTATGTTTGTTAGCATACACATGTAAAAAGTAGGGCTAGATTTATAAACTAAAAAACATGATGCATTGAATTTAGTGTATGTATGTATATATGCCAAATAATACCATATATGCTACAATAAATGGTACTCTATTAATTTAAATAATGCATCATCATTTTGTTATTCATTCACAGTTTGTTAATAATGACAGATAATTTGATAATATAAGTCAAATTCTATAACTTAAAATATTTCTTATTTACTATTTTAATTGATTAAATTATTATCTAACTTTTGGATTTGTGCTTAATAAACTTAATTTCTTAGTAATTAATATTTAATGGTTAATATATACTTGTTTGAACATTAATAAGCATTTAATGGACCCCTATTACAAAGTTGAAGCTGAATTTTTTCATGTATTTGTATCATATTATTTATTACATATATCATATTATTATTACAATATATTCATGAAAAATGCTTACAGTACTTTAAAACACTGAAAACACTGGCTGCTAAAATAGGATGTAGACACATACTACAGCTATTCATAGAGATTATAAAATGTTGTTTTCTTGTAATTTAGTAGCTGTATCACATAACTAAATAATCTCGAACAAACCATGATTTATACTTTGATTTCTTCACTTAAAAAAAAAATTGTAAGTCACTAAGTAAATAGTTAATTATTAAGATGTTAGTATTCGTTAATGCATATCGTTGATGTCCAAAGAAAAATAAGCATCTCCAAAATGGTAACTTTACAAAAGCAAAAACCTTCTTTACTTTTAATGTAAGTCAATGTGAAGACATTTTATTCCAAGTAACTTTAGAGCGTTGCTATTGGTTCGTTCCTCATGAAATTTTCACACGATGTAAAGGATTATATATATATATAATTATGTAGTATAATATAGTATATATAGTATATAATATAATTATAGATTAAATTCTATTGAATATTAATAAGGAACTATGTGATTGTTATTATTTATAAGGGCTTGTTATTAAAAAATGATGCCAATATACTTTTGATTCAAGTAAATTCAATGCAACACTGTTCCCAGTGTAGGCAAGTTTTTCTGAAAGTCATCAGGTATGCAGTACTATGTCAGCAATGAGAATACAGTACAAATCTGGTTTGAGCCTTATGCCGTAAATAGGATTGTGTTTTTCAAATTAGGAAAGTCCCTCTCAGTGCTTCTAGTAATCTGCTAGCTCTGGAGATTTTGCTTGACCAATATTGTTAAGCACTGTTTATTTCACCATTTGCTTACTTCCTTCAGAACACAGTGTCAGCATCAAAAGTGCAGGTACAGGAATTCCTCTCTGATCATTTTCCCGGCAGTACAACACACTGTAGCAACATGTTCCAGCTCTAGACAGATGAACTGCCGTGACCGTAGCTTCTGCTGGTTGGGAGTCATGATGATGAAAGCAAACTGACGACACATTGTGCATTTGGAGTTTCGCCAAAGGAAGTCATTGTTTCCTGATGTTCTGACCTGAGTGTTGGATTTCAACATGACCTTCTTGTACGGTTTTGTTTAAAATCTCAATACTGGAGGCACACACTGTTTACTGTGTCCAACAAGCATGTGAGTGAGTGAGTGAGTGTGTGTGTGTGTGTGTGTGTGTGTGTGTGTGTGTGTGTGTGTGTGTGTGTGTGTGTGTGTGTGTGAGTTTGTATGCTTGTTCAAAAGTTTAAAAGTGTGGAATCACCATTCAAAGGACAGGAATCAATGTTTATATATTATATATTTTATATATTAATATAAAACCAGATCAACTGCAGATAAATGCATATGATTGAACCATGCAACTTCTCAGGCTTCAAAGAATTGAAGTTTTTGGATTATTCTATATAAGCTGATGCTTTATAACATTCAGAATGAAGTTGCCTCCTAAGCCTCTTATTTTAAAAGGGGTGATCAAATCTTGAGGAAAATAAATGGACCAAAACTAGTGTAAATGGGTCACTCTGTCATTGTGGAAGCAAACAATGGTCAATTTTTATTGTGCTTTAACTGAAAATGGCTGCTGTCCTGTTTATTGTGTGAAAATTTCATGATGATTGGACCCATAGATGTGCTCTAAAATGACTTTAAAAAAAACCTTTTACATTTATTTACATTTTTCCTCTTTATTTTAGAGATACATGCTTTTCTTTGAACAATGACAACATGTGATCTAAGTGTAAAACATAGTAAACATCAGCTTCCATATTATCCTTTTCTAAAACAATGTCTGCTGCCACTTTACTTTCAAAGTCATGTTGTATGTGGAAAACTACAAATATTGCAGTCATGTTGTTATTGTTGTTTCTATTCTAAAACTACTTAATGTTTCATGGCTAACATCACTGACACAGTCTGTTTGTGGCACATGATGGCATCAGTATGTTCACCAAAATCACAATGTGATATTTCACTTATCACTTAGTTTGTCTTTTTTTGTTTGCTTTGGGGGCAGTCATGGGCTGGAGGTTAGGGAACCAGCTCTGTGACCGGAAGGTCGCTGGTTCGATCCCCTCAACTGACAGTCCATGACTGAAGTGTCCTTGAGCAAGGCACCTAACCCCCAATTGCTCCCCGGGTGCCGTGGATAGGGCTGCCCACTGCTCCAGGCAAGTGTGCTCACTGCCCCCTAGTGTGTGTGTTCACTAGTGTGCATGTATGTGGGTGTTTCACTGCACGGATGGGTTAAATACAGAGGTCTAATTCCACAGTGTTCTTTGAGGTATTTTTTACAATAAGCAATGCAAGTAGACCTTCCTGTGTTTTGTTATAACACCACTGACAACTAATCTTGAGGCAAGATTCATTAATCAAAATACTTTTTCATATGTGTTTAACCCTCAGATTCCTTGGCATTTTCTCTTTTGCTGTGAAGAACATATAAAAACTTTTTCAATTACATCACACTGTATACCCCTACACATTTAAATGAAATATGGGGTGGGGTGAACCCACAGGGAATAAAAAAGTGGAGGTGCTGTGTCCTTCACTCTGTTCTTCTCCTACATGGCCTGCTGTTAGTGTGTGTGCAGGTGTGTGTGTATGTGCGTATGTGTGTGTGAGGGTGGACAGCATGGACAGGCTGCTGATTGGCTACAGCTGCTAAAGGAGAACCCTACGCTGGCCACTTGTGATATTTTAAACATCTGGTAGTTTTACATAAACTGATATGGCTGTATTAATTTTAAAAAACTGTAATGTGGTGGATCCAGCAGACCACTGAGTAACAAAAAAGAACAGCACACACGTGTAAAAAAATAACATATGGCAGAGAATAACTGTAAATCATTTCTAAAACTTAAATTGAAAAAAAAAAACAAGTAAAATTGCTATTTTTCTCATAAACATAATACCTCAGTATCTGTTAGGTCACTGCTATGTCATGCTGGTTTTCATACAAAATATGGTTTAAAAATATTTAAATAAAATTCTGAAATAATCGTCAAAGTTTTTTGTTGGTTAATTTAGTAACAGAACAAAGAATACACAGACATCAAATTTCTGTGCTTTATTCTTATTTTGAGCTCATTTTCATGACTTTAATGTTGCCACTCCAGTAGGAGATTTATCCAAATAGATCATGTTAGTATTTTATTTATCATTCAGTAACCTCTTGGTCTCATAACACACAAGTAAAATATCTCAATTGTGTTTTGTCTGATTTCTTGTACCTGACAGTTTCTTTAAATTTGTCCTTTCATTAATATTTAACTTAGAAAGTCTACAGCATCAGCTCCTGTTGATATGCTCTACTGCATACCCTCATTTAGAACATCCCCCTATGAGTGCTGGGATCTCTGTGTGCTTCTGAGGGGCTGAAACTTCACCAATGCATTTAGATTCACATCCTTTAAACAGTGCAGAGCTGTGGCCTGTCACCATGGTGACCAGGTTTGCTGTGAAGGTGTTTGCCATGTGGTCTTAATGTGGGATGACTTCAATATTAAATGGACAGTCCTAGCACGTGGCCTGCTCATTAGCAGGTTCATCAGCATGTTTCTGATGAAGTCATAAAAATCACATTTGTCCTCATTAGTGGGTGGATTGAGTGGGAAACTGCAGGTCGTGACCCGACCGTAACTGGCATAATGCGATTACACCAGCAGAAAGGGCAACCTAACGGTGTGTGTGCGTGTGTACGTGTGTGTATTTGTGTATGTGTGTTACTTTTAGTTTTTAGTATTATGATGAACTATTAACTCTATTCTGAACTTATAAACTCTGGCAGTCACAGGCCTAAAACTCTCTTTCATACTATAAACAAACTTCTTTAACCTCCTTCACCACCCACCTTGAACTCCTCTGCCCAGTGTCAAGCATTTTTGGATTTTTTTCTGGATAAAATTAATAAGATCTATCTGCATTTACCTGGAGCAACTGGCACTTCTCTTTCTCAGGCCTCTGTTTCACTCTCACCTGATCATTGTCTCTCTGTTTTCTCCCCTGTGAACTCTTCCACCGTGTTTGAGGTTAATTCCAAATCCTCTACTTGTACATCTCAACTAGATCCTGCTCCTGCAGCTGCTCTTAAGTTCGCTTCCTGTGTTTTTGCACCTCTCATAGCTCATATGATTAATCTATACTTTTCATTAGGCAAAATATCTGCTGTCATTCCTATCCTAAAGAAACCTGGGTTAGATCCATCCTCACTGGCCATCACCAATCTCCCTTTCTTAGCTAAAGTTATGGAAAGAGTTGCAGCCTCTCAGCTTCATGACTTTCTATACTCCAATAAGCTATACGAGCCTTTTCAGTCTGGTTTCACAGCACTGAGTCTGCCCTTGTAAAAGTTGTAAAGGACTTGCTGCTGTCTACAGATACTGGATTTCTTAACATCCTGATTCTTTTAGATTTAACAGCAGCTTTCGATACTGTTAACCATAATCTTCTTATATTTAGACTGTCATCTGTTGGCATTACTGGCCTTGCCTTTCAGTGGTTACAGTCATACCTTGCTGATTGGCATCAATACATTTCTATGGGCTTCAACAAATCTGGTATTGCTCATGTAGATCGAGTTGTACCCCAAGGATCTGTCCTTGGCCCTCTAATCTTTATCATTTACATCTCCTCACTCGGGCAGATCATCTGCAACCATGGTTGTAACTTTCACTGCTATGCTGATGACATTCAAATTTATGTCAGCATTACTTTCCTCTCTGTCTGTGCCCAGGTGTTCAGTTCTTGTGTCGGAGATTTGAAAATTTGGATGCAAAACAATTAAAAACTGAGTTTCTGTTAGTTGTGGCTAAAACCTCAATTTCCCAGGTGTTGAACTTTTCAGTCAAAATGGATGATGTCGATATTAAGCCAGCCCAATTTGTTAAGAACCTTGGCTGTCTTCTTGATTCAACTCTTACTTTTGAGTCTCACATTAAGCTTGTCACCAAAACTGCATTTTCTCATCTGCGTAACATTGCACGCTTACGCCCTATGCTGAGTGACACTGACGCTAAAATGTTAATCAATACCTTCATCTTCTTTTGCATCGATTACTGTTCTTTTCTATGCCCTTCCAGTTAAACTGATCAATCATCTTCAGTACATCCAAAACTCAGCAGCCAGGGTTCTGACCTCATATCACTCCTGTTCTTTGACAGTTGCATTGGCTTCCTATTAGTTCTAGGATTAAGTACAAAATCCTTCTTCTTACCTTCAAGGCTTTACATGGTCTGGCTCCATCATGCCTTTCTGGTCTTGTTTCTTTATACTGTCCCTCTCATGCTCTCTGATCTTCTAATTCTGGATTCCTCACTTTTCCCTCAACTAGACTTTCTACTATGGGTGGCAGATCTTTCAGTGCTGCTGCCCCTAAACTCTGGAATTCTCTACCTTCCACTCTTTGCAATTGCCCTTCTTTGTCTTCCTCCTAATCTCTGCTAAAAACCTTCCTTTTTCCTTCTCTGCAGTCTTTCATTTTTATTTATTTATTTTTTTATACTATGTAAAGCGTCTTTGGGTTTGTGAAAGGTGTTATATAAATTGAACATATTGTTATTATTATTATTATTATTATTATTATTATTATTATTATTATTATTATTATTATTAAGGTAGTGAGTATATCATAAGGGCAGAATAAAATTAACACAACAGTAGACTGAGCTCAGCTCAGCTTCAGCTTTCCTTAAAGACAACAAAACACAGAAAAGATCCAGTTCTAAACTCTCATTCACACAGAAAATAGTACAGTTCTTCTTATTAATTCTATTTTGTTTTAGTTGTTCAGTTGTTTAGTTTTGTTTTGCTATGGACGTGATAGTTTTGTTTATCTAATAGTGCTAGTTAACTATAATAACCCTGACAACAGTTTTTTACATTATTGAAAAACATCAGCTGCCTTTTATTTTGTGTGAGAATTTTATGATGAATGGTCCATTATAAAAGCTACAAAATGTCTTAAAATAAAATATTGTAACATTAACTTACATTGCAACTTTCTGCAAAGTCAATCACTACAGACCTCAAAACTTCATGTGAACATACAAGGATTTGTTTTGACAGCAGTGATATATATATAATCTATATAAATTATTATTATTACATATGGATATGTACATATAATAAGTATGAGATGTCTTGTCATCACATATACTTACATACTATCATTGCTGTTGCAACAGAACTTTGTATCTCCAAAATGATAACAGAAGAAGATAACATGACTTCAGAGGTGGACTTGTGTGCTTTAGATTGTCCTGCTGCACAATCTAACTGTGCTTGAGCTTTAGGTTCAAGAACTGTTGGGTGGAAACTCTCCTACAAGGTTTTCTGATAGAGAGCAGAATTCATGCTCCCTTAAATTATGACAAGTTGTCCAGGTCCTGCAGTAGCAAAGCAGTCCTGGACCATCACACTACCACCACCATGTTTAACTGTTGGTTTGATGTTTTTATGGTGGAATGCAGTGTGAAGTTCATGCCAGAAGTTAGAAGTTAACAGGACATATGTCTTTCAAAAGGTTCTACCTTTGACTCATCAGTCCACAGAATATTGTCTCAAAAGTCAAAAAAGGGGATCAGCTATATGTTTTTAGCAAATACAAAATGAGTCTTCGTGGTCTTTTTGGTCAGCAATGGTTTGTGCCTTGCAACTTTCCCATGGATGCCATTTTTGTCCAGTGTCTTATTGTGGAATACTGGACCTTAATTGAGGAAAGTGAGGCCTGCAGTTATTCAGATGGTTGTCTGGGTTCTTTTGTGACCTTGTGGGTGTTGTCAGTGTGCTCTTGGTGAAATGTTGGTAGTCTGGCCACTCCTAAGAAGGTTCACCACTGTTCCGGGTTTTCTCCATTTGAGGATAATGACTCTCACTGTGGTTCGCTGGAGTCCCAGAGCCTTAGCAATGGCTTTGTAACACTTTCCAGAATGGTAATGACTTTGTCATATGTTGCTTTTTGAGACCTTCTAGCCTGCTTCACATTGCAAGACCTGTTCTATTAAGTGATTCAAAGGGTCTAGCAGTATCATGTCTGGGTGTGGTTACTGAAATTGAGTTGAAGTGCACCTTATACACACACACACACACACACACAAAACAGCGCCAGCTACAAACAATGACAGGTTGAACAGTGTTCTATGGTATATTTAAGAAACTGGCAAACAAAATAAAATAGTTGCAGATATAAAATCAACAGAACACGTGGAACTGTGTGTTGTTGTGAATAACATCACGCCTGTGCTGACCTATGCGTAGTTGTGATATTATTTGCAATAAAATACTCCCTCTCATGTTCTGTTTCTTAAATATGAGACATGAGCATGACCTCATGTCCTGCCGTAGTAGAAAAACAAATGTTGGACTGTGGCAGCTCCAGATATCAACACGTATATTTTTGTTTTTCAACCTTCCTCCTCAACATGTGCTGCATCATGATGACAACCAACGGAAAACAGATCAGATGTCATTGAGGTAAGTCTCAAGACTCCTTTATCACTCACCAAAACATGCGTGTGTAAGGGATGTAAAACTGTACCAATGCATTTTTATGCAGCTGCATCAATTTTGAATGGTAGATTTAAATCTCTCCCACAACTCTGACAGGCTGTGCTGCTGGCATAGCTGGTAAAATACTCGGTATAGGCACACTTATGACCACCTCACAGCAATTGAATTCTCTATTAATGTTTCTTAATGCCGTTGTGCTGTGAATGGACTGTTCTGCTGCATACATACAGCAGCTGACAGATGAATTAAGAACCCAGTTCTGTTTAAAATCAGGTGCTGGCAGCTTAATTCTTAAAAGTCTAAACGGCTAAAAGTTGGCAAGCTAAACAGGATTAAAAAAAAATAAAACAACAGGCTAAACCGCTACTACTTTAATATTAGCTTTCATTTGAAGTATTTACTAAGTGAACTGTGGTCAGAATGTGGAATGGAAAGAAAAGAGGATAGTGAATATCTTACATACCTTAAATGTGTGGGTTTTATGAGATCTGCTCATGAGATCAAAGCCAGTGTGGGAAAACATGTGGCACCATTAGTTTGATGCTAACCCAACATACTGTCATGCATTGCCTCTTGGCCAAGCATTTATACAAAACGGCCTTTTGATGAATCTAAATGCTCACGTTTACAACTACTGCTTAGCTTTCCCTGAAAACTCTGAGCCGGCAACAGAGCTTTATTTGAATGAAAGTAAAGGATCCGCGTGTGTTTTACATCATTAGAGGTGGGACCCAAACAAGTGGAAATATATAGATAGATAGATAGATAGATAGATAGATAGATAGATAGATAGATAGATAGATAGATAGATAGATAGATAGATAGATAGATATAGCATTGATGTGAAAATTTAGTACTACATATACTATATGACAAAGTATGTGAATACCCCTTCTGTTTACCAAGTTCAGGTATTTTAGCCACACCCACTGCTAGCAGGTGTACAAAATTACACACATAGTCATGAGGTCTCCATAGACAAATATTGGCCATAGAATGGCTCACACTGAAGAGCTCAGTGGCCTTAAATATAACTTAAATATGCCACCTTTGTCATAAGTCAGTTTGTGAAATTTTAGCACTGCGGAGCTCTGCTCCGGTCGACTGTAGGTGTTATTGTTGTGAAATGGAAGTGTCTAAGAACAACAGCTCAGCCATGAAGCAGTAGATCATGCAAACTCACAGAGCAGAGCTGCTGAAGTGTGTAGCGTATAAAAATCTTGCATCCTCCATTGCATCACTCATTACAGAGTTCCAAATAGCATCTGAAAGCAACAGCAGTACAAGAGCTGTGCTTTGGGAGCTGCATGAAACATGTTTCTATGGCTGAGCAGTAGCACACAATCTTAAGCTCACTATGTGCAAAGCGTTGGCTGGAGTGGTGTAGAGCACGCTGCTACTGAACTTTAGAGCACTAGAAATGTGTTCCACACAGTAACCACATATTTTTGGCTTTAGTGTGTGTCAGTCAAATTTGACCATCGCAACGTTATTTTTCATTCAAATGTTGTTAACCAAACTCTGCAAATTAGAAACTATTTTTTTTTAATGATGCTATGCAGACTGGTGCCAACGTATGGCATCGACATACCACAGCATTTAGTGACTCCAGACACTGTTCGGTTTCTCTGCACATCCTAATCTGTACACACTAATCATCTGTCACCTCAGCCAATATTACTAGTCCAGTCTTTCTCAGTTCATACATTCTAGGAGGAAAAGTGAAGAGTGTGCGGATACCAAACCGGATAAATTTATAATTGATGTTGAAAGTTTTGTCCCATTAAATTTATATGAGTAGATTGAGAAATGAATATGAGCTTGATGGTTATGGACATTCTACGTAGTACAGCTGCATTTTGTACTGCATCTGCTATATGATGCTACATGATGTAGTGCAGCGCTTCCAGTGTGCGGAGGCTTTAAGGGCACTTTCAGACGATAAACGCTTTGCACTTGGAAAGGTCACTGGCAAACTAGGTCACAGTTGGATTTGATTAACTCAGCAACAAGATGGCAAAATGGAGCTGCACAGCAGCATATCTGCATGGTGTGCAGGGCTCAAGGTAGTGTGAGGTCAAGGTGAAACAGCTCTGTTCTTTTAATAGACAAACCATGGCATCACCAGCGTGAAGTGAACTGTATTTCTTAACAAAATGATTGATTTTTGCAATTATTATTCATTATAACTTAAAATTTATTCAGAAAATTTGCGAATCATATTCTGTGTTGTTACCATTCTATAGAAGTAAAACGACTTGAGGCCACGAGTTACAGTGATTGTAAAATAGGTAAGGGTGTTTTACCTCATTGTTCAGCATTTTTCTACCTAAATGCAGCATTGAAAGTCATAAGATGTGTGTATTCAGTGCATTTCTACAAATAGTTGGAATCATATATCAAAGTAATTAAACTGAATCATGGTAAAAAGTGACATTATGTCATTTCCTAGAAGAATCTAACCATTATGAGGTTAGACATTTACACCCCAAACATGTGTGTAATTTTGCCCTTCGTTTGCATACTTTGTAGCTTATTCCCACAGCTTCAGGAAGAATTAAATGCTGATTTGGCATGTCAGTGCAGACTTCTTGTGGAAAGCCAAACCACAAGGAGGGAAAAAAAAAAACGCAAAGAAAGCAGAAAGGAAAGAGGGGTTGCTCTGTGTAGAACAAGCAGTGTATGGGAGCCTTACTGAAAAGAGCCTTGAGGATAATCCAGCAGACTTTGGGGTTCACTAGGAGGCCATTCTGGGTCATTTTGGAGCATTAGGAGTAGGGAAACACTCCTAATGGGACCCATTCCAGTAGTCTAGTTTTAATGGTCAAATCTGGCCTTCATACACTCTGCCATGCATTCCTTTGCAAAGGCCATAGCCATTCTCACTTAAGCTAACAGACCACACAAAATATGTTTTAAATTTAATAATAGACTTTAAAAAATGTAGATTTAAAAATTATAGACTTCACATGTTATTTTAGCCTGCGATGGACTGGCGACCTGTCCAGGACCTGTATCCTGCCTTCCGCCCGAAGACTGCTGGGATAGGCTCCAGCACCCCAAACCCCCACCCCCCGCAACCCTGACGGAGAAGCGGCTTAGAAAATGGATGGATGGATGGATGTTATTTTAGGATTAGGTCATTTTTAAGTGTTATAGGGAAACTTTTTTTTGGAAACTTAGCAATAGTAATAGTAACTTCTTAAGCAATAACTTCTTAAGTAACAAACAAGACATTATAATTATTCTTTGCAGTAATATCTTGTGGTTGACTGTTGGGTTGATTATATTTTAAAATATAACCTTTCAGGATCAATTCTACTGTAAAATCATTCTCAATGTGATATATTTTGTATTATTATCATGGAATCATCTATAGCTCTGTCATTCCTGACACATCTAATATTTCTTCATTATTTACAGCTATCTATGAAATTCTGTGAATCCTATGAAATTGTACACGCACCACCCACTTGAAAACTCCCGCATCCAGATCCAGCCACTCCCAGGTATGGCACCTATTTTATTGGGTCCAACATCTCTTTCACATATCAGATACATTCATGCAACTATCTTTAGAGATTCATCAATAATATTTTATGATTATTAATAAATAATGAAAGGTAGAAAGGTCATCTGAAGTATGTGCATTGACATATACACACTTTCAACTTGTGTTTGGGTGCTCACAGTGACAGTTATGCCACTGAAACAACACAATGTATAAACTACTCACACACTCTGTTTAATTTAGGGATACCGTGTTTGCTCCATCACAACTCAGTGTGATTCAGAGTGAGACTCAGATCAGAGTAAGACCTGATCATTTACAGGGTGTGTGGAGTCAATACAACTTAGAAAATCTAATATCAATCAATTATGGTACAATTATGTTGCCTGACTAAAGATACTGAGATGTATTCTTGAGGGTACCACCCAAGTGATAAGTGGGGTACTGCCCAGTGACATACCCTTTTTCTGAGAGTTCAGAGGCTGTGATTCCAATTTTTTTGAAAGGTGGTGTAGGTTATGTTTGTTTATGATGCGATTTGTTTTTGTTTTTGTTCAGAGGGGTTGTTGCTCATGACTCATGGTCCTGTTTTTCTCCCATGATGCCTTTCTGCTTTCTGAGCCTTTCTGCTTTTTCCCAGCATGCTATTATTCTCTTACATTTTATCGAGTCATGAGGCCTGTGTGTGTGTGTGTGTGTTTTAATGTGGTCTAAAAATAGCTCTGTATTTATCTGCTCACTGAACTGCTCAGAAGCGCTTAATTATTCAAGATGTGGAAAGGGCTGAGGGCCTGTTTTTTCCAGGGCATTAAGTGGGGCGAGTGAGAGAGAGAGTGAAAGAGAGAGAGACACAGAGATGGTGAGAGAGAGAGATAGAGAGAGATGAAAACAAGTGCTTGCGTCATTACGGAGTGCGTGTCACCATGTCATTCCGTCATGTGCGTGTTCAGCAGATATTATTAGAGCGGATCCCAATCACTCGCTTTTGTCACTCAACGTGCGTGTTCCGTTTGAGGAACATCCATCATGACTCATAGAAGTGTGGAGTGAGAGAGAGAGAGAGAGAGAGAGAGAGAGAGAGAGAGAGAGAGAGAGAGAGAGAGAGAGAGAGAGAGAGGGAGGGAGATGTGTGTAAGAGAGAAAGAACTAAATACAGTCAGGAGTAAAGGAGATTTAGAGAAAAGGAAAAGGAGAGCAACAGAGAAACAGAGAGGGGTGATAGAGAGACATTAAGAGTATGTTAGAGAGAGACAGAGGAATAAAAAGCACTGTGAGAGAGAGATAGAAGGAGGGGGAGAAAGAGGTAAACGGGGGGCAGTTGTGGGCTGGAGGTTAGGGAAAAAGCCCTGTGACCGGAAGGTTGCTGGTTCGATCCCCTTGGCTGACAGTCTATGACTGAAATGCCCTTGAGTAAGACACCTAACCCCCAATTGCTCCCCGGGCGCTGTGGTTAGGGCTGCCCAGTGCTCCGGGCAAGTGTGCTCACTGCCCCCTAGTGTGTGTGTGTGTGTGTGTGTATGTGTGTGTGTGTGTGTGTGTGTGTGTGTTTCACTGCACAGATGGGTTAAATGCAGAGGTCTAATTTAACAGTGTGCAAACACAGTGACAAATGGTTGTAAATTCTAAATTTCTAAATTTTAATTCTACACAGAGTCAAAGAGAGATAGAAGGAGGGGGAGAAAGAGGTAAGTGAAGTGAGATATACTGTATCTATTTATGTGCATATGTATGTATATATATATATATATATATATATATATATATATATATATATAGAGAGAGAGAGAGAGAGAGAGAGAGAGAGAGAGAGAGAGAGAGAGAGAGAGAGACGAGGTGGCTGGCAGGGAATGAGAAAATATCAGAGCAAGGCACAGAGAGAGTTGTGAGAAAGATGGGGAGAGGAAGAGAGAGAGAGATTAAGAGAATGTTAGAGAGAGAGGAAATGAGAGATAAGGGAAGGAGAGAAGTGAGATGGAGATAAAGGGTATAGGAAGTGTGTGTGAGAGAGAGAGTAAGGAAACATTAAAGAGAGGTAGAGAATCCAAGAACAAGAGCGAAAGAGTGAAAGAAAAATGAGAGATGAGTTTGTGATGAGTGAGCCGCTCTGTGTGCGGCTCAGTCAATGTGACTGTGCTCTCATGTGACGCTGTGGCTGATGGGAGGGGGGGTTATTGTATTGTAATGTGGTTCTGAGTGTGTCTATGTGTACGTGTGTGTGTTGGTGGTGAGCATGCTGCCTATTCACTGAGCCACAGGGGAGTGATTAGTCCCCCCCTCAGCCTCATGACCAGTGTGGCAGGACTTCAAATACCACAGAGGACAATCTCTCATCAGCCACATCGACATCACAATGATTTAGGAATGCATCAGGTCCAATGTGTCTGAAAAGGGGAGATGTTTGAGACACCTAGCTATTCCAAATGGGTTTAACACAAACAAGCATAATCAAATAAGGTCCTGGTGTCCGTGACAGTTATGTAGGTCTATATACAAACAACTTTTGTTACTGTATCTTTTGTTACTGTATCTTTAAAACTGTGATATGTGTCTATTCTGAATGACTCTTTATAACTTCATTGTGAACAGCTGGGATAAATTGCTGTTGGCCGAACATGAATGTTTTGAAACATCCTGGTATGCTGCATCAATCAGTTTTATTTCTGAAAAAAAGATGATGTAGGCCCTTTAGCTATTATTAAGAGGATATTTAGAAAAAAACAATTTAGGATGAGCAAATACTCCACTTACAATGACAATATAAGTGACAGTGCTACTTTGGAAATAATGCCAAAGCCCACATAGTCAAACCTTTCAGATGTTGTAAACCAACTTTGGTCCAAAAGAGTTTCAATTAAAGTAATTAAGCTACAAGAGGCCATGCTTTTTTTTTGTTTTATTTTTTATCATATAATAATCAATATCATAAAATACCTCTGTTTGAATGAAACCTTCACCCTATAAGATTACCACCACAACAATAATGCTATTTTCTTCCGGCACCTCTATAAAATTTCCTGTGTTGTGTTAGCGCCACACTAATGGCTTGTACTGAAAATGAGTCTTCAGCCCCTTAATATAAACAACATTGAGTTCTAACTTTATCTGTCTGTACATCATTTGGTGGTCCATGTGAGCAGCTAAACAATCCATTTGGTTTTAGTGACGTCCCTGCTAGAAATGTAGCATTGACCAGCATGACTGGCCAGCAGCAAAACTAGCATTTGTTGTTTTTTGGGTGCTGTATGCTCTAGACCAGTATAAACCAGACCACAGAATTCTGGTCTGTGTTGTTATCTTCAGCAGAGTTGGATGTCACAATAATACAGAATTTAATTGTTGTGTTGTGGTCATAGGTGTGCATATAGAGTCATGCAGAACTCTGTGGTTGCCGTCATGCCTGTGTTAGTAACTATGGCTCTATGCAGCTGTTTTTGATAATTGCCACTGTCGCACTCTTTGGTAAACTAAAATATTCCAAAGTCAATATCTATATGTATGTTTCCTCCGAACTTCACTGGGTCCTCTAAATCACAAGGTGATTTAGGCTACATGTATGCTCACAATGTCGCACACTGAATTGACATCAAAAGACTGAAAACCATAAGCTTTGCCAATAAGCTTTGACCGTAGTAATGTACAGTCTGAGTAGCTGGCATTGATATGAAATCGTGTTGAAATTTAGACTTACTCTCAGTGCACAAGAGTATTAGCATTGTTCAGATTCCGACTGCTAAATGACCTTGTAGTTCAGAGAACCCAGTGACACTTCGAGAGAAAACGTACACAAGACAAAATACATCAGCTTTAGAGCATTTTTGTTTACCACAATGCCTAATATTCACTTTAGAGGTTCAGTACCAAGTCAGCCAATCAGATTTAGGACTGAAACTATCCAATGAATAAATGTTCTTTTAGAAAACGTTTGTCAAATCATTATTCCACCAAAAAATGCTCTTCCCACCAAGGAAGACCCTGATGACCATGGAGCTGAATGATACATGTCTGCTAGCTGTTTTATGTTAACAACACATTTTCTTTTTCTTAATTGAAAAGAAACTCACAAATTGCAAAATAAGGGAAGAGGTTTATTTTTCAATAAATGGGGTCAGCTACAGTAACCAAGCGTTAATTCCAGCAGTGTGAGCTGACCCATGTCTCGGTGCTCCTTTGCCTTCTTCCTGCAGCCTGACATGTAGAGTCATCACAAGCTTTGAGTGCCTGCTGTTGTCTATGAGCTCAGGGTTGGAGTGATCACCAGTGTTGATGTTTTTCTGTGTCTAAGTGTGTGAGTCATTGGACCTTTTAGTATCTTGCCACACAGCCCTGTCATCCTCCACCAAAAACACTATCACATCCATGCCTCATGATCTTAACTGCAACTTCAGATCATGGGGATTCCCTGTGCTTGTCTCTGCAGTCGCTCTGCAAACACTGAAATACCTTTGATGTGGAAACAATTCTTTTTCTCTCCTCTCTCCTCTCCTTTCCTCTGTCTCAACCATGGAGAACAGCAGTGCACACTCCCCACCGGCCTTGACTAATTTTACATGGGTCCGTTTTTATACAGCCAGTGGCAAATATTGTCCAGCATAAAGATATACACTGCATGCACCTTTGCATGTTTTATATGCATATTTTCTTGCTAAAATGAAAATCTGCCATGAATAGAGGTGGCACGATATCATGTCCACTACAGTACTGATACTGAAACCTTGAGTCTGATACCAATCTATTATTTTTTCTTTAAAAGCTATAAAGCTTTTGAATGATTTTATTTTTTTATTTATTGAAGCAGTTCACTTGAAATGAGCATAAAAGTAGACTATTACTCTCAAACTACTCACACATTGTACCATCCCACAGGAAGAATTACACAGCTAACAGCATCACATTTCACACTGGGAGTGTAACATTGCGGGACAGATTTGTTACAGGACTGGATGAGGTGACACTTTATTTCAAATGGTCCTTTATAAATGAAACAAACACTCAACAGACTCTCTGTAACATGTCAAAAAAACATATGAGGGCTGGGATTAGGCTCTGGGTTGAGGTTAATCTTAGTGTTAGGATTAGGGCCAGGGTTAGGGTTATGTGTTGGGTAAGGTTAGGTTTTGCATAATGGAAGTAACATATTAACAATACATCTACTTAATGTAAGTAAGTAGGGCGGCACGGTGGCGTGGTGGGTAGCGCTGTCACCTCACAGCGAGGAGGGCCTGGGTTTGATTCCCCAGCCGGGTGACCGGGGTCCTCTCTGTGTGGAGTTTGCATGTTCTCCCCGTGTCTGCGTGGGTTTCCTCCGGGTTCTCCGGTTTCCTCCCAAAGACATGCAGTCAGGCCGATTGGACATGCTACATTGCCCCTAGGTGTGTCTGTCTGTCTGCCCTGCGATGGACTGGCGACCTGTCCAGGGTGTATCCTGCCTTTTGCCCGAAGACTGCTGGGATAGGCTCCAGCACCCCCCCGCGACCCTGACGGAGAAGCGGCTTAGAAAAAAAATGAATGAATGAAGATTGGAATCACTGTATTCAGATACTTCATTTATGCTACTTGTTTAAAGTACACAATTAACCCTTTAAACAACTCTTGTACCTTTGAGGGTACATTAAATTGTACTTTGATGAACCCGCACAGTACCTTAATTTCTAACAATTTAGTGGACCCCTTTGTGTAAACAGTCAGTGGTTTAGTCGGGTTACGACCTGTAAGATGGATAAAACTTTTTTTTTTTATTAAAATGAAGATGCCACCAAAAACATAAATAAGACAGAAAAAAAATTGAGAACCTGCTTGACGCAGCGTTTTTTGGGGTGGTTTATAATATATTGGATCTGTAATGAAACGAAAGCTTATGCTATAGTATAGTAAGTTGTTATAGTATTTATAAGTTGTCAAATGGAAATGATGTGATGGAGCTCTTAAATCCCCGTATCCTACAGTAAATTACTCAAAATAAAATCTCAAATTAAAGCCATATCAGTTTTACAATTCAGTATTTCACAACTGAATTTCATGATCTATAGCTGGATAGACAAGCATGTTTGTGGAGATTTTAGTGGGCATTGAGTGATATACGTATGTGATGTATCTGTAATATAATATTCCACCACAGTTTAGTATAGAGCCAAGATGCAGCGCTGCTTCTTTTGAGAAGCAAGAAACATTACAATATTAGCAAATGGCACATAAGATATGGATATGCATTCACATTTATTATATTCATGTTCACAGCTTGCTGCATGCTAGAGATGATAGCATGGTGAAAATAAGAGTTGCAATTATGGAGCAATATTAAAAATTAGGTTATTCTGAAAACGTAATATTGTGCCAGGTTCTGCTAATGAAAATTAGGACAGGCTAGGAGCCCATGCATGAAATTGACCAGGGGCCCAAAATTTCTACTAGGGTCCCTGATGTTACTGCTATCTACACAGTTATATCTCGCAACTTAAGCAAATAATTATATTCAAAGTTTTTCCTTTTTTAATCATATGTAACACCTACTGTTAGACAACAACTGAGTCTGTCTGGCCCCTTGATGCAAAAAGAGCCAAAAGAGACAGCACACACAGCTACTTTGCTTATGTTGCTTTGTTGCAGAGATCCAAGTTAGATTAGGACAGGTCCATGAGCAGTTAACTAGTAATCTTACAAAGTCAGGTAATATGTCAAATCTGATGAAACATTTGATCAAAAGCAGGATTTATCTCTGTCGAGAAAACACAAATGTACTACTCAGTTTGAGAAACAGACCACAACACAGACTTCGACACAAAGGTTTTAGTAAGGACATATCAGCAGGTAAGATAACAGTGTATTGGCCAGCTGCCGTGGCATTTGTCAGTGTAGCGAGCACGTTTAGTATCCTGTCCACTGGATTGAACTATACACACGCTAAATTATTCCTTAAAGTTAAGCCCTAATAACTCTAACATTTCATTTTCATGCTAGGCCAGTTCTTCTTGATCTAATGTGGCTGTTCACAGGGAAACCACATCTTTCATTTTGCTCCCTGGTTTAGCTAGGTGAACTAGCTCGAAAGGTATTTTTTCATCCACTGCATGAATTTATCTACTGGTTTTGTCAGATTCTACACTCAAGATGTTATCAAATCAGTGAAAATGATTAAGACTATTTCCCACCACATGAGATCATTTTTTATTACAGCATCCAGAGGAAGCAGTTCATCTGGGAGACCAAGAAGAGGGTAAGATGTCCTGTTTAAATTGATTTAAAAGGGTATCCAAAAAGTATTGTTTTTGTATTAGTATTGAACTCAAGGTACCAGACCAAGTTCTAAAAAATTTCAAATGATACTTAGGCCTACTTGTTGGTATACAGTTGTTTGTTCTTCTTTTGGGACTACAGCTCACCTTTTGTCCATGCATTATATACAGAATTATCTTCTAGCCCAGGGGTGTCAAACTCAACCAACTGTAACAAAAAACTGAATCAGTCACACTCTATTTGGATGGTCCCTTATAGATGCTCTACAGATACCTAAATCACTAACACACTTTCTTTGATTATCAATAATAGTATGGTTATGGTTAGGGTTAGGAGTATGTGTAGGTTTTGTCTTGAGGTTAAGGTTAGGGTTAGGTTTAGGGTTAGGAATAGATTTAATAAAATCTTTCATATGGAACTTGAAGTTCAGTTTCATTTAATAGATATTTAGTTGAATGTTACTTAAAGACATGCTGAGCATTTACAAAACATCTATAGTGAACCATCCAAATAAAGTGTTAGCAAAAATATCTCTTTTTATTTCAGTTTTATTTAACATTTTGCTATTATCCAAATGGGCCATTATCTATTCAGTATTATCTATATAATATATCAAGACTGCAGCAGCTAAATAGGCATACTTATTCATTCATCCATCCATCCATCCATCCATTTTCTAAGCTGCTTCTCCCTCAGGGTCGTGGGGGGGTGCACACGTATTCAAAATGATTAAAAAATTAAATAGTTTTAGATCGTTTTTTTTGCTTCAACTAGACACCAGGCATTTTTTGTTTAACCACTGGCCTATACATTGTTGCTGGGTGTCAAAACTCATACTATGTTGTAGTGCATGCTGGGGACTGTAGTGCATCTCAAGCTGAAATAGGCCAATAAGAATAGAAAATTAGAATAGAACTGTGTCACGGGCCTGACTTGGCCTGCATGCCTTGTGTTTGACACATGGGCTCTAGCATGTCTATAAGACAGTGTTTTGGAGTATATGTACTTCCTTCATCCTCAGCGTTGTTGAAAAGCAGCATATGATCCCTTTAGTCACTGAGCTGCCCCTGATGGCCCCACATCCTTTCTGGGGTCATTTTGTTGTGTGTGCGGCTGAAAGAGATCGAGTTCCACAGGCTGTGCAGATTTTTTGCCTGGGTTCATAGAGGGCAGAGGCCTAACTGTAGGTTCAAAGAGCAGATGACCTGCCTGGGCTGAGGTCATGGCCAGAGACCTTTCTTTGTTTGGGTTTGTAATGTTGCTTTCTAAGACTTTAGGGATTGAAGCGGAAAAGTGTGGGTGTGGACATCAGATAAACAGGGTGTGCTGTAGGGTTATGGAGCTCTTTGGTCATTGACAACAGTGTGGGATTTAGCCACATGAAGGATAAATACCATCAGAGGAGCTTGCTTGTGCACACCTCATGATGTGAACACATACACATTCACCTAAACACCAGGATTAGACATGAGTTAAGATGTGAGTTGTGATGTGAGGTAAACCCACATACCGCACATTTCAGTAGACACTGTTATTATTTAGAAGCCGTCATTGTGCTAAAAGCCTTCAGTGCTAGGGGTGCAATTCTCTGACCTCAGAGTAATTTGAATATGATTTTCTAGGAAAGGATTCAACACATCATGAAATCTTAAATTTCACCCCAATTCAGTGTCACTGTAGGAAATACTGGTTACATTTTACCAGTAGTAGGTGATATTTCCCTGTTGTGGGACTAATAAGGGTCACTTAATAATTAATTACATAGTTCATAATCTTAAATGATACCTACATAAACGTGACAACTGTCATAAACCTCCGTAAACATTGATATGAGATTATTTGTATATTATCTGTCATAAAGGCTTCTTTTCTCAACTTTGATGACCTAATATCTGTGTCATGTGACAAATTTCTTTCTGACTTTCCTTGACACATTTTTGGGTGAATGATGAAGCACACATTTCAGCAAGTGACATCAAACTGCAGTCCCACAGTAAAAGCAAGTGTTCAAAAAACTATTTTAAGAACTATTTAAACCCAAGGCCTTAATTGACACTGTAATAAGCTGAAGATATAAAAATTATTATAATTTATTGGGCACATTCAATTGAGAGGTGGCTTTCCCAAACGCTAACCCCTAAATTCCAACTTGTGAAAATGTTTAAAAAAAGTTTTTTTTTAATATATATATGTTCAGTTTTTTTTTTTAAAGAATTTCTTCAAGTGAAGTTGAAAGGTTTAAGTTAAAACATTTAAATAGATTTAAGTTAAAATGTTTAGTAGAAATATCTTTATTAAAAAAAGGTTCAGATGCGACCATAGCCAGAGTCTTATTTTAGCCACACCCCTGCTTTTTAGAGCAGGAAGTGAGACTACCAGTGTGTCATTATTCAGAGGCTGCATCCTTTGGAGGCTACAGTTGAAGGCTGATTACATCACAGCGGTGCAACTAGGCTGTCCCATTTCGAAGGCTCCTTCTTATGTGGCTGAGACATGTGTAAAAAAAAAAAAAAAACACAATCTCATCAGTAGCCAGTAGTGCAGCAACTCCAGCTCTAATAAATGAAAAAAAATGATCAACTAAAATTATTCTGACTCATTAACTTGACTGTAAGTGTGAGGCTATGAGACTGTCCCTGAAGTTTGTGTTCACACCAGTACTCACATCAAGATATCTGCCAGACAGTGTTCAACTCGACTGAAGAAGTGTAGATAAGATTCTAGATGCTTTAATCCACAAAATCTTGTAAATACTTCTTACAGCAGGTGAAAAAAGGTGCTGATATGCAGAGAACTCAACAGACTCAAAATGGAGAATCAACTACACAGAAGAAGAGGGGAGGAGCTACTAAGAAGAGGGGAGGAGCTATTGGATCGTAGGTACAGGGAGCCAGTAGGGACAAACTACCAAAGGCAACACAGTATCACAGATGCATGTCAGTAAATAAAACAGATGGTGTAACATGACACTCCCCGTCTGAAATCTTTAGATTTCACAATAAACAATAATGAACACCAAGTCAAAACTTGATGGAAAGTCTAGAAGTTGTAGTCCACAACTGGAACTGGTAAACTATAGTTAAGTTCCAATAAACCCATCTTTGGATAGGGGAACCTGCAACTTGCCAACTTGTCCACCAACCCACATTGTAATCTACGGTAAGAAGTCTCAAAGGTGACATGGTTGTAGTTCATGGAGGTAAGCTCCCCGCCATGAGCTGAGAAGGGTGTCCTCTTCTCATGTCATGTGACGTCTTCTCTTGGAAGAAGAAGCACCAGTTCGTTGATTGGGCGGAAGAAAACCCGCATTGAGCCTCCTATGGTCACTTTGACCTGCACTTTCCGAATCTTTCCGTCATCACTAGGGACAACTGAAGTGATGAGAGGCCATTCATTCCGATGGGCTTTATCCTTCAGAAGGACGAGGTCGCCAACCTGGAGATTAGGTTTTGGAGTCTGCCATTTGTGACGACTCTGAAGCATGTGGAGGTATTCGGTCTTCCAGTGGTGCCAGAACACATTGGCCAGATGTTGAACCTGTTTCCATTGGCGTCTGTATATGTTAATGTGATCAAAGGTACCTGGAGGGGCAGTAGCAGTTCCAATTTTTTGGGTTGCTGGGGTTAGGATGATTGGAGAATCAGGGCCTAAGATACTGGGATAATTGGCCTTGCATTGATTATAGCAGACACTTCAGCAAGGAAGGTGACCAATGTCTCATGGGTGAGCGTTGGTGACTTGTGGTCCATCAACATGGAGTCAAGGATTCTGAAGGCAATCACAATCATGTGTTCCCAGGAACCTCCCATGTGGGATGAATGTGGAGGGTTAAACACCCAAGTGCATCCATTGTTGGACAAGAAATTGTCAAGTTGCAGTTCCTTGCAGGCTCCAATGAAGTTGGTGCCGCAGTCGGACCTCAGTTGCTTGGCAGGTCCACGAATGGAAAAGAATCTTCGGAGGAAGTTGATAAAGCAAGATGAATCCATAGATTCAATAACGTCAATGTGTACTGCTCGGATGCTGAGACAGGTGAACAGCACAGCCCACCATTTGCTGTTTGCAGCTCCCCCACGTGTTCTATGAGTAACAACTGTCCACGGGCCAAAGACATCCACCCCAACGTAAATAAAAGACGGATCAGTACTTAGAGGGTCTGAAGGAAGGTTTGCCATTTGCTGCTGTTGGTGCCTTCCCCTTAACTTGTGACACTTGACACATTTATGGCGCATGGAGGAGATGCATCTCTTCATTCCAACAATCCATATACCGGCTGACCTGATAGCGCCTTCAGTAAACTGTCTGCCCTGGTGCTGTACTTTCTTGTGATTATGTCGGATCAGCAGGGTAGCAATATAATGTCCACCTGGAATGATCACAGTGTTCTGCTCCTTGCTGCACAAGTCCGATTTTTTGTATGCGGCCGCCCACTCGTAGTAATTGGTCGTGACCGATTACCGGGTTCAGTTTGTAAAGTGCGCTGTTCTTGGACAGATTGATGTCCTTTGAGATACTGTCTATCTCCTGATGATACACCTCTTCTTGAATGCACCGGATGTTAAGTCGCTCAGCATGTTCAACATCTGCAGCTGTAGGGTGTTCCTTACACATATGCCAGCCTTGACACGCTGTTGATTTATCCTTTGCAAAGCACTGCGCGATGTGAAAAAGTCGGGCAACAGCTCACACAATGGAAGACCAAGTAGAGAAATGCTCAGGGCTATGTGACTTCAGCTTCGCCTTTGAGGTTAGAGAGGTGTAGAGCGTAGATGTCTTATGTCTGATTTCCTTGTCAGACTTGGGATCCACTAACTCATAGACAGCATTGGTAGAAGTCAAGCAGGGATTGTCATACAGGAACGCTGGCGGTGACAACCACATATGATCTAGAAGGTGTGCCGTTGGTGAGGGCCTTGTACCACAGTCAGCTGGGTTAAGTGCAGTGGAGATGTAATTCCACTGATCAGGAGTAAATGAATCAAAAAGGGGTCCATTTCACCCCTTATTACTTCCACAATTTCCACTGCTAGCACAGCTGTTCAAGTCTTGGAACAGATTGTGCAGGTTTTGGGGTTAGTTTGGCCTTACCCTGGATGAATCCACAGTGTGGCTCATTGTTGGCTCCCAATGTATTCAGATAGGCCACTGCAGCTATAGCTTCCACTGAGGCATCAGAGAAGATGTGGATTTCCTTCCTGACGGCAGCTGAAAGGGAGCTGGGAATGTAACAACGTGGAACCTGGAGTTGTTCCAATACTTCCAGAGATCTTCTCCATTTTCCCCACCTTTGTTGCTTCTCAGCAGGCAGTGGGGTGTCCCAATCCATGTTCTCAGTGGTAAGCTGTCTTAGTAGTAGCTTGCTTTGAATTGTAATGTGGGCAATGAAACCAAGAGGATCATAAATGCTGTTCACAACAGATAAAACCCCTTGGTACTCATCCGGTAATCTATGACCTTGTTGTTGGCATCGTTGTCCTTGTGCCATAGAAACCTGAGATAGTTTCTGTCATCTTCCCTAACAATGAAGCAATGGAACATTTGCTGGATGTCAGCCATTGCTGCAAAAGGTTCTTGTCTGAAGCGGATTAGGACCAGTGAGGAGCAGGTTGTTGAGAGACACACCTTTGTACTGAGCGCTAGAATCGAACATAACCCTGATTTGGTCAGGTTTGCGAGGGTGGTACACGCCAAATGATGGAAGGTACCAGCATTCTTCCCCTTCCTTTAGTGGTGGTGCAGGTTCTGCATGATCCCTTTCAAATATCTTCTGCATGAACGTTTTAGAGAGGAAAATCTACCAGTTGCTTGCTGCTGATTGTTTGGTAGTTTTATTCTCAGAGATCGGAAGGGTAAAGGTGCTACCCAGCTATTGGAATCATCTTGAATGAATTCCTTGTCCATAAGTTTGAGAAATTCTTTATCTTCTCTTGCAGGTGCCAGCTTGTTGTTATCACTGGTTGTATTAAACACTGTTAATCCAAGGGTGTCCTCCCAGGGTAGGAAAGTGTTTGCATCATCTTGGTGGTTATGCAGCCACTTACTGTTGCTTAGCTTCTCCTTCACCTGTTAGTGATGTGGACATGGCTGACAATAAGTGCTGCGACCATTTGGCAAGATGTGTGTCTTAAATGATGAAACTTTGGTAGGCCTTTTCATCCTGTCTATACAGACGTTGCCTATGATAACCCATCCTAAATCAAGGCGCTGGGCAAATGGTGCGTCATGTGGTCCATTAATTTGCTGGCGTATCTTGTGTACTTTGAGAATGTCTCTACCTATCAGAAGTTGGATCTCTGCGTTTTTGTCGAGGGCTGGTATTGGCTATAGCCCTTAGATGCGGGTGATGAAAGGCTGCCTCTGGTGTGGGTATCTCCTCTCTGTTGGATGGTATCTGGTTACATTCAACAAGTGTAAGGTATCTCTAGATTGCCCTTGAGAGGGGCTACTATGAGTCCACTGGCTCTTCTCCCAGAAACCTCTGATATGCCAGTACATGTGCCCAAGGTATATGAATATGCATCCCCCGTTAGGTTAAACAGATCAAAGAGTTCTGACCTTGCAAGTGATCGGTTGCTCTGGTCATCTAAGATGGTGTATACTTTCACAGTCCTTTCTGGCTGACCCTTGGCATATACGTTGACTAAGCATATTCTTGCACAGCACTTCTCACAAAAGGTCTTCTCC
Source organism: Pygocentrus nattereri (assembly GCF_015220715.1). Lineage (NCBI taxonomy): Eukaryota > Metazoa > Chordata > Actinopteri > Characiformes > Serrasalmidae > Pygocentrus > Pygocentrus nattereri. Next base: position 37,880,807 of record NC_051211.1, on the reverse strand, counting down.
ACAGACTTCTGTACATGAAGAAGATACTGCAGTAGTACTTGTGGTTTGATCTGTGTTCTCCCTGCCTTGCCCTGTTGGGGAAGAGCAACCCTTAGGTGGCATAGCACTAGGTTGGGATGGATGAAGAGCTTGTACGTGGTCCTCACTGCCACACTCTATGCACTTAATAGTAATTTTACAGTCTTTTGCGACATGTTCTGGAGAAGCGCAACATTTGAAACATACCCCAAGTCTCTTTAGAAACTCCTTGCGTTCTTGGAGTGGTTTCTTCCTGAAGCCGATGCACTTCTTGAGAGGATGTGGCTTCTTATGAATAGGACACAGGCTATTAGGGTTTTCAACCCTTTCGTCTTGGATGTTGCAACTGGTTTCTCCTGGAGCTGATGTGGGTGTAGGAAGAATGCCAGTCTTTTTTCACTGAGACTGGACCTCTGTGGTCTCTGTAGTTAGAATGTGGGCTGTCATACTTAGTAGGAGGCAAACCAGGACCACTGGGTTCACCATAGGAGAAGCTTGTTCATTCTTGGATTCTGCAATGTTTCTGATAAACTCACAGAAGTAAGAAAATGGAGGAAAGGAGACTTGATTCTCTCTTTTCTATCTTAACCCAAATGTAGTCCACTTTTTTTGTGTATATTGTATGGCAGCTTGGAAACTATTGGGTTTACCCCACGAGCAATGTCCAGGTAACTGAGGCCAGAGTGTCCGCTTTCGCCAGCTGGAGCTCCAAGAGCAGATCACTGAGCTCTTAGAATTTCTGATTGTCTTTACCTGATATTTTCAGAAAACCTTGCAACCGTTTGAACAGAGCATTCTCTATTGCTTCAGGACTGCCATAAGTTTTCTCCAGTCTTTCCCAAGCAGCTGTGAGGCCTGCTGCTGGATTGTCGATGTGGACAGATCTAAGTCTTTTTACCCATTCTGAAGACTTTGGGCCAAGCCACCAGATCAGCAAGTCTAGTTCTTCAGTTGCAGTAATGCTGAGGTCACTAGTTGTGTGGATCTGAAGGCACATTTCCAGCCTCTGTAGTTCTCAGGTACATCATACCTTGTTAGTCCAGTCTTTGTAAGCTCGTGATGAATCATGAACCTTGCAAACTCTGACATGTCTGATCTCTCTGACTTTATAATGGGAATCTCTTGCTGAGTAGTGCTGGTCAAATTGTTTATGGGGTTCTGGCTAACAGACATTGGTTGAAATGGGGCTGCATTGGCATTCAACCTAGGAGCAGGCTTAAAGTCCATAGGTCTAGCCATATCTGGGCTTGGAGCTGTGTGGTTGAGAAACTGAAGATTTGTGAGCATGGTAGCTTGCACCTGGGTGTCTATGTCTTCAACTTGCTGAGGTGCAGGACCTTGGGGAACTATGGTGGATGAGGGATCTGGATGATGGGCAGGCAGGGCATTGTACTGACCTTGGATGTGGGGTGCTGCAGAAGAATCTGCGCCCTGATGTTGTGCAGGAATGTCCTTCCTGTTAGGAACATTAGTAGCAGCAAACAGGGATTCATTGTTTTGGCTTAGGACAGTCTCTGTTGCGCTTGAGTGGATCCTCTGCGTCCATTTCGCTCAGGGCGTCTCTTTCACTCCCGCTAATGGCTTGTTCTAAAACCTTTAATCTTGCCATGGCCGTAGCATGCTCACATTGCTTCTCTAGAGCTTCCATCTCTGCCTTCTGTTGTGCAAAGGCCGCCTGTATTTTGGTAACTTCCACTTCTGCACGCACTCTTATAAGTTGCTCACTGAGTGTGGAAGATTTTGAGGATCGTGACTTTGAACGTCTGGTAGACTTGGAAATACGGGATGATGTTTCCTCAAGTTGTGCAATTCTTGCCTCTGTCTTAGACTTAGTTTCATGTACAAAGCGCTCTCGTTCTGAATTTAGATGTTGGAAGCTTTGCAATTCCTCTAAAGAATCCTCTGTGTCAAGTCTTTTCAGAGTGTCCTCATACTGTTCACTTTTAATTTGGTAACGTCCATACAAAGTACAAAGCTGTTCCAGGGCTCCCTCTAGTGGTGACCCACTGTGTGCAGGCAAACACATGGCAGACATATGACTCTGTATTTTCTGCCATGATTTTAAGTGTTCATGATTTAAACTTTCAAGATTCTCTCTAACCTTCCAGGTAGGCTTAGCAGAGCGTTTATCCTTCTCACTGTGCTGCACACTGGTATCTATGCTAGCTTGTGCTTCAGGGTATCCTTCAGCCATGATGCAACAACAGACAGGCTGGCTTGCTAGAAGCTTATATGGTGTGAGAGTCTGAGCTGTAGCTGCTAATTCACGCAAAGCTGGTTCCCTCAGACACCGTAGGTAATCTCTGAAGTTGGTGAATTGTCTTTACAGCTGTACCTGACATTCTTTATGCATCTTTTTTCACTATTCTGACTCAGTAACTTGACTGTAAGTGTGAGGCTATGAGAGACTGTCCCTGAAGTTTGTGTTCACACCAGTACTCACATCAAGATATCTCCCAGACAGCGTTCAACTCGACTGAAGAAGCGTAGATAAGATTCTAGATGCTTTAATCCACAAAATCTTGTAAATACTTCTTACAGCAGGTGAAAAAAGATGCTGATATGCAGAGAGCTGAACAGACTCAAAATGGAGAATCAACTACACAGAAGAAGAGGGGAGGAGCTATTAAGAAGAGGGGAGGAGCTATTGGATCATAGGTACGGGGAGACAGTAGGGACAAATTACCAAAAGCAACACAGTATCACAGATGCATGTCAGTAAATACAACAGATGGTGTAACATGACATCAAAGATCAAAAAATCAAAGTTTCTGGCTCCATCTTTAAAGAACAGGCAGACTGTTACATTTCGGTTTTGCCTTTGCGGGTCTAAGCAGTCTTTGAAAGAAATGTCTTTATAGGCCGCGTCCTTCAAAGGATCCAGCTCCTGAATTAGGACACACAGTGCATCCCTGTCCATCATGGCCACATGGTGAGCCTCTGTTTTGAAGTAAATGTGTCTCACAATCTGAAAATCAGTATGTAACAAGCAGTGCCATTACTGAAAAACATTTTCTGCAGTTAAGTAACTTTTTCTGTTTTAACAAAAAATATTGAAATCATACTTTGAACCCGTTTGGTAGAATGATTCATAGGAGAGAGACATAATGCTACTGATGTGATGTAGGTGCAAGGTGATGTGATTAAGGCTGTAAATCAAAACCTGTGGCTGCAGGTTTTCATCCCAAACCAGCAGCAACACACATTTCCATTTGTTCAATCAGCTAGTCTCAGTCTTCAATCAATTTGTCATGTAAACTCTTGCCTTGTTAGAATGAAAACCTGCAGCCGGCCTGCTTTTTGTGCATAAGACTGGGAACCACTGGTTGAAATTTTAGAAATGGTAAAATTAAGCTCACTTTGTCATTTCACCCCAGAAAGTCATGTCATAACCTAAAATAAGAAAAAAATCACTGCTGCCTGAAGATGTTATATAACCTGACATAAAAGTTGGAAAATGCACCTATTATGATAAAAGCAAGGTCGCGGGGGGATGCTGGAGCCTATCCCAGCAGTCTTCGGGCGGAAGGCAGGATACACCCTGGACAGGTCGCCAGTCCATCGCAGGGCAGACAGACAGAAACAGACAGTCACTCACACACTCACACCCAGGGGCAATTTAGCATGTCCAATTGGCCTGACTGCATGTCTTTTGGACTGTGGGAGGAAAACGGAGAACCCGGAGGAAACCCACGCAGACACGGGGAGAACATGCAAACTCCACACAGAGAGGACCCTGGCCGCCCGGCCGGGGAATCGAACCCAGGCCCTCCTCGCTGTGAGGCGACAGCGCTACCCACCACGCCAATGTGCCGCCCCATAAAAAATCCATTTTGATAAAAAAAAAAATCAACAAATATTTTGTGGGATATTATCATAATCTTTTCTAACATTCCAAAATTGAAGTTCTTCACCTCTAGACAGCATTAAAATGAGTCTGCAAATTGCAGCAATCCCTGATTGGAGCTTTAAGGCCCTGCTTTGTGTGTTTAGCCACTGCCTTGTAAGCACTACACTCTTTGTTGTCTCTCAAACACTGCGAGCATCAGAAAGCTGCTGGTCTGCATTCCTGCAACATGGTAGCAGCATTCTACTCACCCACAATACGAAAGCAAGGCTGGGAGAATGTATGGGTCAGATGGGGTCAAAACCAGGGCCAAAAGCTTCATTGTTATTGTTTGAGTCTCTATGCAGTGCTGATTGTACAGCACTTACATTAGCACTTTGAAGCTAAGGGGTGACAAAAGTAGAAATGTTGCCCCATCTATGCCGTAGGGCAGTAGGCCTTGCTGCATGTTAGGTGACTCTTTTCGTGAAAAAAAAAAAAGAATTATAATGTGATATCCATTTAGATAAAGGTACAGGTTAAGGAGTGCATCATACTGCTCCACCGAATCAATCATTACATAATCTGAGTGTCTCATATAAAATAATGGCCCATTTATTACTGTTTAGACCTGCTGTGCCAAGACCCTTTGACGCACAATGCATATATATGCTTCTACTCTCTATTCTTCTGGAAAGGCTTTATATTAGATTCTGGAACATTTTTCTGAGGATTTGGTTGCATTCAGTGATGTTGGGTGACTAGTTCTGAATCACAAACTCCACTCCAGCTGATCCCAAAACTTTTGGATGGAGCTCAATCACTGCAGAGAATGCAGCTGCTCCACAGCCCATTGCTAAGGGGCTCTCTACTCCTTTAGCTGATGCTTGACATTGGATACGGTTGTCTTAGGCCTATAGGTGGTTGCTCCAGAGCATCTCATGCTATTGGCAGTGCTTTTCTGTGAAGATTATACATGCGGTATATGCAGTTGAACACCTGTGTTAGTAATGGATGCACCTTAAAGTAGCTGACTTTACTGATTAGAAGTGGTGCCTTTGGACATACAGTGTGTATATATGTATTTTGAACTTCACACATCACATTTGTGTGTGTGTGTGTGTGTGTGGGGGGGGGGGTGGGGTGAGTATGTATTTGTGTGTCCTGGGTCCTAACTCGGCTCTTTGTTGGTGGGTGAGCGAGGATGGAGTGTGCTGGGGAGAGTCATAGGCCTGCAGTGTTCTGGCAGGGAGCGAGGTGACGGCAGCACCACAGAGGGCTCGTTGTCTGGCCACTCGGAGCTGTGTGTGGCAGGAGCCTCCGCAGCTGCTTCCAGTTACCCGCCCTGTGGGGGCCCCGATTACATTTCAAAACAAGCACCCTCCTTCCACTCTCTCGCTCTTTCCATCCCTCTCTGCCTCTCTCTCTCTCCTCCACAGAAAATATTATATACTGACTGTGAAGGGAAAATGCATGTAAGGTCAGTGTGAGTGTGAGCGACTGAGAGAGAAAGGGAAGACTGAGCATGACTATGTTTTGAGGTGACTCAGCTATAGTAATTTAACATACGAGTGAGAGGTGAATGAGATAACATCAGACTTAAATGCCAAACAACTACAAGACTTCTCATCAAAATTGACCACAATATGTAAAGCGCTGTGCAAAAGCAGAGACAACACCCTCCATTTATTTCATTTCCAGTCAAAACAGCCATTAAGGGCAATTTTTATTATTTTTCAAAACATATTTAATAAAAAAATTCCACAGAAGTGTCAACAACTAGAAATAATACTTTTTCCCAGCCTTAAGTACTGTTTACATTCTTTTCTTGAGACTTGATTTCAGTTTTTAAAGGTAATCTGGAGGGATATATTTTCAGTTTATAAGTTCAGTCTTAGAAGTTGGTTGTGTTTTCTGGTTCTCACAATCCAAATAACACAAGCACATTCAGTGTTGCTGAGGTCTGGACACTTGGGTGGTCTGCCAGTGTGAACCATTCAGTAATGTTGAGGTTTGGACACTTGGTTGGTCAGCCAGTGTGAACACACAAAATATTGAATATATTGATAATTTATGTAGTTTATTGTAAATAAATGTATTGTTTGTTAGGAGTCCCATTTTCTGTGTATATTTAATCATGTATATGTAATCATGTCAGAAACATCTTATAAAATGAATACCTTCATCCTAATGGCCAGTTTAACTGGATAAAGGCATTCTGACTGTCAAAGTCACTGGCTGAGAACTTACCCTGATCCCCTGACCAAAGAATCAATTCTATTCCAATTGACTCTACAAAGAGTATTAAGGGTGCATTGCTGTGATGAAAGTTAAATAAAAAGTATATATATTATAGAATATTACTTGGCTGGAGCACATATTAGACGATTAACCCTTTGATGGGGGCTTAAGTTGGCTTTTTATTCACCAGCAGAATTTTCAGTTCAATCTAAAATGATGCAGCAGAACGCAGGCACCTTACCTGTAAATGTAGCACCATTTAAGGTGGAACAGAAAATGTGAATACGAAGCTGGCAAATAAGAAGTTAATTTTAGCTTCCTAAAAGTGAATATAGGGAAGAGCTTCATGTTAGCACACTACATGATTTTTAGTTACCTCCACTGTTCTGTAAATAGAACAAGACAGATATGCTGTAATCATATTGATATTTTGATTATATAAAGTACTAGTAGTTACAAACACATTGTTTTGAATCACCTGGTAATTGTACATGAAATTCATTCATTTGTGGATAAAGGAGGCACTCTGGAATCTACAGGCTCATGGACTGTGTGAAGTGGGCCATGAGCTCAGCCCCTCATGTTGGTACAGTCTAGTAACAGCCCTGGCTACTACTATAACTACACACTACTTCAACACAATTATATAACAACAGCAGCTACTGCTGTAGCCTACTACTGACAAAGCTTGCTGGTTTGTGTGTCAGGAATGCATTTAGCATATATGCATCAATAACCCTACTTTGATTGCTTAGCAATCCTGTAATTCACAGTACACAGTGCAAATTAGGGAAAAATGTGTGATGATGAGGGTGTTTCTCAAAAATACCGTGCCTTTAGAGGTATATGACCATTTGACAGATTGCAATACACTTTGGGAAGCATAGAGGGTGACATAGTTTCTACTTTTCCATTGTACCATGAAAGAAGAAATTGCTTCCTCATACAGGCAGAACTTTGAATGATGGCAGCATTGTGAGAGGAAGATGAGTCAATTAATCAATACTCGACAAATGAACTCATTATAGAAAAAACTGTTGTGGTGTTATTATGAAAGGAAAGAAACTTACTATGGGCTGTTCGGTTTAGATGATTTTTTTGCAGTCGAGTTTGATTCTGTGTGAGGAACTGACATACATTTGTGCCAACTTGTTACATAATGGCCGTTCTAAGAGCAGCCATCTGGGCCTTAGTATCTTGGCCTGTGTTTTACAGCATGTGTAAAAGTGCGCATGTACGTTAGCGTGTATGTGTGTGTGTGGGCAGCAACAGGAAGACGAGTGGGCAGAGAAGGAGCTGCAGTGTTCCCAGATAGCCGTTCCGTGCGCTCCTCCGGCTGTGATCGTACCGTGCAGACGCTCCTGACTCAAGATGCTGCCAAAAATACAAGCTGGCAGGAAGCACACACTTGCTCTCATTAATCTGCCATCATTAACAGAGAGCCGGCCGAGCGCCTCTGCCATTCCAGCAACCCATTCACAACTTCTCAGAACGTGCTAAGTAGGATAAAGAGGATTCACCCCTGACCTACCTCGCCTTACACATACACAGAGAAAGGTCAGCAGGGGTTAAGCAGCAAAGCTGAGGGGAGAAAGTGTAAGAAAGAAACACAGTGAGGAGGCTTTGCTGGAACAGTCACACATTCAGGAGGCAAATATGCATGTTATTCCAATTATTTCATTTGTGGACTGTGTGCCTGTTCTAATGTGGTGGTTCCACCAAATATTAAATGCACACAATTTTTCCCATCTGTTCAGCCGAGACGTGTTTGGCGTCTGAAGTTTGCTTCTTTAGTTTTGCGCCAGAGCTACGAGGCTAATGCAGTTAACCTGTAGTGGAAGCTTATAGCCATTAGCATCATGCAGGCTGTAAACAAACTCTACTACATAATCTTCACTTCTAGACTAGACTAGATCTGTATCTGTCCAAAGACATAACATCTTCTTCTTCTTCTTCTTTCGGCTGCCCCCTTTAGGGGTCGCCACAGCGGATCATCTGCCTCCATCTTGCCCTATCCACTGCCTCCTCTACTTTTACACCAACCATCTCCATGTCCACCTTCACTACGTCCAAACCATCTCAACCTGGCCTCTCTGGCTTTATCTCCAAACTGCTCCACCTTCACTGTCCCTCTGATCTGCTCATTTCTAATCTTGTCCATCCTTGTCACTCCCAACGAAAATCTCAGCATCTTCATCTCCGCCACCTCCAGCTCAGCCTTCTGTCTTTTAGACAGAGCCACAGTCTCCAAACCATACATCATAGCAGGAAGCACTACTGTCTTGTAAACCTTCCCTTTCACTCTTGCTGTTATCCTTCTGTCACACATCAGCCCTGACACTCGTCTCCATCCACTCCATCCTGCCTGCACCCTCAAAGACATAACATACACGTCCAAAATAGTAACTTTACTGGAGAAGCCAAAAAACCCTATGTAGATTTTGGCACTCTGACACAATTTACACCTGGTCACTTCATATGACTGGCCTCTAGATTGTATTCTGATAAGATTTCAGCCCCATATGCTTGGTAGTCAAATGCGTGTCCAGTTATTCAGACTGAAATCCGATTGCTGTGTGGGATGAAATGTGCAAATCCACTCATGATGAGGCAACCAATTACCAATTGTTTACCTGTTCAATCTTTTCATCTGCAGTTTGTTTTCCACAATATTGTCAGTCTATATTACTGTTAAGCATTTAGTTTCATCCCATCCCTGATCATGTGCATCCTCCTTGATTATCTTCCTGCCCAGTGATATAATCCATGGGGAGGAGTTTTGGTTGTTGAATGCGTCTTACAGAGACAGATGCGTTTACACTGTTATAGCATATGGCTCAAATGCATCTTAGAGCACCTCCTGAAGTAGTTTAAGTGATTGGAACTGTATCTGTTTTGAATTAATTTTGGGTTGCATTGCATCAGAGCTTTGTTGTTATGGTTTCAGTCCAAGCTAATGTGCATCAGTACAGCAGCAGAACAGCTCATCTTGCTTATAGCAGAGCACAAAAGCTGACACAATAAGCAGCTCACCAACAATAAAAATGCAGAGGTTACAGAAAATATGTGGAAGATCTTAGCTGACAGGCTGGGGAGTTGGCATTACTACACAAGGAATCAATTTCTTCTTTAAAAAATATGCATTGGACTTGATGTGAAGGTTCCACTGTGTTAAAAATGGCATACATGTCTGAAAAAGTCATACTTGGAGTGATTAGGTCTGTACTTAAGATTTATAACTCCAGTCCAAACCTAAAGGAGCAAATTTCAGACACCCAACATGTCTTGGATGATTGACTGGTCACTTAAGGATAGGAAAAAGTGGAAGGTTAGATTTTTGGACAAGCCATCACTTTAAAGATGCTCAGATGCTCTTTGAGGGTGATCTGAATGGGACATGTACCAGAAGGAAGTGAAGGCATGTGGAAGGAGGTGGAGAGTAAAGCCGGCCAGGCTTGCATTTGTGGCTTGTTATTTTCCCCTTAATTAAGCCTGTGTACACAGCATGCTTGTCCTGTCACTGCGTGTTCTACGCATTCCTGCACAGATTGCGGCTCCATCTTTCACTGCAGGTGGCTCACGTACTCGGCCTTCCCCCTCACTCTCAGGAGGGGGGTTCTGACCCTCGACTAGCTGCTATCCCAAGTTATCCCCAGGTTCAGGTCTGATCCATTAAATCCAATGGGAAGAGAGCGTTCAGTTCAGGTGTTGAGGCGCACAGGTATGAGATGATGTAAGGCTTTTTTTCCAAACAGCTGACTGTCTTCAGATCCATCTCTTTGAAAAAAGCGTTTAAAGGGAGCATAGCAAGGAAAACCAAATTTTCCTCATTTGTGTTTGAAAAAACAGTCCATATGATCAATATATAGAAACTAAGCCTGGTTTGTCTTTTGTGATGTCACAAAAAAACACATTTACACATGTCCACCTATTCAGTCTAAAGCAGTTTAGCTGTGCCTGTTTAAAGCTATGAGGAGTGTTTCAGCCTGATCTTTGAATGAGACACAACACAAAGCAGTCAATTGGAACATGTCTCATTTACATATATTGGTCTTAAAGGCACAGTCTGCTTATTAAGTGATAAAGAGCGGTTGGAAAATGCAGTGAAAATGCATTGTGTATATATTTAGATATCTGCACTGATCCCTGCTTTTGGCAGTGTCTTAGCTCAAGGGTATCTTTAGAGTCTAGTTTAAGGATACATTTACATACATTAAATGTTTTCTGCTGGGCTGCAGGTTCTCTTTCTCTCCTGTATTTCCTGGCTATGTTACAGCTTCATAGATCAATGAAGCTGCTACGTTTAAACTGAAGTGCTTTTTCACCCTCAGGGCAGAGAAAGAGCAGCAGTGGCTTCCTTTGAATGGGACGGCAGAGGAAGCGGCCCACTGGAGAATGTCAGGTTCCAGGCATAGCTTTACATGGTAATTAGGATGATTCCAGGTGTTCCCTCTGTTATTAGGTGCTTTAGCGCTCACATCCTGGGTTTTGGTAAGACTGCCATCTAGTGTATAACAGCTGCAATTCTGTCCAGTCATTTACATCAACAAGAGAGATAAGGATGATATAACAGAGGCTCTAAAATGCAGTGCTCCCTTTGCTTAGACTTAGATTATACTCTTTTATGAAAATATTTTAAAGTGTTTGGATTTGTCCTATTTGTCCTTTGGATTTGTCCTTTGTCCTAACTGTGATTACGTTTTATAAATAACATTTATGTACATATTCATTTCCATACGAAATGTTTCATTTGAAAAAAAGCATTGTAGACCAGTTCTAAGATTTTTTTCAAGCTATACACTTTTGGGGATGGGCTTTACTCATACAACAACTATCTATATAATAAATGTTATATTTTGATTAATACCACCTTTATTAGATAAATCAACATGTATTTTCCATTCAAATCAGCCAATATTCTTTTAAAAGCCTTTACAAAAGGACACAAATCTGGTGCAAATCTTTTATGGGGAGGGTGTTAAAAAAGTATACAGCTGAGTTGCAACACAACTGTGAAATATCAATCATTATTAATGCAAAAATCGAATTAAATCCAAAATAGATTCTTATTCCGTTTCATGTTATAGTCAATAACAGCAAAAGAAAATGGAAAAAAAGAAGAAAGAAGCACTAATTTGTACCAGAATTAACTTCATTACTATGATTGATATTGACTTATACCATGCGTTATTAAATATGCTTTCTTTATTATCCTCATTTTTTATAATAATTGTGGTAATTTGCTAAATTATTTAGAACATGCAGAAAATATGGAGAATTTCTAGGGCACTACAGAAATGAAAAAATGGAATTGTAATGGACAACAACACTGAATTGCATTATTGGATGTGCATGATATGTTAAAAATATTTGTCTTTGGTTTTTAACATTTACATATATATAGTATGATATAAGTGATAAATGTAATTGTGGACCTTATTTTTTTTTTATTTTTAATTAATTTTTTTTATTGACCCCTGCAAACTGATATGGAGCATATTGTTATGAAACTCTTCATTCTTTCAAGGGTAAAGTGGTACCAGAGAGGAGCATTACAGTAGATATTTGGGGTGTTGCCAGAGTGAAGCCTCAATCCGATGATAAAGGAGCGTGGAATGCTAAATGTGCACACCCTCATGCTATTTCTCAGTGTCAGGATGGAACTGCACTTGAAACCTTTTCAGATTAATCATAAGTGCCGTCTGGGCTGACCGTGGACATTCTGTACATCATTTTGAGCACAATTTTCATGTGTGTCTGTTTCAAATTGCAAGAGTATCCATGCTGTTATCCAAGAAGGAATGAACCCGCACTGTTTGTGACAGCCCAAATCTCCAGGGCAATGTGTATGTGTGTGTGTGTGTGTGTGTGTGTGTGTGTGTGTGTGTGTGTGTAGCTGATATATGTCCCAAACTGCTGACCGGTCAGAACTCGCTAGGGAGCCTTGCTGACCCAGCAAAGCTCCACCCAGCAGGACTGCAGAATCATCGCTATCTCTCTCTCTGTTCTCTCTCACTCTCTCTCTCTCTCTGTATCTTTCTCTGTATCTCTGTCTCTCTCTCTCTGTCTCTCTCTCTCTGTTCTCTCTCACTCTCTCTTTATCTTTCTCTGTATCTCTGTCTCTCTCTCTGTATCTCTCTCTGCTCTCCCTCTCTCTCTCTCTCTCTCTCTCTCTCTCTCTTTCTCTCTCTCTGTATCTCTCTATCTTTCTCTCTCTCTGTTGGGTATCTCTCTCTCTCTCTCTCTCTCACTCACACACACACACACACACACACACACACACACACACACACACACACACACACACACACACATATGCATGTCCAGATGCATACAGTACTTCTTGTCATGCAACCTTACAAAACATTACATGCAGTCCAGATGGTTTTACACTCAGAAAAACACTCTTGCATGCTAATAATTCAGGGTTCCTTCACGGTTCTTTGGTTAGAAGTGGTTTGATATGACTGTAGAGAAACGTACTCAGTCAAAATTGTTCACAGTGGTTGTGATATAAACCATATCTCTGAAGAGTTTAATGTCTGAAACAAAATTTTAATTTATTACGCTAAATAGTTATGAATATATTGTCTAAAGTCTCAGATGTTGTGTCAGAAACCTTTAGGCAAACACACACACACACATTATAGAAGAAAAAAAATATTTTATATATATATATATATATATATATATATATAATATCTTGTTTTTCTTGTATAAATTCCAATTCCAATCAATTTAATAATTGATTAAAGTTTGATCAAACTTAGCTAAAGTTGCCTTTATGACAGATTGGAATGACCATTGGAATAAGCCTTATAAACATTTAGGTAGGGTCATGTCAGTTGTCATGACAATATAGGTATTACGTAGCTTTATGAACCATACCCTACTGTAGAGTGTTACCAAAACATCCATTGAAAGGTCTTTTAGGGAATCAAAAGTGTCTATCATTAGTGTGGTAACTCATGGGAATAGAGAAATGTCATTACTATCATACCAAAACCCATCCTAAATATTTTTGTGCATCATTTGAAAAAGGCAGCTGCCTTAGCTACCTTCCATGATGAATTAACTATAATATATGCCTTGCCATATATTAACAGTTAAGAACATTTCCAAGATAGGAGGTTCTGTTCTGACAGCAGTTTCCCATAATAGCAGGTACTGGACATATAAGTTACGGTACTTAACAGGTTGCATGTGAGTGAAGAATCTTTGACCTGCAGATGCGCATAAAGAAATCACAGCTGGTCCTGTTGCATCACCCACATCTGTGAGAAAATCGCAGAGACCCCAAGCCTCCCTCGACCTCCAATGCGACCTTTCCTCAGGAAGCTATGAAGAATAACAACAGCTTTAAAAAGAACTCTCTTGTTGGCTGAGATGTTGTTGCATTAAACTGTACATATGCAGAAAATGTGCTCCACGATTGCAAAAAAAGACACTGGTTGGTGGGAGTCACGAGTGAATTCCATCGCTGAGCCCAGCTGAGCGTTCAGACAGGAGCCCATCCTCATCTGAGGTCGGCCTCCAAGAGAAAACAGAACCATATGAATTAATATTGCTCAGGAAATGAAAGTGCCTTGATAGCACAAAAGAAGAGAAGTCTGCTCCACGTTAGGTTCTGTTTAATAAGCAAAAATAAGAGTTTCCCAGTTTCATGACTGCGGCCGCCACATCCTTTCATGTGGCTACAGCTCATGGTAAACAGACTTTGTAAAGAGGCAAAGACTAACTTATCCTGCTCCAAACAGCTGAGAGCACAAGACAAGGGCGAGATCCAAGTGCTGATTTGGAAAATATCACATACTTTGAACACATGTCTGGCTGGTAAATCAGCTGTTCATATTTGATATGATATATAATTCAAAATACTCACTGGCTACTTTTGTATAAACTTCTGCCTTTCCTGTTGTGCTGTTAGAGACCGTAGTCCATCTGTTGATGCAGTTTGTGTTAGCCATCTTAGAACCCTTCATCAATAGGCAACAAAAAATGATATCTAAGCAGGTGAAAACATCTTAAATGAAGTCAACACGTCTAGGCAATAGGTTATGCAATTATTGAACCTGTTTTGATGCCCTTTACTTGGTTAGTAAAAGTGTCTTATTTTATTGGCACATAATTTTATATTCAACACAGAATACTTTAAACTAGAAAAAATGATTTGTCAATGGAACAAGACACTTCACTTTTATAAAAATTGCTTTTATAAAAGAGTGTTTGATATTTGATAATTATTAATATATATTTTGCCAAGAAATGTAGTTCCTTTAGAGTATGGCATCCTTGCCAAGCAACCATGGCCTGCTGAATTAGAAGCAGAATGTCTGCCATCGCTGTATATTGCGGTCATTTCATACATTTTTTTACTTTTTGTTATATAAGAATGAACATATAATAACATAATATAAAAACAGCACTGTTTAATGCAAAAACTTTTGCTTTATAAGTATTTTTGGTTCCCAGATAACCTCTGCGAGTCTTACTTATCACCAATCCAGCAGCACCCCTCTTTTCATGCTGGGGCTGAATCTCAAATGGCTCCCTGCTCACTACAAAGTCTACTCCATAGGAATCTAAATATTGGATCCTACACCCCAACAGAGCAAAATATCGCTATGAAACAGTCATTTGTGACTCAGGCACATCCATACTCGATAAATAATGCACTATTTGGCTATAGAGAATTTCTAAACTTTCATGCCTAGCGCACTTCTTAGTGAATACAGATCCATTTGGGATTCAGCCTGGGTTTGGCGCTACTTCTGACTCAAACACGAATATTTGAAGCACGTAATCAATTCAAGTGATATTTATTGGACTTTTATGCTGCTGTTTTACAGTTAATTATACCGTAAATACTTTAATTAAAGCCTGTGATGTTGGAGTTGTTTAGGTTGTTGGCTATGTTTTAGCCTGTTAACTTGATGACCTGCCTAGTTCTAGTTAAGAACATAAGTCGCCAGCCCCTCAGTCTAAACAAAACCATGTTCTTACCTAATCAGTGTACTCAGTGGATCATGCAAGCAGCATTAAAGTTAAAGATTATTCCATTTACAGCAGAAGGGTTTTTTGTGCTGTGGTGCAGTAAAATCTTCTTCTTCTTTTGGCTGCTCCCTTTAGGGGTCGCCACAGCGGATCATCTGCCTCCATCTTGCCCTATCCATTGCCTCCTCTACTTTCACACCAACCATCTCCATGTCCACCTTCACTACATCCATAAACCTTCTCTGAGGTCTACCTCTTCTCCTTCTACCCGGCAGCTCCATCTCCAACATTCTTTGCCCAATATATCCACTATTCCTCCTCAACACATGTCCAAACCATCTAAACCTGGCCTCTCTGGCTTTATCTCCAAACTGCTCCACCTTCACTGTCCCTCTGATCTGCTCATTTCTAATCCTGTCCATCCTTGTCACTCCCAATGAAAATCTCAGCATCTTCATCTCCGCCACTTCCAGCTCAGTCTCCTGTCTTTTAGACAGAGCCACAGTCTCCAAACCATACATCATAGCAGGACGCACTACTGTCTTGTAAACCTTCCCTTTCACTCTTGCTGTTATCCTTCTGTCACACATCAGCCCTGACATCCGTCTCCCCCCACTCCATCCTGCCTGCACCCTCTTCTTCACATCTTTTCTACACTGTCCATTGCTCTGGATGGTTCACCCAAGATATTTGAAGTCATCCACCTTTATGACCTCTACTCCTTGCATCTTCACCTTTCCACCTGCCTCCCTCTCATTCACACACATGTATTCTGTCTTATCTCTACTGTCCTTCATTCCTCTCCTCTCGAGTGCAAACCTCCACCTCTCCAGATTCTCTTCCACCTGCTCTCTACACTCACCACAGATTACAATGTCATCTGCAAACATCATGGTCCATGGAGCCTCCTGCCTGATCTCATCTGTCGACCTTTCCATCCCCATTGCAAACAAGAAGGGGCTCAAAGCTGATCCCTGATGTAACCCTACCTTCACCTTGAAAGCATTTGTCACTCCAACTGCACACCTCACCACTGTCTCACTATCCTCCTACATGTCCTGCACCATCCTAACATACTTTTCAGCTACACCTGACTTCCTCATACAGTACCACAGTTCCACAAAGACACAATGTAGCTCCTTCTGACCTTCTCTGTACTTCTCTACCAACACTCTCAACGCAAAAATTGCATGTGGTACTCTTTCTGGGCATGAAACCAAACTGCTGCTCACTGATCTGAACCTCTCGCCTTAGCCTTGCTTCAACAACTCTTTCCCATACCTTCATGGTGTGGCTCATCAACTTTATACCTCTGTAGTTACTGCAGCTCTGCACATCACCCTTGTTCTTAAAAATGGGGACCAGTACACAGCTTCTCCACACATCAGGCATCCTCTCACTCTCCAGGATTTTGTTAAACAACCTGGTTAAAAAGTCCACTGTCTTCTCTCCTAAACATCTCCATACCTCCACAGGTATGTCATCTGGACCAACTGCCTTTCCATTCTTCATCCTTTTTAAAGCTGCCCTCACTTCCACCTTACTAATTCTCTGCACCTCCTGATCCACTATCTCTCCCCCCGTTGTCCTCCTCTCTCTCTCGTTTTCCTCATTCATTAGTTCTTCAAAGTACTCCTTCCATCTACTCAACACTCTCTGTTCACTCACTAGTACATTTCCCTCTCTATCCTTTATCAGCCTAACCTGCTGTACATCCTTTCCAGCTCTATCTCTCTGTTTAGCCAAACGATACAAGTCCTTTACTCCTTCTTTACTGTCCAGCCTCTCATACAGCTCATCATAGGCCTGAGCCTTTGCCACCATTATTTTCACTATGCGACTAGGCTCACAGTACTCCTGCCTACTTCCTTCATCTCTCTGGTTATCCCACTTCATAGCTGCCTTCTTCTTCTGAATACTCTCCTGGACTTCCTCATTCCACCACCAACTTTCCTTCTTTTCCTTCTTTCCTCTGACCAGAAGAAACACCCAACACATTTTTGCCAGTTTCTCTCACCACCTTAGCTGTAGTTTCCCAGTCCTCAGGTAGCTCCTCACTGCCCCCAAGGGCCTGTTACAATTTTTCCCTGAACTGCCTGCAACCATCCTCCTCCTTCAGCTTCCACCATCTAATCTTTGGCTCTGTCTTCACTCTCTTCCTCTTCTTTGATTCTAATCTCATTCTACAGACAACCACCCTATGCTGCCTTGCTACACTTTCCCCTGGCACCACTTTACAATCTCCAATCTCCTTTAGGTGGCATCTCCTGCTAAGGATATAATCCACCTGTGTGCACCTCCCTCCACTCTTGTATGTCACCCTGTGTTATTCCCTCTTCTGAAAATACGTGTTCACCACAGCCCTTTCCATTCTCTTTGCAAAATCTACAACCATCTGACCTTCCACATTTCTGTCCTTCACACCATACATACCCAGCACCTCTTCATCCCCTCTGTTTCCTTGGTGCAGTAAAATATAATTCAGTTATTGTCATAGGTCATAGGTGTGCGTATATTGTGGATTGAACATTGACTTTGAACATGACTCAGCCAGTCAGATTTAGGTCTGGAACTATCCATTTTATAAATAATCATTTTTGTTCCATCACAGAGCCCAGACCTCAACATCACTGAATGTGTTGATTACATCACATTCTGAGAAGCAGAAAATGCAACCAACTGCTAAGACTGAACTTTGGAGATGTAAAAAAATATCCCTGCAGATTTTTGGGAAAAACTGGAAGCAAGTCTCAGGAAATTGATATTATGGCTCTGACTTTTGAACAGTACTGTAGTTGATTATTAATTCTTGTACTGTATATATTGGTTTAATTCTTTTATAAGAAATAACATGATTGGGATTGATGTTGAACCCCAATTAGTGCCGCCACATCTCCAAAATAGTAACTTTACAGGAGAGGGCAAAAACATTCTTTACTTACAATATAAGTTAATGAAAAGATATTTTATTCTAAGCAATTTTAAAGCATTTCTGTTGATCCAATCATCATGAAATTTTAACACAATATAAAGGACGTCTGCTGAGCTTGACTGATGCAGAAAAGTAAAAATCGCAAAAAATGGAGATATGTGTTTTTCATTGGGTAGCAACGATGTACAGATCCAAATGTTCAGAAATGGTCCTGCAAGTGCCACAAACACTACCATGTCAGTGTCACTACGGTGTTGTAAATGTACCACCATCCAGTATTTAGGGATCAGAAAGGGACCAGTGCTGAATAGAATAGAGGGAGGCAGACAAACAGATGGGCTACGCTCTATTTGTAATAGTACACCTGTAGGGTGGATGTGTAAGGTAGGTAAACCCAAAAAAGTGGCCAGTGAGTGGAAGCACAAGGATGTGGGGGCACTAAATATAAAGCAAGGCTACTCTATATAGGGTGTCTAAGGAGTGAATCTGTATAATCAGATTTAGTGACATAATGCACTTTGATGCTTTTTTCTCAGGCTAATGTCCTGACTGCACACACTGCTCCAGTCTTTACTTTATTTGTTTACTCTTAATGTTCCAGACAGTCCCATCCAGACACCACAGCAGCAAGATAGAACAGATGAGCCCTGGTATGCCTCAGAGCAATCAGTTGCAACCTGCGCTGACCACAGCCACGTCAGTGTGCGTGTCTGAGGTGAAACCCCCAGACAAAGGTCTGGGCCAGATCAGAGCTGTTTGGGTGTTTAAAGTACGAAGTAAGCGAGGGATCAGAACAAAACGTATGCTCTGGGCAGAAGATCAAAGGCAGACGGAGCATGCATCACTCCATCTCTCTCATCTGCAAAATCTCTTCCAAAGTGGCTGCTGGCAACCCCCCCCCGTCCTTCCCAGAACATAAACACAGTGAGGGGAGAGAGCGTGAGATCTAACTGTTTAATCTCAGGCTTAAGAGGAGAACAGTACCTGTTGGAGGGATTCGAGGATATGGACGAAACAAAGTGAACCCAAAGAAACCCTTTGTATAGTCTTCCATCTATTAAAGGGTCCATATTCTACATTTTTCTTATATTTTATAAAAAAGAAATCCCTTTGCATAGACTTTCATCTTTTGAATTGCTTATATTGCACACTTTTCTGAAGTCCACTTTCAAAATTTCTGTGGTTTGATTTACTGAAAACAGGTATAATCCATTTTCAAATCACAATGAACTGAAATCAAGCTATTTTGCCACTTGCGCTCTAAAAACTATTTCACGACTGTGACACAATAACAACCCAGCCAAAGGGTTAATTTTCAAACCACAATAATGCCAATTAAAGGGCTTCTCCAATTAAAGGGCAACGGTATCAGTAACTAAATGTCTCTAAAACAGGGACACTTTACTCCCTACTATTAAGTGAAACCAATGAACTGTAATATAATAAATTATTGTTTCATTTCCAATAAGAACTACTGTATATTCTAAACCAATGTTTCCCATAAAGTAGCACCAAAGTTCTAAGATCAAGGTACACAGAGTGGGCATGTAAAATAGGAAATTGTGTATTTTTATCTTTACGGTATTTTGTAGCAATAATGTAGTAACACAAAAAATGGTTGCCCAAAAAAGAACCCTAACCTCCCCCCCAAGCCCATACCACTCACCGCCATGACCATTTGATTTTTCATGATAAAAGCCCTTTAAATTATACAATTGTATCCTCTGCCCAAAATCAGACTATGGCCAATAGCATAGTCACAGACTCTCTGACCCCAAATATCACAGCGCAGATCAGCTATGATTCAGAGTCCATGCTGGAGTTGACCTTGAGCTGCTCCTGCCCAGCACAGTGCCTCTGGTATCACACTGAGCTCTCACAGGTTCAGAACAGGCCAAACGTTAGTGCTCAGCTGTGCCCTCCAGGCCAAAGATTTGTTCGTCCTTATTGACGGTGGCTCAAACTCCAGCTGTGTGTCGGAAACAGGGCGACCACATCTGAGGGGTGCAGAGCAGAGGGCCGCAGCAGAAAAGAGGGTCTAAGTGAAAACACATGCTGCAGCTGCTTCCTATTGTGTGTGTGTGTGTGTGTGTGAGCAAAAAAGAGAGGGAGTGTGTATGCTCTGGGTGATCGCTATCCCATGAGTTTAATTCAGGTCAGAAGAGTTGTTGGGGTCAGTGCCCTTCCTTTTTATATAAATATTAAATCACTGCTTTGCCCTTACAGAACATCAATCAAATCTCTTCAGTCCAAAGGCACCTGAGGATCTTAAAATTGTGTTGTTCTCTTGAGCTATGCAGCATAAAGTGTACACAAAAGTTATAAAAGTATATAGTTGTCGTGATTAATCAATTAGACTTGATTACTTGAAAAATGGTGATGAAAACTTACCTTTTGATGAATCTGCAATTTACATGATGATAATGCATATTTCAAATACTCTGGTCTGTACCTTCAGTAAAGAACAAAGCCTGACTTCGACCTAAAACTAGAACTAATATGTTATTTATGTTCCTATTGTATCTCTCGGTCACATCTTTTTGATGGAATTCACATTTTTGTGTCTTTTTTCTTTACAGCTGTTTTAATAAGAACTAGAGGTCCCATATTTGCAATGCAAATATAGCCATTTTATTTACTATCCAAAACCACAAGTGAACCCACATGTGTCTTCTGAGTTTTTATGGATGAACATCTGGTTCCTCTCACTATCACTGTGAATAATTCTGATTCAGTACGATTCTCTTGAACAAATCATTTGACATCAAACCTCTCTGGAAGACTTGTTGGCATGTTAACCACTAAATCGTGCAGAAATTCTGAAAAAATTGGTAGTGTTCCCTTTTAAGTGCACTGTACTTCAATGCTCCGTCTGGGTTTTTGTCCTCATGCTAACTGTCACCTCAGCCTGAACTTGCCTAGCTGGAGCAGGCTAACCACAACACATAAAAGAAAGCTCACACGGCCATTTTTAACTTTAAACTACTACTTAAGGGCAACAACTGGAATGGCATTTACTACTCCATTGTTTACTCTGCAGAGCTCCTTTCCTCGTCTTCGTTCCACAGTGGCACACACGCTAAGCTCATCCTGTCTGTGAGTCACAGAGGAAGATAAAGGGGAAGTTTGTATATTGGGGGAGAGGGGTGTAGAGGAAGTGAAAAATATAGTAGAAATCTGGAATGCTGTTACATGCCTGAACTTGCACTAGACCTGTGTCTAGTAGAGGGTCTGCCAGAGAGACAGAGTAGCTCATTCCAGACAAGAAGGGCTGTAGCTGAACTTTCAGCACATACACTCTATTTCCAAAAGTATTAGCTCATCTGCCTTCACACGCATATGAAGTTCAGTGACAACCCATTCTTAACCCATAGGGTTTAATATGATGTCGGCCCACCCTTTGCAGCTATAACAGCTTCAACTCTTCTGGGAAGGCTTTCCACAAGGTTTAGGAGTGTGTTTATGGGAATCTTTGACCATTCTTCAGAAGCGTGTTTGTGAGGTCAGACATTGATGTTGGATGAGAAAACCTGGCTCACAGTCTCCACTCTAATTCACTTCGCTTTGTGCACTGGTGCGCAGTCATTTTGGAACAGGAAAGGGCCATCCCCAAACTTCCCACAAAGTTGGAAGCATGAAATTGTCCAAAATCTCTTGGTCTGCTGAAGCATTAAGAGTTCCTTTCACTGAAACTAAGGGTCGAGCCCAACTCCTGAAAAACAATCCCACACCATAATCCCCCTTCCACCAAACTTTACACTTGGCGCAATGCAGCCAGACAAGTACCGTTCACCTGTCAATCTCCAAACCCAGACTCGTCCGTCGGATTGCCAGCCAGAGAAATGTGATTCGTCACTCTAGAGAACACGTCTCCACTCCTCTAAAGCCCAGTGGTGGCACTTTACACCACTGCACTCAAGACTTTGCATTGCGCTTGGTGATGTAAGGCTTGGATGCAGCTGCTCCATGGAAACCCATTCCATAAAGCTCTCTACAATGTTTTTGGGCTGGTCTGAAGGCCACATGAAGTTTGGAGGTCTGTAGCGATTGACTCTGCTGAAAGTTGGAGACCTCTGTGCACTATGCGCCTCAGCATCTGCTGACACCGCTCTGTCATTCTACCACTTCATGGCTGAGTTGCTGTCGTTCCCAATCGCTTCCACGTTTTGTTGCACTGGTGGCATCCTATCATGGTACCACACTGGAATTCACATAGCTCCTGAGAGTGACCATGTCTGCATGCCTAGGTGCTTGGTTTTATACAGCTGTGGCCATGGAAGTGATTGGAACACCTGAATTTAATGATTTGGATGGGTGACTGAATACTTTTGGCAATATAGTGTACACTTTAGTGGACTATATTACTGAAGCAGTGCAAGAGTGTTATCATCTGTCATGGGGGTCAAATGTGAAGCTTAGATTGTTCCAAGTGAATAATATATTAACACATTCAACAAGAAATGAACCTAAAACAGCTGCTAAAATGATTAACATCTGCCTATTCAGTCGAATGACTGTCCACACTGGTTTAGTCTGAAACTGATCACATTCCACTCTCAAAGTGATAGTTTGGCCAATAACCAAATTTGCATAGTTTGGGCAATCTAGAAGATGCATTTGTGTCTGAAATTTGCTTTCTTTGTTTAGCAAAAAACCTATGAGGCTAATGTAGCTAACAAGCATTGGAAGCTTAATCCCACCTTTGCAGTACTAAAGAAGCTATAGTCTCTATAAATGAGCAGTTTCTGTCATTTCATGGTCTTGTCTTGGTCTCGGGGTGGACTCGGAAATTATTGTCAACAGCAGCCAATTGTGATGCCTCCATCTTATGCAACTGGATACTTCATTATTATTAAAAAGTTGTTACGTTTCGAAGCTTTATTTGAAAAGACAATATAAACATAAATAGCTAACATTTTGATTGAACAGTAAATGAGCTTGATATACATACAATGGTTTATTTTTGCAAATAATAAGCCATATTATGAGATTTTTGTGTTAAAAACTGCACTACCACCACAGTCCACTGGGGTACCCAAGCTCCCAGATTGAAAACCACCGTTGCACCGTTTAAATAAAACCTGCTGATTGAAGATCTAACTGATCCTCTCCACGATGGCTTAACTGAGTTTTACTGATTTGTTGACATTTATTGGTTCCAAAGATCAAACATCCCCTGAGGGCATAAGAATAATAAAAAGCCATGAGTATACTGTTATGACATGACGTAATCATGATTAAGAATGTTGCTCAGTCAAAAACAGAAAAAAAATTTAAAGCCTGAATTTTATCCATATTTTTGTCCATTTTTAAATGTATTTAGATTACAGTACAGGAATAGTGATTATTAAGGGTCATACAGCACACAAACGAGTCCAGTTGAGATTACCTTTCAGACACCAAACATGCCCTGCCTGATCAACATTTGGGATCAGGGGAATATTGTGTAACGTTGGCCAAACTTTTGTCTATCACTTTAAATGAGCCCCCCAGATTTTTACCCATTGTCTGAATGATCAGGAGCTTGCGTGCACCCACCAAGTCTTTCACTCCTTATCTGAATAGAACTTCAGGCAGCCCATCACTGCAGTTTGACTATCTGAAAAGCAAAAGCAGGAGCAGAGTTTTTTTTGGATCAGGTATGTTAAAGTCAACAGGAAGCAGAAATTATAATTCATTTTCCTTCCATACTGTGATGTATTTGAGAGTGAAACATGTTATCAGGGAGGGTCTCTGAGCTAACTGAGCATTATCATCACTCAATGGTTGGAGGTAAAACATGACAACATGTTGGTTAGTATTATTTTTCCACACCCACTGGTGCATGGCAATGTAATCAAAAACTAATATATATATATATATATATATATATTAAAAAAAAAAAAAATATATATATATATATATATATATACAGTACTGTGCGAAAGTCTTAGACACCCAAGACACATTTTCAAAATCTATTTATTTGTGTAGTTTGTGTTCATTTGCTGAGAAAGGTGTTAATATTTGAATAAACACAATGTATAGAACATTAATTAATAATGAATTAATTAATTAATAAACCAATCAGTGCTTCAGTAAATTGTGCTCATGATGTAATTGATGATATTAACAAGTCTCTGTGGTGGCAGTGAAGGAAAAATATGGACCCAAGAAATTCTTGTTACTTTTTATAGTTTTTATATTTATTATTTTGAATATGACTTCATTCTCTGGCGACCTGTCCAGGGTGTATCCTGCCTTTCGCCCGAAGACTGCTGGGATGGGCTGGGATGACTTCATTCTAATGTATATTGTGATAAATTAATAAGAGGTAATAAGAGGTAAATTGTTTAAAAATTTGCTTAGATGCCTAAAACTTTCACACAGTACTGTGTGTATATATATATATATATATACTTCAGAAATATTCTTATTTCAGGGGCTGACTTTAAGACTGGAATTAACTCTGCAGTCAGGTAAATAACCAGGACGGGACTTTGGTGCCAGTGCTCAACACTGTCCTACTGTCAAAACTCCAAATTGTGATCCTACAGTGCCATCAAGTGGTCAGAAATTGGTAACGCTCATACTGATGAAGGTGATCATTAATGCAGCCTACAAATATACACTATATTTCCAAAAGTATTCAGTCACCCATCCAAATAATTGAATTCAGGTGTTCCAATCACTTCCTTGGCCACGTGTATAAAACGTAAAACACCTAGGCCTGCAGACTGCTACTACAAACATTTGTGAAAGAATGGGTCGCTCTCAGGAGCTCAGTGAATTCCAGCATGGTGCCGTGACAGGATGCGTCATGAAATTTCCTCACTACTAAATATTCCACAGTCAGTTGTCAGTGGTATTATAACAAAGTGGAAGTGATTGGGAATGACAGCAACTCAGCA
Organism: Pygocentrus nattereri; assembly: GCF_015220715.1. Classification (NCBI taxonomy): domain Eukaryota; kingdom Metazoa; phylum Chordata; class Actinopteri; order Characiformes; family Serrasalmidae; genus Pygocentrus; species Pygocentrus nattereri. The sequence continues at coordinate 37,855,906 of NC_051211.1, read as the reverse complement.
CGAAGTGGGAAGCCATGTAAAATGACAGAGCAGGGTCAGCAGATGCTGAGGTGCATTGTGTGTAGAGGTTGCCAACTTTCTGCAGAGTCAATCGCTACAGACCTCCAAACTTCATGTGGCCTTCAGAATAGCTCAAGAACAGAGTGTAGAGAGCTTCATGGAATGAGTCTCCACAGCTGAGCAAGCCTTACATCACCAAGCAATCCGATGGACGAGTCTGGGTTTGGTGGTTGCCAGGAGAACGGTACTTTTCTGACTGCACTGTGCCAAGTGTAAAGTTTGGTGGAGGGGGGTTATGGTGTGGGGTTCTTTTTCAGGAGTTCGGCCTGGCCCCTTAGTTCCTGTGAAAGGAACTCTTAATGCTTCAGCAGACCAAGAAATTTTGGACAATTTCATGCTTCCAACTTTGTGGGCACAGCTTGGGGACGACCTCTTCCTGTTCCAACATGACTGCATACCAGTGCACAAAGCAAGGTCCAGAAAGACATGGATGAGCGAGTTTGGTGTGGAAGAACTTGACTGGCCTGCAATCCGATAGAACACCTTTGGGATGAATTAGAGCGGAGACTGCGAGCCAGGTCTTCTCATCCAACAACAGTGTCTAACCTCACAAATGTGCTTCTGGAAGAACGGTCAAAAATTGCCATAAAAACACTCCTAAACCCTTTGGAAAGCCTTCCCAGAAGATTTCAAGCTGTTTTAGCTACAAAGGGTGGGCCCACATCATATTAAACCATATGGCTTAAGAATAGGTTGTCACTGAAATTCATATGCGTGTGAAGGCAGACGAGCGAATACTTTTGGTAATATAGTATAGGTTTTATAGAGTCCCCAGTCAATAGATTTTGCTCTATAGACCCAGTCAATATAATAAACCAGTTGTTTTCTACTCAAAATGAACTGATTAAAGAGAAATTCCAGTCTATGAAGATATCATATAAAAACTTAGACAACACATAGGTTCACTTGTTGTTTTGGACAGTAAATTGGGTCCTATCACCATCACTGTGAAGAAATTGGAGTCTGTAAGTTTCTCTATAAGAAATCATTTCACATAAAACCACTCTGAATGTTTACAACTCATAGATTTAATTATGCCCTGTATAGGGATGTAAAGGGAAATTCTACTGTTCCTTCAGACAGTTGATATTTTTTTTAACCTTGCAACTGTACTGCTTAGAACTAAGCATCAGTCTAAACATTGCTCTAACTAAATCTAATCATTTTCCATACCTAGCCACAACCCTACCCTCACCTGAAGCCTAGCCTAATCACGACCCTTATAGTAAACATGCAGTTCCTAACTAAGTCCAGAAAGCAGCTTCATTTAATTTAACTGAGAGTGGGGTGTGCTGTGTAAAGAGTGTTCTGGAGAAGAGATCACCAAGAGCAGGACTACCAAACACTATTTTTCCTTATTCCAAACTTTTTTTTCCATATTTGTGAAGACATGCGGTGGAAATAAAAGCACACCATCACATTTTTACTCACACACAAATCGGTAACTATCAAAAACACATTTCTTACATCTAAATGATCAAAAATGATACCATCATCTGAGACATAATAGAATGACTTTATTTCAATTTACAAACAGCCTGAACAAATTTAAAAACCGGACGACGACAGACATTCGGCAGCAGCGGGAGGTTGTGCTTGGGCATGACATCGTTGTATTTCCACAGTACAAAAATAAGCTGTCCATGTTCCGTCGGTACAGAAGTGCAGTTTGTCAAGTGTGTGCAGTAAGTGCCGTGTACTCCACATGATTCTGAACACACTGTTGGAACAGTTATTGACTGGTGACCAAAACAGGTACTGCAGTAACATGTCACAGGTCATCATGTTCTGTTACCCTGCTGGCAGTTTCGGAATCTTCAGCATCAGATGCAGGTCCTTCCTGACTTTCCTCTGATAAGACAACAATATGAAAAATTTAGCTTTCAAACATAAAACAAATACCATAAATGTGTAAGATTTTCTTATATCAGGATTAGACCCTGAAATGTTCCTTGAATAAAGCCGATCTCAACAATCATATCTGACATAATGAGGTCCAAAGGGCATCAGCCACATGCAAATACCCAGCGCTTTAAAGGAACATTCCACCATGCTCAATCTAAACTCAATATGCAGATCTGTAGCATTCAGTCATTTACCAATCATTTTTATGTCACCCTGTAGTAAGAAAGACAAACACCTGAGGACTTAAAATACACTTACAAAAGAAGCTATTGAGCAGGCGCTGAAAGTGGTCAAACTTTTTTTTTTTTGCCAGTAATGCTATAAATCTGATAAATCTATAAATGACTTGCTCTTTCAAAGCTGCCACTAGTTTTCCCAGAGAAGACACCGTTAGGAATGGGCAGAACGAGGCTTCTGAAGTAGTAACACGTTTGAAGGAGTAACAAATTGGAAGCAAAAAATGGTTCAAAGCATCTGACACTCAGCTCTACCATGCCATCTGTTGGGCATAAAAATAAATAAATAAATAAACAAACACACACACACACACACACACACACACACACACACACACACCCCAATTCCAATGAAGTTGGGACGTTGTGTAATACATAAATAAAAACAGAATACAATGATTTGCAAATCATTTTCTACCTATATTCAATTGAATACACTACAAAGACAAAATTGTTAATGTTCAAACGGATAAACTTTATTGTTTTTTGCAAATATTCCCTCATTTTGAATTTGATGCCTGCAACACGTTCCAAAGAAGTTGGGACAGGGGCATGTTTACCGCTGTGTTACATCACCTTTTAACAACACTCAATAAGCGTTTGGGAACTGAGGACAGTAATTGTTGAAGCTTTGTAGGTGGAATTCTTTCCCATTCTTGCTTGATGTACAACTTCAGTTGTTCAGCAGTCCGGGGTCTCCGCTGTTGTATTTTGCGCTTCATAATGTGCCACACATTTTCAATGGGAGACAGGTCTGGACTGCAGGCAGGCCAGTCTAGTACCTGTACTCTTTTACTATGGAGCCATGCTGTTGTAACATGTGCAGAATGTGGCTTGGCATTGTCTTGCTGAAATAAGCAGGACGTCCCTGAAAAAGACGTTGCTTGGATAGCAGCATATGTTGCTCCAAAACCTGTATGTACCTTTCAGCATTAATGGTGCCGTCACAGATGTGCAAGTTACCCATTACCCACTAACACACCCCCAGCCCATCAGAGATGATGGCTTTTGAACTTTGCACTGATAACAATCCGGACAGTCCTCTTTGGCCCGGAGGACACAATGTCCATGATTTCCAAAACCAATTTGAAATGTGGACTCGTCAGACCACAGGGCACTTTTCCACTTTGCGTCAGTCCATCTCAGATGAGCTCGGGCCCTGAGAAGCCGGCGGCGTTTCTGGGTGTTGTTGATATATGGCTTTCGCTTTGCATGGCAGAGTTTTAACTTGCACTTGTAGATGGAGCAACGAACTGTGTTCACTGACAGTGGTTTTCTTAAGTGTTCCTGAGCCCATGTAGTAATATCCATTACAGAATGATGTCGGTTTTTAATGGAGTGCCGTCTGAGGGATCGAAGGTCACGGGAATTCAATGTTGGTTTTCTGCCTTGCTTGGATTTCTCCAGATTCTCTGAATCTTTTGATGATATTATGGACTGTAGATGATGAAATCCCTAAATTCCTTGCAATTGCACATTGAGAAACGTTGTTCTTAAACTGTTGGACTATTTGCTCACACAGTTGTTCACAAAGTGGTGAACCTCGCCCCATCCTTGCTTTTGAACGACTGAACCTTTCAGGGATGCTCCCTTTCTACCCAATCATGACACTCACCTGTTTCCAATTAACCTGTTCACCTGTGGAATGTTCCAAACAGGTGTTTTTTGAGCATTCCTCAACTTTCCCAGTCTTTTGTGGCCCCTGTCCCAAGTTCTTTGGAACGTGTTGCAGGCATCAGATTCAAAATGAGTGAATATTAAAGTATAAAGTTTATCCATTTGAACATTAAATATCTTGTCTTTGTAGTGTATTCAATTGAATATAGGTTGGAAAGAATTTGCAAATCATTGTATTCTGTTTTTATTTATGTATTACACAACGTCCCAACTTCATTGGAATTGGGGTTGTGTGTGAGATATATATATATATATATATATATATATATATATATATATATATATATATATATATATATATATATATATATATATATATATATATATATATATATATATATATATACACACACATACACATACATCAAGTACTCCTGTATCTATCATATACGTCTCATCCAAAGGCTTATACTATAAGAATGTACTGGTATGGAAAATACTTCAGGTATAGTACTTTGTTGTGATGCTTAGACATCATTTCGTAAATTTAACTTAATCAGATTGTCAAGAGAAACTTGTTACAAATCTCAAAAAGATCCAGAGATCATGAAATGTTTCTGCAAGAAACAGTACTGCCTATTACTCACAACAGTGCACTGCTGATGAGGAGCAGGACTGCAGTGTGCTGCTGCACAACAGAGACTGGTTATGACAATATCACACTATGTATTAGAGATATTACAATGCAAAACAATGCACTACAGAGAATAGATATTCTGTTAATAAACATGTGTAATCAATCAGCACCAATCAACACCTCAGCACAACCCTCCTCCTGCCTCCTAGCTCTACAGATGCTAGTATGTTGTGCAACAATGTGGTTATGGTAACAATTTTTATTCATTCAAATTTTGTCCAAAATATCGTGAGAATACCAAATCGTTAAAACCCTGTATCGTAAAAGTAGAAGTTAATGGCATTTACACAAGGCCAATTCGCCAGTATGGATGTGGCACATGATCAGTTTTTGACCAGCGTTTAATATTTTCAAATAAGAAAAATAATACTAAGTACGTAAGTAAGTAAGTAAGAGGATGAATAAAAGTCCTCTTTGAATAAAATGAATAAAAATAAGTAAAATACATAAAGACAGAAAGAAAGAAAGAAATAAAGAAGCAAACAAACTAAAAAAAACAAAAAAAAAAAAGTTTCAGTTGCCAGTTTTTCTTTTAGATACACTTTTACTTTTACTCAAGTATATTTTTTGTTCCACCTGTCTGATAGTAAAGACACAGACATACTGTATCAAATAGAGATCAAGTTGTGAAATGCTGGAATATTCCTATTAGTTACATGTACAGATACCTGGTTGTGGCTGCTGAACACAGACTCCATCTTGCTCCTGAAAGCCACTGGCGCACCGACACCTGTAGCTGCCTTTAGTGTTGACACACTCCTGGTGTTCGTCCGTGCACACTGCATCAGGCAGCTCACACTCGTTCACATCTACCAAAAAAGGAAAAAGTGGAAACAATAAGGAAACATTATCATCACCAGAGCCAGGCACTGAGCAAACACTCAGGCACTTTAGGACTTCTGCAGGTGAACGGAACGTGCCTGTGCAGGTGCCCTCTTCGTCCTTGTAACCCTCAGAGCAGGCCAGGCAGTTTCCAGGCCCTTGTCCTTTACAGCCTGAACATCTGCGGTCACACACTGTGGGAAAGAAAGAAATGTGCTAGTTCAGTGATTAAACATGCACACATTACTAACATCACATTTCCATTTAAATCATAAAGCTTCAGTGTTCTGCTCATCACTTTGGGATTGTAGCTAAAGTAAAAAAGTAACCAATGAAATGAAGTGAAATAAATAACACTTAATATTTAACAACAAAAACAACTAAGTAACAATTATCACTATATTTAGTTGATTTGACTCTTGACTATGATGTATTGGAAAGTGTTCGCAAACCATTGCAGGTATAAGATCCATCTGTGTTAAGGCAGTATTCTTCGTCTTTGCATGGAGAGGGATCGTTGGAGCACTCGTTGATGTCTGAAAGCATGTATAAAAGAGAAAAAAATAAATAAATAAAAATAAATCAAGACTAGGAAAGGAGTGGAGCTTGAAATTCCTTTCCCAACCCAATAACAGTTAGGTTCAGAAGGCATTTCTCAAATATGACTTTGCCACTTGTTGAGTTCAAATTGCATCTCTTCAGGTTCTCTCCTGCCACTTTTATACACCTTTTACCTTGCATTCCACCTACTTTAGCTTTCCTCCTTACTTTTTCTACCTTCCTACTTTCATTACCTTTAAACAGGTAATAATCTGGCATGCTGGAGTCACTCACTCATAAGAAAATGGATTACAGATTAAAACATGTTTAGGATGTTGTTTAAAAGCATTGTGGAATCTGCATTTGTTAAAGCAGGATTTAACCTTTTTCTGAAGAGCTGATTATTTTATTTTGTCTTATTTATTTATTTATTTTATTTTAGTGGTCTGTGATGTAATGATGGCTATGACTTTCGCTATGCCCTAATTTAACCAGCACCATCGTGTTGCACTTTATTCAGCACATTGGGTGGCTGATGAACCAAACAGTTTGACAGAATTACCTCAGGCTGTATTTATATTTGGAGCAAAATCTCAAGCGCAATTAAAGTTCAGGAAAGGAGCGAGAATAGGAAACAGTGGACAGTCTTTCTGTGTGTATTAAAATTAAGAAAATTCATTATTCAATGTAGTATTACACTTAAGTCTGTCTGAAATCTAGCACAGGGCTGCACAATATATGGTTGGTCATCACTGCAATATGCAAATGAGCGCTCTAATCAATCACTAAGGGCCCGTTTCACAGACTTGGGATAAGTCTAGACTAAGAATAAATTCTAATGGTGATTCGCCTTGCATTTTAATCTAAGACTAGTCTTAATCCCAGTCTTGGAAACTGAGTAGATGTTTTATGTGCTGTAAGCACTCTGAAAAACCTCCGAAGCTCTAGAACTTTTTTTGAGGTTGTTCTGATAAATGAAGGCATGCATGTGATTTAAAAAACAGAAATCATTTTGAACAAAATGATGCAGGCCAGTTTCTTTTTATCCAGATCATATCAAGCATCCACTAGTATGCTTTTAATGAGCAAGTTATATTCTAACCACAATATGATGCAGCTGGCTTTCATTCACTCAACGAAATGTTTTTCTTACCAATGCATGTGCCTTCCTGGTCTTCCTCCCAGCCTTCCCTGCACTCCTCACAGTCCTCAGCAGTGGCTCCAGAGCACTTAGTGCAAGATGGATGACATTCTGTAGGGGAAGAAGAAAAAAAAAGAAAAAACAATGCGACATTCAACCTATGGGTCATCACAGTGACGACAACACCTAACCACAAAGTAGCATGAAGCTGCTTCAGGATTTCATCACTACTGCTTCTAACCAGACTGATGAGTGATGAATGATATGACAAGTTCATCTGATGCATAATATACAGTTTTGATATCACATTTTCGAGGTAAAAGTGAACAACAAACGGATACTACACAGAAAATACCATCTTTTCCCTCAGTGTTCAGGAGTAAGACTCGCATTACATAATAACCTGCTCCACATGATCTGCATTGCTCACCTTTGCACAAGGAAAAGGTATCATTCCTCTCTTCGCTGAAATATCTTTCACTGCAATCCAGACAAAACTCTCCTTCATATCCAGAGTCACAAGAGCACTTGCCATTTCCTCCCCTCGTCCCATCACCATCGCATCTGCCATTGCCATGGCAAGGTCTTTCAGCTCCTCCTACACATGCTAAATAAGGCAATGAAGATATTACTTACTGATGAAATAGAACAGACCAATGGGTGTTCAAAATCCTGGAATTTACTTACAGTTACAGTCTGGTCCAAACATCCCTTTTGGACAGCACACTTTGATGGTTTCAATACAAAACCATTTATGCAGGTCTGGATGCTTAGTTTTCCTGCAAACAACAATATATTTTGCTCAAACATTTTGCACGCTAGTCGTAAGGAATCTGTATGGTAAAAGCTAAACAGCTGCAGCTCTTCGATGCTTAAGTTCAGTAGAGGCCTAACCTCTTGAACCACCAGGTCTCAAAGTGCTCCTCATGTTCTTCCACCATGTGATTACACTCAAAACTGCTGCTGTCACACAAGCCCTCCACAATCTCCATCAACCGAATCTCACTGGGAAGGAAATCAACACAGCGTTACTTGGCAGCAACACACGAAGTGAATAACATCAGCAAAGTGTAGACAGTAGAGCTCAGTAGGGGCGCACGATGATGCTGGAATTACATCGATATCAGCATCACAGATCACAGACAGATGTTTAGTTTTAAATGATCTTTTATACTTGATGATGTAGTTGCACTCCAGAAGAGCAAAATGGTTTGAGAAATGCTGGACTTCTGCACTAAAATAACTTAAACCTTTACAAATACATGTTATACAATCCATGTAGCTATACTGTCAATTTTGATATTTTATGAAATGCTTATGCTTCGGCAGGCGTGACAAAAAACATATCAGCCCACAACTCCCACACTGGAGCATCCCTACAGACCAGCACACAAAACGTTAAGGCATTTCTTTACATGTCTGTCAGCAAAACACTGCAGATGTGCAATGCAGAAAGGACATCACCCCCAGTGAAATACCTCACCTGGTCTCATATTTAGACAGTTTCCTTTCTTCCCATGCAGTGTTTCCACCTCCAAAGTTTTTATTCGCAGTTCTCTCAAAGCCCTGTGATGAAGGAGACAGTAAAATGCAACCAGTGCGGTGACAAACATAAAAGTTTGAACGTCACTGTCACATTCCTGCAGCTGGACAGGCTGAACAGCTACAGTGAGACAAACAGAAAGGGCTCAAACCTTGCTGAAATTCTCAACGATGCGTGCGCAGGTTGAACATAAAGCTTTGACATCCTTCGTGCTGCCAGGTCCAACAGCAAACACCAAAATCAGACAAAAGAGGAGACCGGCTGGTTCAGAGAGCAGCATCGCTTTAGCCACCTTGCTACTAAACGCTAAGCCCTAAAAGTCATGATAAAAGGCGCTACTGTGAAAGGGAAAGACAGAGGCCAAGCGAAAACGCCTCGTGCTGTCAGTCTGTAGTCAAAAGGCGCTCAGCATAAAGTTCTCTACGCTGATAAACACGCAGAGCTCCATGCCGGTTTCAGGACTCACGTACACTTCCGCCTCTGCCCTCGCGTTACGATTGTGGCTTCTCCTGATTGGCTAAGAGGCCTGGTCAGTCACGGCATCAACCAATGGCATCCCGCCACGCGCGGGGCTTCTATTCCAAACCGTTCTATCCGCGAAATGAATGAACGAGTGAATTAATTAATTGATTAATTAATTAATTAATGCTGTTCTGCGCTTAATGTCAGCGACTGATACGATGCTATTTTTTTATCTTCTCATAACTGTTTCATAGCTATTGATCTTCTCATAACTGTTTCATAATTATTGATCTTCTCATAACTGTTTCATAGCTATTGATCTTCTCATAACTGTTTCATAATTATTGATCTTCTCATAACTGTTTCATAGCTATTGATCTTCTCATAACTGTTTCATAATTATTGATCTTCTCATAACTGTTTCATAACTATTGATCTTCTCATAACTGTTTCATAGATATTGGTCTTCTCATAACTGTTTCATAACTATTGATCTTCTCATAACTGTTGGAAGTTGAAGTTTGAATAATGTAAAGTGCGGGGTGAGTCAAAAGTCACAGGTTTTATTTTATTTTATTTTTTTATTTTATTATCGACTTTTATCTCTGGGCTCATCTCAAACAGACTGTGTATGCTGAGAAAATACAAACACCACCTTCAGCACCGCACCGTGGAGGCCTGTGACAGCATAAACAATAAAACGAAACGGTGCCCTGCGACTTCTGACCCACCCTGGAGGTAATAAGTAGAAAAGCCATGGCTCTGAAGATGAGACGACACTAAACTCCCAAACTTGCCAGCTGGTCTGTGAGGAGCTGGAGAACGAACTGCCGGCGAGTGGGCGGGGCGTGGGCGGAGTTCGTTACTCTGACGTGGCAACAAGCTGCATGTTAAGGAGCTATAATTAAAACACATTAAATGCCGCGTTCACGGTCCAGATTATTCATTTCTTACTTTATTTATTGAACTGTTGTCTAAAAGCAATAGAGCCCTCGAGGTTGTGTTTTATTTCTGATAACACACTCCCTCTCCTGTTCTACCGCCTAAATGTGACATGCTATTATATATTAGACAGGAATAATGGAAGGTAGTATTTAAATAATCCTGAAACAAAGCGTGAAAACTGCTCACAGTAGTTAAAAATACAATCCATTATGGATGAATGAATGAACACATCGTACGCACTCATTAGTAACATGATGAGCATGAAATACTATTTATGGACACTGTGTAGTACGAAATCACACAGGCCACACTTCCCCTAACACACACATGTGGGTATTTAAGAGGTCACTGTGCTCCTGCAGAATGGATTTTCCCGAGAGAAGATGGCAAGGGGAAGTGCCGATTGGCTGGATTTGTCTGGGGAGAAAAAATAAGGAACTGTTGTGTGAGAAAACAAGAACAAAGTGCTTTCGTCCACTAGGAAGAAAAAGAGTGAGATCCATTTAAACAGTGATTTGATTCCTAAACTTCGCAACACGAGCGCATGCTTTCTCTACATTCATACCCTACTACTACACCATCATACAGCTAGCATATGTAGCACAGCACATAGCATATGTCTATGTAACACTATGTTGGACGGGTGGGTGGATCGATACTTCCAATTCTCGAAGTATTCCCAATTCTCAAAACTTTACTCTTCAGAAGTAAGCTGAACGTGTCTACACTGTGACAAAGTGAAAAGGTTTGTTCATCTGGCACCTCCTTCCGCTTTTTGCATATGCAGACAGTGACGTGAGAGAGAAAAGCCATATTAACATCAAACCTTTCCCATGACCAGATCTGCAGTGAGGGGAAACAAGACCCTCTTCTTCGTTATTTAGTGTACTTACAGTGCACATATCCACTTCAACTTCACACTACACACGTAATGTCTTGGCATTATAAGCATAAACAGAGATATATTTAAAACACACAAGTGATAATGGGGGAAAATGTAATGTGGTTATGCTATTCTTGGGGTCACAAGTCCATCCGTTCTTCCTCCAAACATTCAGGAGCTGACTTTTTGCCAACATGTTCTGTTTTTGTTCCGAATGACCAGCTCTTAATGAATTCTGATTTGTCTAAATTCTTGTAAGCAAATTTTTAGACGCGCTCTTTATATCAGAGGACTTTTGTCTGAGGTGTTGGAATGGAGATGATTGTTGTGCAGCTGGTGTTCCAGCTGCTTTCAGGTTGTCTGACCTTTTTTTTTCTTTTCAAGTGACCGCTGGCTTCTCCTTCACCTTCACCATGATTGCCACTCGTTAAAAGTCTTTTATAATGACCTCAGGTGGAATTTGTACAAGAAACAAAATGCAGCTTTATTATCGGATCTTTTATCAGATGTGATCAGACTCGTTCCAGTGATTGGAACACGCTTCAGGCGCCGAGAGCTTTTACAGAGCTGGGAAAATCTGCTCAGCGAGCTGGAATTCATTACAGGAATCTCTAAAGCTTCGCTCTGTGGTGTCACATGAACATTTTAAACTTTAAAACGTCTCTAACCACCCCCATACAGGCTGCAACTGCTTTTTTAAGGAGTAAGACTCATATTACATAATAACCTGCTCCACATGATCTGCATTGCTTACCTTTGCACAAGGGAAAGGTGTCATTCCTCTCTTCGCTGAGATATCTTTTGGTATGCTTTAGCTGTTGTTTTGACTTTTACTTTTACTTTGGCACTTTTATCTCTTTACTTTTCTTTATGTTTATTTTATTAGTGTTCTTTTAATTTATTTTATTATTGTCAATTTTATTATCAATTTTTATTTCTTTTATTTCATTCTGTTTTCATTCATTTGATCCTTCTCTGCTCTGTTACGCGATAAGTTGCTATATTGTGATTTTACACGTTTATTGATTTAACAGTTTATTGGTACCTTCGTATTATTACATTTTACTTTTATGACACTTACTTTGTAAAGACCTTTCTCATTTCCCGTACGGCCGGTCCTCCTGTGCGCATGCGCAGTGCGACTTCAGCTCTATCATGGCGCGGAAGCGAGGTTTTCCCGAGTTCCCCCTGTTTCTCCTCTTCATGTTCGTAGCCGGTCTGCATTTGCTTGCGTGCCCTTTCACCAAAGTCGAAGAGAGCTTTAATCTGCAAGCTGTTCACGATATCCTTTATCACACACTTGACTTAGAGAAGGTAAGAGACTGCAGGCTGCAGTAGGTCCGCTGTTCGTGTGTTCGGCTGCTGTTCGCTCCTTCAGTCACAACGACGCCGCGGCGCGCTGTGCGCTCTGTGCGCTGCGGTCTGCGTCGAGTCGCGCTTTGCGCAATCAAATAGAAAACAGTAAGCCCAGTAGGGCCATATGACATTTAGTCTTCCTCTTTCTTTCCTCTAGTCTTTCCTTCAGCAGTCCCTCTGAATTTACACTCCTATTGTGAATTAACAGCTTGGAAATGCCGCCCTTCTTGTTTCAAGTAAAACCGTTCGTGTTCATGTGTTTGGGTTCCTGTGTGTTTGGGTTCCTGTGTGTTTGGGTTCCTGTGTGTTTGGGTTCATGTGTGTTTGGGGGTTCATGTGAGGGTTCCTGTGTGTGAGGGTTCTTGTGTGTGGGTTCATGTGTGTTTGGGTTCCTGTGTGTGAGGGTTCCTGTGTGTTTGGGGGTTCGTGTTTGGGTTCCTGTGTGTTTGGGTTCATGTGAGACTCACAGAAAAGTCAGTCAGTGAGTTTCTCTCTTGCTCAGGTAAAGTTCTGTGAAATGAGCTAACCTGCTCGTTTTTTGTCTAAAAATTTCCAGACAACTTTCTAACGAGTGATTTCAGCTACTTTAAGGTGCACCCACTGCTGACCCAGGGGTTACCACATCTTGTATAATCTTCATTAGCACTGGGCTGTATGACCTTATGTATTCTGAGCATATTGTGGATACCAGCAGCGCTCAAGAACTTCCTACCAACTGCATGCTTGCTTACAAAGAGAGCATAATTAGTCCTGTTTAACTGGATTCAATGCAGCACAGTGTGTCAAATACTGACAACACATAAGTCAATTAATAGTTTTTGATAGTAATGTGGGCCTACGTTGCCTGTTCTTATTAACATGTCAATAAATATTGTGATGCCATGTATTGTAAAAAACTTATCAAGTATGACATTTTGCCAGGTGGGCCACCTCTAATCTCAACAGAAAAGCATTGCCAATAGAATAGGATGCTTTGGAGCAGCCACACATGATCCTAAGGTCACCACAGTGAAGTATAAAGCCCCCAGCAATGGGCTGTGGAGCATTGGTAGCAATTGAACTGTGTTCACTGGCATGATTGGGCTGTATGTAATAACACTGGGGTGGGGTGGGGTGGTGCTGATGATACAGAAGTCCAACATCATGCAATCAAATCCTCACCAACAATGTTCAGTCTAGTGTAAAACCTTCCCAGAAGAGTAGAAGCTCTTAATGCAATAAAAATGGTAAAACTCTCATTATTAATGAATAGTAATGAATTCACATCTGAACTTTAACTTTTCTAAACTCGGCTCAGAACTGGATAGTCTCTACTGGTTTAACAGCTGCAGTGTTACAATGTTCTGCCCAATGTTGTGCTGAAACATATCAGATTCAGACTTTAAAATCAGCTTATCATGTTAATGAGGTTAAAGAAGACAAAAAGTTGTGCGGTGCAGGTGGACTTGAGGACTTTTAGTTGGGGAACTGTGGACTAGACTTTTTTTTTTCTTTCCTCTCTTTGCAGTATGATCATCATGAATTCCCTGGAGTGGTGCCCCGCACGTTCCTTGGTCCGTTGTTTATCTCTGCACTCAGCACACCCATGGCTGGTTTACTCACATTCTTAGAGGCACCAAAATTTTATATGCAGATTATTGGTAAGTTTGCTGGTACACAAAGAATGTTTTGTGTGTATTGTAAGGCTTTCACCATCCACAACACGAGTAAATGAGTAGTCTACTGGTTACATGGATGATTATAATATAATTATAATACATAATATGTAATAATTATAATACATAATATGTAATAATTAAAATACAAAAATTGAGTTTTAGGCAGTAACAGAAATATATTTAACTGAACAATAACAAAAAATATATAGGTTTTCAAAGGCTTTAGAATATTATATTGTAAAAAGAGTCTATAAAATACAAAAAAATGAAATATATGCAGTTATTCAAATAGGCATTACATAATGAATATCACCAACAAATCACATTGTATTTATTTGTATTTTGAGTTTAGTCATATCTGTATTGTACTGTATTGTTCAAGCAAAACTTTTCATGAACATTGATGACGACAGGAGTGTTTGTTCTGCAGCGCGAGGAGTTTTAGGGCTGTGTGTCTGCCTGACTCTGTGGAATATGCAAAAAGAAGTGAGGAGACAGTTTGGATCACTGGTCGCGAGTCTGTTTTGCCTCATCAGCGCTTCACAGTTCCATCTGATGTTTTACAGCACAAGGACGCTCCCTAATGTTTTTGCTCTTCCTGTAGGTATGCATCTGGAAATGTAACTGCTTCTATTGGCAAGGACATGTTTTATGAGAATTCATCAGTCAAAACATGTTTGTTTAGTGTCTGAAGTGTTTCTTAGTTTTGCACTGGAGCTATGAGGCAGACAACAAACTCAGATCCGCCCACCAGACCTCCAGATTCATCACTCCAGAGAACGTTTCCGCTGCCGCAGAGTCTGGTGACAGCGCGCTTTACACCACTCCAGCTGATGTTTGGCATTGTGATTTTAGGCTGATGTGCAGCTGTGTGGTCATGGAAACACATTTCATGAAGCTTTGTTGCTTCCAGAGGCAGTTTATCACTCTGCAGTGAGTGACACAACAGAGGATAGGTGATTTTACATGCTATGCGCTTCAGCGTTTGCATGGTCTGCCTCTTCATGGCAGAGCTGTTGTTGCTCCTAGATGCTTCCATTTCATAATAATTGGACTTACAGTTGACAGGGGCAGACTTTGCAGGGTAGAAATTTCATGAAGTGACTTGTGGCAAGAGTGTGACATACTTTTGGCATTGCCAAATGTCCGTCTATGGAGATTGCATGGCTGTGTTCTTGCTTTTATACACCTTTTAGCAAAGGTTTGGCTGAAACACCTGAACTCAATATTAGGAGGGTTTGCCACATACTTTTGACCATGTAGTTTATACATGCTGTCCTCACATTAGTGTAGCCTCATAGCTCAAGTGCAACCATATTTGGAGGAATGGGAAAGATTTTTTGGCTTCAAAACTATAGCATTGACAAGTGTCAGTCAGCATACTTATTTCTCATGATGCTTATGTCTCATCATACTTATTTCTTACACAAACTTAATTTCTCAGTTTTGCTGGCATTCACATCCTGGATGGCACAAAGGCAGGGGCGCTTCATCTGTTTCTCTGCTTTTGTTATCATTGTGCTCCGCTCTGAGCTTTGCCTTCTGCTTGGACTCATGTTGCTGATGTCACTTCTATCCAGGAGGCTCAGTATTCCACAGCTGTTTTATTATGCTGTGCCTGCGGGGATTTTGTCATTGGGTAAGTATTGTTTTGAATTTGGTAGCTGTGTACTAAGAGATGTGTTTAGGTAGATCATCCTTGAGCTTAAATTTCTTTCTTTTTCTTTAAAGGCCTCACTGTATGTGTTGACTCTGTGTTCTGGAAGAAACTGCTGTGGCCTGAAGGCCAGGTGCTCTGGTACAACACCATCTTGAACAAGAGCTCCAACTGGGGAATATCCTTTTTCACCGACTGGTGTTGGTGTAGTGTAGTGGGTAACACCTCTGCCTTCTACACTGTAGACTGGGGTTCAATCCCCCACCAGGGCAAGCACCCTACACTGTACCAGTAAGAGTCCTTGGGCAAGACTCCTAACACCACCTTGGCCTACCTGTGTAAAATGATCAAATTGTAAGTCGCTCTGGATAAAAGCATCAGCCAAATGCCGTACATGTAAATGTAAACCATAGTAAAGAGTTTAGCAGTGCGTAGAAATACAATGGAAGAGTCACTCAAATATTGTTTTTTGTAATGATTTCTCATGCAAACTTAGAAAATAGACAGCTATGGGTGGGTTTTAGGTTTTTTTTTGGTGTTCCTCTGGCTTTGATGACCATCTCTCACAACTTTTTCACATTTATCCAAAAAAATGAGGAAGTATGACATCTTGCATTGTCTTATTGAAAGTAGCTTTTTGTGTTTTTCCCTTTGTACACATCAAACAACTACAAAACATCAGTGTATAGGACATGTGCAACCAAGCAATTCTTCATTATTGTCGGTGTATTTCAGGCATCTTGAACAACTCTGTGTACCCTTGTATATTTGCTTAGTCTTTCCTTGACTTCCTCCCCTCAGTAAACCTCCCCCTTCCTCTGGTACATCTACTCTGCTGTCCCTCGTGCCCTTGGCGCTACTATCTTCTTTGTCCCATTTGGCATAATGGACAAGAGAATGCGAACACTGCTGCTGCCCACAACTGGGTTCATCCTGTTGTACTCCCTTCTACCACACAAGGAACTCCGCTTCATTATCTACACATTCCCTGTCTTCAATATAGTTGCAGCTCGAGGCTGTTCCTTCATGTACGTTGTATAGAGTGCGTCTGCGAAGCTTGACTAGTTGTTTTAAGTTGGAAGGCTGTTTAAGTGGTTTCACTGTTTGGGTGTAAATCTCTGATCTCACAATGATTTAATTAGATTTTATGACTTACAAAATGACTCCGTGCATCAGGAAATCATCAGTTTAAGTCCATACAATTATCCTTATCTAAATATATTATGTGTATGTTTTGTGTGATTAGGAACTAGCAGTGGAATATAGACAATTACACCAGGCATTGTTTTGGATTGTTTCATTTTACCGTTGTTAAATCTTTTTACTTAGTAGTGTGTATTAGAATTATTGTTAGGGATGCAATGATATGGGGGACAAATATTTATAATAAAATGGAGAAACTAGGACTAGATCTAACTGGATTAGCATTGCAAATAAACTGAGCATTTAGTTACAAATGCAGTAAAATTGAATAAAATAGTTATTTAGGTGTAGAACCCAGTGTAAACATTCTATTCTGTCAGCGTGGCAGAAACGTCACCAAAGATGAGTCTGAAATATCAGTCAAGTCTAAACGTCTGCATGATTTTTGTAAGCCATTACTGACATTACAGGATGGAGACTGTTCGGTCACCACCTTCAGTGTGACGCGTCATGACGCAGTGATGCTTTTTTACACACCTACTGTGTTTACACATTCTGTTCTGCAGTCTTCGTCCTGAGGTGTCTCTGCACTGTACATTTCAGTGCTTTCATCTGCAGCTCATGAAGAGCTTCTTAATTATCTTATTTTAAGTCATGTGTGTAGTGCACAGGTACTCAAGGACCAGGTTTGGGACATCCTACTTTGTGCAAACATTTGTTATCAGGAAAACTGATACTTTACTTTCTGTTTCAGTTTAAACAATTACCAGAAGTCATGGAGGTATAAAATTGGATCTCTTCTTATAATGGGACATTTGGTGGCAAATGGCGTGTACTCAAGCGTTTCATTATACGTATCTCATCACAACTACCCAGGCGGCAAAGCCATGCAAGAGCTACACGCATTAGTGCCGTCCACTTCAGGTATGTTCATTTCAGTGGCAATTGAAGTGGTTGAGATGTTACTATGTAAAATGAGGGCAGTCAAGTCTGATACAAGGTGTCTATATGGTTTGTCCTAGATGTGTCCCTACACATAGATGTACTTGCTGCACAGACAGGAGTGTCACGCTTCTTGGAACTAAATAGTAAATGGAGGTAGGTATCCAATTTCCTGTTACAATATTCCATGGTGTGATACATATTGTGTATTGTGATCATTTCTTCAAATACTGTGATATAGCAAAAAAAATCAATATCACCCACGCACTGGACTACTGATTTTTAACTGAACACTGGTTGTGAATGAATGTATGAAAATTCAGATGTTAAGCATTTAACAAGCTTTTTTCTGTAATTTTTTTTATTAAAGATATGACAAAAGAGAAGATCTGGCACCTGGGGATCCATTCCTGAAGACATACTCACATATACTTATGGAGGCAAACTCAACTCAGATATCACTACTTAGTGATTCTCACAAACCTCTTATCTTTATCCAGGGGTACGAGCACATAGAAATAAACGTATCCCGCGTTCCACCACTCAGCATTAAGCTAAACAGTAAACTGGTTGTACTAGAGAGATTGCCACATTCACAGTATACATGATGGCGTGCTAACTGACCGACAATCTTGTTCCTATTATATATATGTTGAAAAATTCAATCAAGTGACCAATAAATTTTTTTTTAACAATGGCCAGCGCTTGTTACTTTGATGTTTTCTCATCAATGCAAAAGAAATATACACTGAGCTAAATCAACACTGTGATTATCTGGAGTCTGTGGTGCCACGCTGCACATATTCTTGACTCTCAAGAAAAACTGGTTTGTGGCCTGCGTCTGCTTGCCTTCCAAGAGGCACCTGGGGTTGTGTAACGGCTTGGTCATCTGCTCACCACTTCCTTTTACAAGGAGTAAAGAACATACTATTAATGCAGCACATTTCCTGTGAAAGTATGTATGTAAGAACGATTTTCCCCTAATATGTAAAACTTTCACTTCTACTCATTTTGTTGATTATTGGATGGCAAAACGGCATATCTTCCAGTTCACTGTATATGGAATAATATGCCAGGACACTGAGTGCAGACATGTAAAAATCCATAAATCAGTGGTGTGAACAAAGCTTTGAAATTTAAGAGCAGGACAAATATTTGAAAAGGTAAACCTTTTATTAACAAATTGACCACGAAAATCGCATGGTTCCAGTCTAAATGCTAACTCTTTAGCAAATGTGTTTTTTTTTTTGTTTTTTTTTTAAATCATTATTTGTAAAAATGTACATTAACTTGACATTAACCCATAATTTAATACCCCAGAAAAAGACATTTGTGCTTGCAAAATCAATTTTCAAACAGATTGCTCACCCTGAAATTACAGCATTATATTACATAATGTTAAGAAATTTTAACAAGTTTAAAACAGCTAACTCTAATGGACAGTACCGTAAGCCACAATATCACAATGAAAAGATTAAATTACAAACATTTAAACATCTTTCAGTCACAGCATTTCTTTTTGGGCCATGTGTTCATATTTAATAATGATAACAACAACAATAAAAAAAAGTATTCAGCATCCCATTCTATTTTACATATTAAGTCAGAACACCATGATGTGGTTTGCACATCAGATAATATTTACAGCATTTTGACCTGAAGTAGTTCATATAAGGCACAAGAAGAGAGAAGACAAAAATCTGGCCATAAAAAAAAGAGAACAGCAACACACAAAAAACCCTACAGCTAAGTATCCCTCCCTCCCTCCCTCCCTCCTTCCCTCCCTGAAAACACTTTTCACCGGTTATCAGACCAACTCCAGTTATTAAGTGTTGAACAGTAGTACACATACAAAGCATTTATTTAAATTAACATGATCTATTTGCTCTGTATACCAAATCTAAACCTCAGTGTAAAATATTTTAAAGGGCCATCTCAGAAGCGATTTGGTCCTTGGTCAGGGTTCATCAGGGTCTAAGAAATAAGCTTGCACGCATAAAAAAGGTCTCAATATTGAAAATATATCAAAGGAAGGTTGACCTTTAAAAATAAGAGTCCTTCAAGATTTTCTATCAATGGTCTGGATTGATTCAGGGCACAGTTCACACCTGACGTGCTGAACAGAGTCTCTGCTGGTACAATGCTGGGTGGACAACCAACATAACGTACAGCTACTTTGGCAAGTTCAGGCCACAAGAACTTCTTGAGATTCCAATAATCCAGAGGATCACAGCTCTGATCAAGGATGTCTTCCTCCAAGTACTCCAGAACAGCAAGCTCTGACGACTTTGGTCTGTCTTCTTGCTTAATCTTTTGCCTAATGTCATCCATCAAGGCCCAGAGGTTGTCCTTGTTTGCAGCTGAACTGTTAGATGAAGCTGGGACCTCACTGCATCCGTTGGACAATGAAGGTTTAGTCTCTGCAGAGGTAGCTATGGATACCTTATCGAGTTCTTGTATGAGGTCTTGCTTGCACCGCTCCGCTTCCTCCTCTGTGAACAGGGAGGTCTTGTACCGGGGGTCCAGCATGGTTGCCCATGTATAACGTGGGTCATGAAGTGTGGGAGACATCCTGGTCACCATGGCCTCTTTCAGAGACTTAAGCATGTTGTCAATACCCATAGTCTCATCAAAAAGCATGTCTATCTTGCGGTTAAGGATATGAATGAGTGGTATGACTTGTCCAAGAGTAGCAGTGCGATTACTCATCTCCCTGCAGGCCACCTCAAAGGGCTTTAGAGCGTTGCAAACTGACTGCATCACCTCCCACTGGTCACAGCTTATAAGTTCCCTGAAATTGCACTCTAAAGACAGTTCGTCAATGGCTTTCTTTTGCTCAACTAATCTGTCAAGCATGAAATATGAGGTCTTCCACTTGGAGGGAACATCCTGGACCAGCTGATTTTCAGGCAGGTTATAGGCTTTTTGCAGTTCTGCTAGCTTTTCCTTTGCCTTTGGCGAACGGTGTACTCGCTCACAGATCTTTCGTGCAATGCTCAACAAGTTCTGGACCATCCTCTGACTTTTTATGGCTTCATTAACAATGAGGTCTATGTTGTGACCAAAACAATGCATGATGGTATGAGCACTGTCCTCCAGCACGTTTCCTATGGCTTGATTATCAGTTACAATGAATCCAATCTGCAGGCCTGAGGAAGCAATCCAGGTGTCCCAAAGATACTCAAGCTGCTTCTGTATGCTCAGCATATTGTAATCACAGTCTATTGGGGACACACCAAGCAGAGCTGAGCAGTGGAAATCTTGGCCCTGAGGTCGGACACATGACTCAAACGTCACCCAGTGGGCCGTAAGAGTCAGGTATTCCCGAGTTTGACTGCTCACCCATACGCTTGTTGTGAAATGGATAATTCCACTCTCAGCCTCCTTGAGGTGTGTCAGGACAACCTCTTTCACGCTTTCGTACATTTCTGGTATGGCAGTGCTGGTGAAGTAAGATGAAGAGGGTACAGAATACTGTGGTTGGAGATATTCCAGTAATCGGTTTAAGCCAATGTTCTCCACCACAGCTGATGGCTGAAGATCCAGTGCAAGCATTTCTGCAATGAGTTTGGTGATTTTTTTGGCAACTGGGTGGCAATCATCAAATTTCTCATTATTTTCCTCATATGCAGAAGTGTCCATAAGCTCCTGCTTTACTGTGATTTCAGCAGATGACACATCACCTGAGATACTACTATTATTTTCAAGCACATGTCCATGAAACCTTTGCATGTGTCTAAATAAGCAACTAGTGCCTAGATTTGTTGGTTTTTTGCCCCTGCTTATTGTGCGGCTACAGTGCAAACAGACCACCTTTGTTGGGTCTCCAGAAGAAATAGAAAAGTGATTCCACAGTTTTGAAGTCTTCTTGCTAAAAATGGGTAGAGTGCGTTGTTTCTTCATACTAGCAGGGCTGTCAGCTGCACTTGCTGACATTTCCTCCTCTGGAGAGAGTGTAGTATGGAGTGACTGAGGTGAATACACTTGGACGCTTGTGCTTTTTTGGTTCTTTAGAACATCAGGATGCCGCCTCATCAGATGCCGCATCAAACAGCTTGTGCCGAAGTCACCGCGCTTGCCACGACTAATGACACAAGGACAGTATCGACACAAAGCCTTGAGTTGGTCAACTGGGGAGACAATGAAGTGGTGCCACACCTCTGATTTTACCCTTTTCATTATTTTTTTGTTTTGTTGGAAAACCGAGCTTGGCTCTTGACTTAGACTCGGGCCTTCAGCAGAATCATCTGGGGATGATGATGATGGAGGTATATTTTCACTTTTAAGGTCAAAGGACATGTTGAGTGAAGATTCCTGTTCAGAATGATACGTGGCATCATTTACCTCCTCCTTTACAACCGTATTTTCACTGTCATCATTGGGCACTTCATGTGATATGTTTTCAGGTGAGGTACAGCTGGGCTCTTTTTTGATCTCCACAGGGTCCTGCATCTGTGACAGTAGTGTTGGCGGTGTGGTATAAGGTGGTGGAATGGTGGAGCCCTGTCCATTTTCTTCAATGACAATGTCTCGGTGGGCCCGCCACATGTGGCGAATTAGACAGCTTGTTCCCAAGTCTTTCCCATTTTTACCCCGACTGAACTCATTCATGCAGTGAATACACACGGCTTTTGAGCTATCCGCAGGAGACAAATAGAAGTGTTTCCACACAGCTGATCGCCTTCGAGAACTTGAGCTTTTATGGGTTGAGCCTGAGCAGTCAGACCCAATGTCCATGGCATCGTCGTTGTGGTTGTTGACGGAATGTGGGGAAGGTTCCATGCCAGAGTCAGTCTTGGCATTCTTTTCCACTTTTGGCTTGACCTTTTGCAATGCCTCTTTGGATGCTACATCTGGGGCTTCTGCTAAAGAGGTGGACGGTGAGGTGTGATTGTTTAAGAGGGGATTAATGCTAGCTGCCAGGTCTCCATTATTTGGTGATTTAATGGAAGGTATTAAAGATGAGGCAGAATTGGATGAAGTATTTGAAGAGTCACTGTCTTGTAAAAGTACAGTGGGGTGAGCCCTTCGCACATGCCTCATCAAACAACTAGTGCTGAGGTCTTTCTCATTTTTACCCCGACTGAACTCTTTCATACAGTACATACAGATTGCTTTGGTACTATCACGAGGAGATATGAAAAAATGGTTCCAAGCAGGAGACTTCTTTCTAGGATTAAGAGGATTTCTAATAGACGTGAGAAGGCTTTGTGTGACAGCATCCATTGCAACATCGTAAAAAGTACTTGAGTAGCCACTCAGTATGTTACCGTAGTCATCATCATTACTTTTAGTGACAAAGGGACCTACAGCACCATCAAAGTACAACTTTTCATCCTCCTGAGCAATTTCACCTGTTTCATTTGGTTCATCTTTGATATGCACATTTAGTTCATCTGCTGAATTGTCCTTGTCCGTTTCAGCGCTCTGGTCTTTAATTGAAATGGTTGGAGAAGCTGGCGAGTCCTGCTTATTGCAGCTCTCTACTTCCAGACCATCTCCTGAATGTCCATCAACCTGAGAAGATGCATAATCCATCATCCCCTTGAGGTATGAGGACATAGAACAAGAGTCTTTAACCAGTGTGTCTATGGGAGAATCAGAGGATGTTGCATCTGTCATCTCATGAGGAGTAATGCGGTATGATTTAAATACATAACCATCTTGACCCTCAATCTTTAAACAGGATTCTTTGGCCTCTTTTCTCTTGTCACTTTCCAAAGAACCATTATGTTCCAGGTGCACATCATCAGTCTTTTGAGAGAGGCCTTCCTCTCCATCCATTTTAGCAGACTGAATTTCTGCTAGGAAAAAATTACTTTTTCTAATGAAAGCAGCTTTTTAAGTGTTCAAGTGTCATCAGCGTGGCTGTCTCTATCATCTGTCCAAATATTTACAGTGGTGTGTTATTTTCAAATCCGGGTGAGGAAGACACATCAGACTTGTCCATTTAGGAAAGCATAAGAAAGTTGCCCTCTTTGTGCAATCTGAAAAAGAGAGAGGAAGGAGAATAAAGAAAAGTGCTTTCACTAAAGAGGCAGTTATTCAGTATTAAGTTCAAATTAAGCTAGAGGGAGCACTGACCCAGTACCGGGTATTGGTATCGGGCCACTATCAACAGAAGAGGCTGTAACAAATCTATCCTGAAATAGTATGTTGTGTGATTTAATGTCTTCAGCTGTGTATTTCTGTGGGGTACTAGAGTGTTTAAATACTTTGAATACTTTAAGTACTAAACTAAGCGTGATAGCTTAGTTTAGGTGCTCATCTTAAGTGCTTCAAAAAAGGTATTGGACAATACTCAATGTTTCAATATCATTTTTGAAGGGAAAAAAGTGGTATCGTGCGTCCTTTAAATGAATCTGTTCAATGAAACAGAAGGCTACTATTGTTGATGTTTATTTTAAAAAGGGTAAAATATATAAATTATACACAGACATAAACAAATCACAAGAAAATATCTCTCAAGCAAAATCAGACATGTTTAAGAAGCTCAGGTGTGTCCTAATATGTTGTGACTGAAAGGCACTCTGTTTACTCTTTATATAGCTCTCTATACTTATTCAGAGGTTTGGGATCATTGTTCAGTAGAACTAAAAAAACTTGATAAATGAATGAAATTATGGTATTAAGATGCTTCTATTACTCTACAATTTTACTGATTTCAAGTAATTAGTAGGAAGCTGAGCTGTGAAAAATGTTGAAATGATTGAAAACGCTGTAAAACACTGAGAATTAAGTTACACTGAAAACTGAAATTAACATCCAGAATTCATTGCATTGCATACATGATCAAATCTCGGGAAGGTTGCTTAAAGAAAATGAGTATAAAAATGATTAAGAGCACCAAAAAGTTATTAAATACTAACGTAGAGAGTCCAATTAAAAAACAAGCCCAGACCTTCATGATGCTGAATGTGAATCATTTCTGCCAAGCGTGTTTCATGGGTTGTACTTGACAGATCTGCTCCATCGGTCACCTAACCCGGAACAGTAGCAGCGATAGCCTAGATTACAGTCGTGCTGCTATCGTTTTTCCTCCTACTTGTTTATCAACTCACCAACAAAAACAGCAAAATCGTAGAAACGCAACGTCGACAGGCGTGGGAATTAGTAAAGCCTAATTAAAATGACAAGAACACATGATTCGGGCCTTAATTATATCCAAAACAATGAATTAAGGCTAGCTGCCGCAGCTGTTAGTGTGTAGACCCGACAGCTATCGTTAGCTCCTGTTTGAGTCCTCAGGGCTCAATGCGTTTCTTCTTAAATATGTTTCTTTCCAAAACTGCCCAGCGTCCACCCAGCAAGGTTAACCTAGCTAGCTAACTTTTTCCGGAATCGTCAGTACACCCTGCTCACAGCTCGTCTAAAATAGCTCCTGTTTTCCACCACAAAAAAGAAAGAGAGAGAGAGAGAGAGAGAGAGAGAAAACGACAACGAGGCTTTCTTATTACAACCAACACAGACTGAACATGGAAATTCGTTAAGTTAACGCTAGTTCCCCAACACGAACTTATCGGAACAATCAGCTAATAACATCGCAGTGTGTGGTGGTTTTTATTGATTAGCCTATCTAATAAACAATTTCCCAAGACACACAACGTTGCAGAGCAGGTTCTTGATAAAAAAAAACAAGTTTTTCTGCAGATTACCAAACCCGGTATAATCTTGTTGTAGAGGTAATGTACTAGGTTACTTGCGAGTGAATTATTAGCAGCGTTAGCCGTTTAGCTAACCTATCTGTACATCTAACGATTCTTAAGCGCGGACAAAAACAACAGGAACAGCGAGGAGAGGCGCCGTACTGTCACATGGATTCAGAGGACTGACAACTTCAAGCAAAAGCGCACTTCGTGTCATTTTCAAGCCCTCAAAAGAGGTTTAGGGCGATTAGAGTTGGTAAGTAGGTCTCCTTTTTCACGTAGCTAGGCCCCAAAGCTCGGAGACGCAGACCTCGCGAGGCAGAACCCAGCAGATCCTGGGTGGCAGTGGAACAGAAGGAGCTCGATAGAACCAGCAGCAGCGAAGGGAGAACTGGATCTGCCCCCCCCTCCTCCTCCTCAACACACACCGCACAGACGGCGATTTAAAGTAGCTCAGCCGGAGAAATAAAAGGTCACGTACCTTCAGCTTCGAGTGTCCAGTTCAGACTGCTGTTATACAGTCAGATAAACAGGTAAGACTGATCCTGGGGGTAAGGGGGGCAGTTAGCTTCGTTGCTTTGTCTCCAGTGCGGTTAAACACTCAGCAGTTGTAGCTCCACTCAGCGTCGGACGGAAGGAACATGCTTTTATGACGTCACTGGGGGTATTAGGGCAACACCAACATGGCGGGTGAGGGGGTAATAAAAATAAAACGCTTCCAGAGACGGCCGGCCGGGTTATGTTACCACACCGCCGCCGCTGCTGCAGGGGGTCTGTGCGGCGACGCTGGATGAATCAACGGCCGCTCTTAGAGAACTGAGTAATGTCCTGCTAATTATTACTACTACTACTACAACAACAGGGACTTCTGGCTAGAAATGGGTCTAAAGCAGCCTTATCGCGTTGGTAAACCAAACATACGGGGTTTCTTGACCTGAGGGTCTCTCTCAGGGGCTCTAAGGCGCCATCAGGGGTGGGGCAAACAGGGGGCTTTTTGCAGTTTAAATGGAATCTCTTTAGCCTCATTATTTGCATATACTGCATAGCAGAAGGCACCTTCTCCCACACGTAAATACGATGTACTTACATCATTATTATCCATGTATGTGTGGGTGTGTGTGTGTATATATATATATATGTGTGTGTGTGCGCGCGCATAAGTAAATTATAAATAAATTATAGTATTAATTATTGTTAAAATTAGTATTAAATTATAGTATAAATAAATTATATGCACACACAGTGTATGATTATATATATATATATATATATATATATATATATATATATATATATATATATATATAATGTGTATGTGTGCGCATAAATAAATTATAGTGTGTAGATTGGCTACTTATTATTACACAAGACCAACAACATAAGTTCTATTTAGAGTGCCGAAGATAACGAGGTTGTAGATTGGAGGAACATAAGAATATAACCTATTGTGTAATAAAATGTAATTTCTACTCATTGTTAATAATGATAATAACAACAACAATACTACTACTAATAATACAGTATTATTATTAATAATAATCAAAAAAATTTTTTTTCTATTTTATTTTTTGAAAGCGGCTCTCCCACCCGTTTGTTTTGTAGCTATACAGAATCTATAAATGTCCACACGGCTACAGCCTAAACGGCTGTGTGAACGTCAGCCGCTCTGAATGTGAAACGCCATCACGTCGTGCGTGGCGGGTGGGCCGTTGTGTAGTAGCCGCCCGCCCGCATTGTTGTTGGGGGGAAGGCGAAGCCCTGCAGCAGCTGCTCATCGTTTACGGGGGGAAAGAGGACACCATTCCTGCCTTTGAATGGCTTTTAAACCTAGTTTTCCCCCGCGGAACACGGTCCGGGAGCCGTAGTCTCGGCGCTCAGGGCATATCCCTGCTCCCCTCAGCCAGATTCAGCGGTGGAGAGCTCAGACTGCGCCCTGTGGATGAGAACATTGTGTACGGGATCCCAGCCGCCGCCGAGCAGGCCGTATCGCCATTGCTTTCAGGAGCTGCTGCCGCCTCTCTTTTCAACCAGAAGCAACGGGGCTGTGAGGTAATGCGCTCTGAAAACAGCAGCAATTCAAGCCGGGATGGTTTGTTGTAATCTGCCAGGCAGCACGCGTTGGGGAGATCTGCATGTGATTAGGAAACATCTCTAAAGGGCTCCACCAGTCTGTGCTGGTTTGCCTGTGTCTGTGTTTTGCTGGACGCCATTTGCTCCCTTTTGCTGTTGGTTTATTATTGTGAGGTGCCCTCGGTCGCAGCACAGGGCCGCTGCTTGCTTGCTGCGTTTGTTCCCGGTTCTCTGTTGTTGCTCAGCCGTGATCGATACAAAGGAAACGCGCTGCAGTCTGATGTGAGCAGCCTCAGCTTAGTGAGCTAAATATGGTTTAAGGTTTGGGGTTTGGAGCGTTTCCCCGCCCCCACCACAACACCCACCTTTGTGGCAGCGTCAGAAACTGTCATAGCGCTTACCTAAACACGCTGCACGTCTAGAGCGAGTGCTCATTTACCTTGTAGTGAAGCAAGTTCCTGTTTCGGCGTGTGCGCCCATGCTGTGTTTATGTGAAGGTTAATGCCAAGGATTGAGACCGTTATTCGTGTGTTACCCCGTGTGTTCTCTGCAGTTTCAGAGTGGGTGCTTAAATTGGAAACCATCACTAACTTCTGTGAGCAGAGTGTGTTCCCCCTGAGTTGGCATGATTAATAATCGCGGTAGATTCGGTTTGATGTAGCTGTTGGAGGTTCAGCTGGGGAGTTACTTTTGATAAACTCCTGTCGGGAGAAACCAGTGCTTATCAAGCAGTGGTCCTTACTCCTTCACTTTTGCCAAGACTGACAGCCGGAAAACATTTCCCATATAGAATATTTAATTCCGTCCCATCTCTGAGGGAGAGACACCTAAGGCTGGCTTTACTAAGACCTATTGATTTCAGATGATTCGCTTACCTTGAAAGACAACAAGCACCTTAAAAATTGACATGTGAATCAGTCACAGATGTTCCGCATAGATATGAGGAAATGTGTAGCTGTGTGAAATGTGTCAAAGCTGCATTGTAACCATGAGAGTTTGTGGTATGTTCTGGGAATATTAACACTGGTCTGTGATTAAGACTAATAAAACCTTAATACTAATCTTTTGTAAACTCTGATAGTACGTCAGTACTCATCCGTTATTCATTCTGTGAGAATCTGAACGCTTTCCTGTTTCCCTCTTCAGCTTTTTAAGGTTCCACAATGAGGAAGAGAGCACGGCAACCCAGGCCCTCTGCACCACAGCGGTCGCCTTCGCCCATCAAACCCTCGCCAAACCGGGAGACGCTTACATATGCACAGGCACAGCGCATGGTGGATGTGGAGGTGGATGGCCGCGTGCACCGGATTGGTATCTTCGACAAGCTGGAGGTCATCACCGACGATGACCCCACAGCCCAGGAGATGATGGAGTGCACCAGCAATAAGGAGAACACGGAGAAGCCCCAGCAAGCCCCATTGCGCTCTGCACGGCTCAAAAACAGCCAGCAGAAAAAGAAAGCTGCTTTGAATGCACAAAAGCCTCAGGCACCCATAAGCACCCTGCCTGAGCCCAAATTTCGCACTGTGGATTATAACCTTCCAGCTGTACCTCGGAGACCTTCACAATACTATAAGTATGAGGAGAAGACTTCAGAGGAGCTTGACGAGGAGGTGGAGTATGACATGGACGAGGAGGACTACGCCTGGCTGGACCTGGTCAATGAGAAGAGGAGAAGCGAAGGGTTCAGCCAGGTTTCTCCTAACGTCTTTGAGTTCCTCGTGGACCGCTTTGAGAAGGAATCGTTCATGGAGAGCCAGGGCCAGCAGGTCCAGCAGTCAATGGTGGACGAGGACGCTGTGTGCTGCATCTGCATGGATGGAGAGTGCCAGGACAGCAATGCCATCCTTTTCTGCGATATGTGCAACCTTGCTGTGCATCAGGAGTGCTATGGAGTGCCGTACATTCCTGAGGGCCAGTGGCTTTGCCGTCATTGCCTACAATCTCCCACCCAGCCTGCCAACTGCATCCTCTGCCCCAACAAGGGTGGTGCCGTCAAGAAGACGGAAGATGACCGGTGGGGTCATGTGGTCTGCGCCTTATGGGTCCCCGAAGTGGGTTTCTCCAATACAGTCTTCATCGAGCCCATTGATGGCGTGGCAAATATCCCCCCTGCCCGCTGGAAGCTCACCTGCTACCTCTGCAAGGAGAAAGGCGTTGGCGCCTGCATCCAATGCCACAAAGCTAACTGTTACACCGCCTTCCACGTCAGCTGCGCACAGAAGGCTGGTCTCTTCATGAAGATGGAGCCCATCAAAGAAATGACAGAGTCAGGTACCCCTACCTTCTCTGTGAAAAAGACTGCCTACTGCGGGGCTCACACCCCCAACGGCTCCATTAGGAGGCCCCTCACCATATACGATGAGACCAAAAACAAAACCAAAAATGGACTCTGTCAGACGGGAAAAAAACACAGCCGTACGAGACTGAAAAAGAAGCAGAAGAAATCAAAGATCAAGAAGGCAGCAGAGCCTGTAGCAGCAGTGCCAGCAATGTCTGTGCCTAGTTTTCCACCTAATAGGTAAGCTGGAGGTCCTGAAAATGGACATCTCTACAGCGTTCTGTGGGCCTGCAGCTGCTAGGAATTAAAGGGAATTCCAGAGATTTTTTTTACAGCAAATTATAAGGATGTAAACAAAGTCATTAAAAGTGGTTTGATTTGACACGTCATGCTGGAGTATCAGAATTTACAGTGGTGGTGACAGGAGCCGACATCTAATGCCTCTAAAAGCTACCTCACAGAAAGTTATTATACTAAATTGTTCCAAATAAGTAGCCTGATTCCTGAAACATTGTTTTATGTTAACTGAAGAGTAGATTTCCACCTGATATTGTGTTAGCCTTATTAATGCCGGTGCAAGAGAAGGGAAATTATAAATAATTGGGTAAATAAGATGGTTGGCTGAAATATTGTTTTAAAGTGAAGGAGTTGCTTGGTGTTATTGATTGATTTATTTTTTTGCCCTTTGAAAGCCTTTACACAAAGGATAGTGATAAGCAACAGAACCAAGCCTTTTTGTCTTTTCTCAAACCACTATGTATCTCCCACAGGTTAAACACCATCCTTAATCAAGTTTCTCTCCAGAGGAAGAAGGTATTCGTCGAGCTGGTCTTGAACTACTGGACCCTGAAGAGACAATCACGGAACGGACTGCCGCTGATCAGACGGCTCCATTCTAGCCTGCAGTCCCAGAAAACCGCACAGCCTGTAAGTCCACTGGCATCCTTTGCCCCGCTGAAGGTGCGGTAGATTGAAATGTTGAATAACGTTATGTAATGGTGCTGTGATTTAATTTATTCAGAAGCATAGTGAGAAGGAGAGCCGGGCGCTGAAGGAGCAGCTGAAGGAGTGGCATCGTTTGAGGCATGACCTTGAGAGAGCCCGGCTGCTACTGGAGCTGATCAGAAAGAGAGAGAAACTCAAAAGAGAGGAGGTGATGGCATCGTTCACTCTTTCAGCCGTACTACTTTTGCTGAATATTTTGCACATAGTCATGCTTTAAGTGAGGTAATGATGCAAGACATGCAACTGTGGCCACAGAGCAACTCAGCAACTAACTCTACAATCTATTTGGTCCTCTATAATGAGAAGACAGTCTATATAAAAGCCTGTAGTTCTTATACAGTGCACTCATTGTGGATGTACATGCCTCCAAAAAACATTCTTGCTTGCACTTCAACCTCAGTCACGGTTTCATTTCGAGTTCAATGTGCTGGAGTACAAGTATTTGTTTGTCTGATAGTGGAGTAAAGATTCATTGGTTTTCTTGATGGATCGTTTGTAATCCTTCCCAATTGAATTTGAAAGAAATAGTTCGGAATCATATGCATCTGTCAAAAAATGATTTTAAAATGCTCTGAATTGAACAAGTCATGATTTACTAACAAAATAAACATCACATCAGCACAAGTGGGTCAGGCACCATTCACAAGTGAACCACAAGGGAATCACAGAGGAAACATAATGCGAGAGATTTACGAACCAGTTCCCACCCCCTGCTGATCATAAACCTTCAGCCCTCTGTTTTGGTTTTGATTTAATTTTATCAGACATAGACAAACCAATGCTTAACATATGAATGCTGCTTTTAGCTAATAATTACATGCTTTTACAGGGTGTATTGAAGTTAGCTAAATGTGCTGCTGTTGCTTCATCTATTTGATTAATGATTTGTTGGTAAGACCTAATGCTAATGTTGATGTTGGTAAGGCTTCATGTTCTGCCATTTTGGGCCTGCTCCATTTTTTTGACCCAGGGGTGTGCAAGTTAAACATGTACTGTGACATGAATGCAAGGGATGAGTTTTCTTGCCACATGTGCTTATAATTTACATTATTTATTTACTGTGTTAGAAGGATATAGAACCTAATTGTTTTTTCTTAATATTCCTGCAGATGAAACTGCAGCAGTCAATTCTAGAACTGCAGCTCACTCCATTCACCATTCTCCTAAGGTCTGTTTTGGATCAGCTACAGGAAAAAGACCAGGCTAAGATCTTTGCACAGCCTGTTAGCATCAAGGAGGTATGTGTGAAGATCTGCATGAGTTTTGGAACTTCTGGGACATGACACACGCAAAATATACCCGTTGGCAAAGAATTTGTAAACAGCTTGTTTTAGGGATGCACAGTGATAGCTGAATCATATTGGTGTCAGCCAAGATTAAAAAAAAAACATTCGGCATCGGGCTGATGCTTAGATTTGGACGATTTTGAATCAGTATATGATGACCCTTTTATTGTGTACTAGAAGAGCACCGTTAACGTGTAGGCAGTGCTGGCTAGCACAGCTAAAGGTCTCCCACAGCACTGTGCCAATAAGCACAACCTGCAGTTACTCTGGTAGGTAGCTAATTCTAGGTAGGATGTTTTGATAATTTAAATCTCCTTAAAAATCACAAGCATTAAAACTACAAAGCTGAATTTGGCTGCTTATTCACCAGCTT
Source organism: Pygocentrus nattereri (assembly GCF_015220715.1). Classification (NCBI taxonomy): domain Eukaryota; kingdom Metazoa; phylum Chordata; class Actinopteri; order Characiformes; family Serrasalmidae; genus Pygocentrus; species Pygocentrus nattereri. The sequence continues at coordinate 37,823,638 of NC_051211.1, read as the reverse complement.
CCTGTTGGAACTTGACTGTTCCGCCTTAAACAAGTGCAGCAGTTACATTCTGGCACCCAAGGCACCGACAGGGAAAGCCGATTGAAACTAGGCTCAAATTCATCTTTTCACCCTACTTGTATAAACTGAGGGAAATAAAGCGTTCAGCATCACTTACTATGCTTGGGATCAGTTTGCTACCTCCTCACAGACTGACTGTTATAGGAGGTGTAATGTAGTAATGGCAGTATGCTGAGTGCTTGATGGAGCACCAGCCTAGGTGTGCATACCTCTGAGAACAGTGGTTTCACACTTTTGGTTGGTGATGTCACATGGTGTGTCTGGTGTGCAGTGACCTTTACTGAAGGCAGTTTTGTATGCCGAAGATACTGTATGTACATGCAAAATATTGAATATTGGCATCAGCCCAGAATTCCTATGGTGGTCCATCCTTAGCGGTTTTACAACCTTTGGCGGATATTTTTGGAAAAGTAACAGTGAAATTCAGTTTCACAAGAAGGCAGGTTTTGACAGGCAACCCTGGTATATCACTAACTAAATGTCTGTAATGATGAGCTCTGGAGTGGTAACAGTCTGCTTGTTGTTGTTTTTTTTTTTTTGTTTGTTTTGTTTTTATGAAGGTGCCTGATTATCTGGACCACATCAAGCAGCCCATGGATTTCTCCACCATGAGGAAACGTATAGACGCACAGGGCTACAAGAACCTGGAGGAGTTTGAGGCTGATTTCAATCTCATCATTGCAAACTGCATGAAGTACAATGCCAAGGACACCTACTTCTACCGTGCTGCTGTTAGACTGAGAGATCAGGGCGGGGCCTTGCTCAGGAAGACGCGGCGCCATGTTGAGTTCATTGGCTTTGAATCTGACGGTGGCATGCATTCATCTGAACCTCCTAATGTTGAGGCATCTGCTCCATTCTCCTGGGAAGAGGGTAAGGAGTAACATAGTAGCATAATGCAGCCTGTCCGCCATAACGTTTTTGGTTCTTTCATTTTGCACGGGACCGACAAGTCTAACATAGCTAACAATGGAAGCTTAGACCGCTCATGCAAAGTTCAGGTGTTGAGAAAACTGCTACTACTCTTTTTAGCTATGCAACATATTTTTGTTCATGTTTATAGATAACAGTGCCAGAAACCACATAAGCAAGTCTTTTTGAGATTACTTCAGCTCAGTCAGGTTTGGGCCAATGCCAATTGGTGTTACATAGGTAGCTGGGCGTAGAATTTCAACACATTTGACCAACTGAGTTATTCAGTACTACAGGGTATTGGAAAACCTTGTCAATCTTAGGCAGTTGTCTTAGCATCCATGATCCAAAATCTAGATTTTTGATTCAATGTCTAAATGACATTGTGTATTTGGTATTAAGGGCAGCGTTGCCTCATTGATGTGTAGTATGCTGCAACCTGTAAACAGCACTTCACCCTCATTTCTAGTTTGTCTTTTAAGTCTTCTTTTGGTTTTTATTTAAAAAGAAGATATTGAAAAAATATTGTTTAGTAATTGTTATCAAATTCAGAGTATTTGTATTCATGTCAGTATTGAACATTTTTCAACAAAGCCCATCCCTGCTTTTATTACTTAACTGCTTTAGCTTTGTTACTCCAGTGCCGAAGAACCAACTTCAGACTCCAAACTTGAACAGATTGAATACATGTGGAATAGGGGTAATTGTGTAATACCAACAAAATACACTTTTTCCATTTCTTCCTTCAGTGGACCGGTTGCTGATCCCAGCCAATCGGCAGCACATGTCTCTTGACGAGCAACTGAAGGAACTCCTGGAGAAGCTAGATCTGACCATGGCCATGAAGTCCAGCGCCTCACGCAGCAAACGGCTGAAGCTACTGAAGAAGACCATCAGTGATGTGAGGATGGAGATGAGTCTGAGGAGCAGCCAGCCACTCTCCTCTGAGCAGAGAAGAGCAGCAGTAGAGCCATCAGTGGCGAACGGTTCAGCAGAGGAAGGTTTGTTTGGTTTGGACATGTACTTCATGCTCACTTTGTTAAAAGTGATTGTTCATTGAAATATTGAACATTCAAATTTTCCCTTATCCTAAATGTGGTTGATCACTCAAGATGTGTTTGCACTGTATCTATGAGGCAAATGTTAGCATTGTGCTAACTGCTAGCCTAAATCATTACACACACTCTAATTAAACTGCGTGTTTGTTAAGGTATCTCAAGTAGATTACCTTAAATGGTGATTCACACTGTATAACATTTATCTGAAAAAATGAACAAAAGTATGTTGTAGCCTAAATTGTGGTCTATGCTTTTGACCATGTTCATAGACAGTAGTATCCTAAAGTGTCAGTAATCACATAAGCAAGTGTAACTGAGATTGCATTTTATAGATTGGCACCGTTTGAGAGAAATGATTTAGCCATGCAGATTGAGTGATGCTAATGGGAAGCATATTAAGCTGTCATTACTTGTTAACAATATCAGCCCCTTAGCTCAAATGATACGTAAATTCAGGACAACAGACATGTCTTGGCTAATTAAGTAATTTTGAACTAAAGTAAAAATGGTGTATCAAATTTTTGGCTGATCCATTGCTTTAATTTAATAATCTGTTAATCACGTTTTCCACCAATAGTACCGTACGTTACAGTATGGTTTAAATATGAACCCAGAACTATCCGTACCCTGAACAAATACCAGTGTCCATTTCTCATCTCATGACAGAACCGTTAAAGTGGCATTCTCTTTAGCTTGTCAAATGGTCAGATGACAAATCTACAAACAACAAGCACTAATTTACCTCTTACATGTGCTTTTATGTGAGTCATCTAACACCTAGTGACGATTCTGTGATGATTGCATTTGCCCAGTCACTCGTTTGCACCAGTACTTGCTACACCTGTCCATTCTGGCTCTGCAAGAAGAAAAACATGTTACGGTACAGCTCACTTGGCGGTGGCAATGACGAGAAGACACTGATCACACGTTTGAACCACACCATACTGTACTGCAGTGCCCAATTAAATACCTTTAGCAAGCAGCAGTCTTTAAAGTGGTGTCTTAACATCACAAAGCAGCTTTGAGTTTTCATCGAAATCCTATTGTCTGCTCTCCTTTTAGCCGAGTGGTGCTTGAACCGCGCATTCCTGTGCTTATTGAAAGTGCTTGATATAACAAGAGCTTGCCAAACATGTGTGCCGATGATAGAATAGGAACAACAAACTGAAACGTGTGTATCTGTGTGCGTTAGAAAGTACCCATTTATAGTAGAAAAACCTTTTTTTAGTAGTTGGACATTAGTGGATGGTTGTGTCTGTGAAGAATGAAGTCTGAATGTGAAAACAGAGTTTCTTCAGTAACAGGGTTGAAAGTGCCAGCTGCACTCTGAATATCTTTTGCACATGTTGGCTTTGCTGTCAAAAGCCAGATAATGATTTATTTATAACATGGTGTGTGCTCACTTGTGGTTCCTCAGAAGTAGTTTTTCCGAAAATCGAGCTTACACAAATGATTGGTCAAGACGTTTGCTTCTTCAGTTTTGCTCTGAAGCGATGGATGGAAGTTATACCCCACCAATTTGCATTGTACAAACAGTGCTTAACTGATTCCAAGTGTGTCAAACACAGAGCAAATCTGTTTTAGATTTCTTAGCATCTTGATGTGGTTTGTAGCAGTTTGCACAATGTAATTGGTGGAGTTTACACTTCTAGGGCTGTCAGCATGCTGAGCATTAGCTGATGAGTATTTGTCATGTTAATAATTGTGATTTATTAACTTTCATTTTCTTTTATTCTTGATTTTGTGCAATTGTTAAGGTACAAACCTAAAGTGGCCAAATTAGCTTATCAGCCATGTTGCACTCCTAGAAATGTTTACTTAGTAACCGACATTGGTGGTACTGTAGAAATAATACACTGTCATCTCCTGGCATCCTCAAACTTCCAACAAACTTGAATTTGAAATTGTCATTTTTTACAGGCGACAAATCAATACCTCCAAAGCTGGAGCCCTCGGACTCCCACCCCCCTCTCGCAAACGCTGACGGGCCGTCTGAGCCCCCTACACTGAAGCCCATTGAGCCCAGCTTGGAGCAGCCCCGATCAGGCAAGCTTGATGAGCAACAGGACGCCTTCCTTTCCCACAAGGAGAACCTCAACGGACACTCGAGAGACCGGCTGCTGCTTGATGATGGCGATGTCAGCGTGGTTGCCACGTCGACCCTGGCCGAGCCCTCCGGTCCAGTAAACAGACGGACGTCAGTGCTTTTCCGTAAGTCTAAAAGTGTCAGCCCCCAGAAGCCTGTGCGAGGCGGGGAAGCCCAGGCAGAGTGTCCTCAGCTGGGCGCCAGGACCTTCCTGTCTGTGGTGATCCCCCGCCTGGAGACTCTACTCCACACCAAGAAGAGAACATGCAATGCCAACAGGGGCAGCGAAGGGGAAGATGAGTTACCTGCCAAACGCCCTGACACGGGTACTGCCTGCAGGAGCGCAGCAGTCAGAGCGGAGTGCAAACAATTCGATTTCAAATGTACAGCTGAATGCAAAGGTTTAAAAACTCCTGGTCAAATTACATGTTTTGTTGATTTTTAAAGTAGCACATCTTCTACAGTAAACAGACTTAAATATGGCATTTGTCTATAAATTTTAGTCTGCAACATTGAGCTATTTGCAGCGCTTAACATAGTGGGTAAAAGTAAAACATAAAATTTAAAATGTGCCAAAGCTTTTGCACAGGCCACATTTTATGTTTTCTTTTTTACTCCCAGTATGTTAAATTAATCAGATTAATCAAACAGTAATATTGTATTGAAATGTGCAGACGTGTTGCCTATAGAAGATACTCATTTTCACTTAGAAAATCAACAAAACATGTCATGTGGGGTGCCCAAACTTTTGCACACAACTGGATATTAAATACATACAGTACTGTGGCGATGTTTTAAGCCATCTGGGGAAAATGTTTTTTAATGCTGTTTATTTGGCACTCTGCATGTATTTGCTTGGGAAAACAGTATCATTAGAATAAATTAGGGCCCAGACAGAATGTGATGGTTAACATTACTGGCTGATATTGAGGTCCTGCAGCTTTAATGGCAAAAATCAAGGACACGCTGATGTGGCTTGATCAATGGCGGAAAAAAACATTTCCTATACGAGGAATGCCATTAACTGCTGACGCTTCATGCTTGTATGCAAGTCTTTCTATAGACTGCTGAGTTCAGTCATCACTTGCTCATTTTCAATACAGCAATACAGGCTAATTTCATCAATTTAAAACCCAAAACAAGATCATTGTTAAAAGAAGCAAAATGTGAAATGTTTTATTTTTAGCTTTAGTGTACTCACTCTTAATTCTGAAGCTTTGCCCCCAAGCTAGTTTTTATATTATTCAAGACTGAGTTTCTGGTGTTTGTGCAAACCTGCTCTTTGAACCATCCCTCAGTTTCAATCAGATTTTGTTTTGAAAACAAGAAATTCTTGTTACTTTTCACTATATTGATGTTCATTTGTGTTTAATGTGTTGTTTTATTTCTAGCAAAAATATACATACTGTCCAGAGCAATCTCAGGTTGTTTGACTTTTGCGCAGTACTGTAAACAGATGGCACAAGTTATATTGTTTTGGTAACTTTAGTGTGGGGGGAAAATGCCCACATGAGTTAGTCTGACTGTTGAGGAAGGAGAGACAAGGGGAAAGGACATCAAATAGAAGCACAGCATTCAGACTTGCTCTCAACTTCAACTAGCTTGTAGACTGCAATTTGTTTCCCCTCAGGCAGGCTCCACTTTGCTCAGTGCAGATTTTATTATGCATTTTGACTACCTCTCGCTCTCTCTTGTTCTCCTCTTCTCAGGTCTGTCGAACGGTTTTGTTCTGGAGCAGCAGAAAGAGCTGAATCCCAGCAGGCAGCAGGAGCCTCGCCGCAGGTGTGCTTCTGAATCTAGCATCTCTTCCAGCGGCAGTCTGCTGGGTGCTACCAGGTACACACGCATTCACAGATAACTTCAAATTCTCCATACTCTGTGTGCTCTGATGTATTCAGCAAGTCTTTCAACAGCGAACATGGTCTTGTTTACTATTGAGCAAATGTTCATGGGCCCTGAAATACCATACTTGTATGTTTGTGATGTTTTCATGTTCATTTATCAATTACAGATGTAGAAGTACATGAGTTTGAAATGAAACCAGTGTCAGCTGTGCCCTCCACTCCTTATGGACAGTCTGACCTTCATTCAAGCCTTACGTTAACTACAATAAGAGAAGCTGCAAAACTGTTCTAAACTTTCCTAGATCTCCATGACTGCTTGGTTTATACCAAAAGAAAGTTGTCTGAAGTTCATTTTGCTTTAGTTCTGCAAGGCAGCTAAGATGCTCATCACTAACAGGTAAAGGAAGCTTACAGTCATATCCAAAAGTTTGGGCACCCCAATCAAATTACATGTTTAGTTTAAGTAAAATAAGTTAACACATTCTCTACAGAGAATGTTTTAATCCATAAGTACTGTTTCTTTGCTGATTTAATTGCACTTTTCTGATAAGTTAAACTCATAATCATAGAAGTATGTTCTCTGTTTAAGATGTTATTTAATTTAGAAAATCAACAAAACATTTGACTGGGGGTGTTCAGACAACTGTGTGCTCTCTAATTGGCACTCTGCAAGCTGTATGCCATGAACTACTCATCACATGCTTCTCTCAGATTGTAAAAGTAAACTCAAATTAAGTTGCTTATGTGTTTTTTGACTCTGTATGGCTTGGAGTTATAACAGCATGTCGTACATTGTACGAAACCACATAAACAAGTGTGTCTTGGATGAACAACTACATTTGGGGATTTCGGACAGTGTATGACAGTATAATCTGTACAAAATTATATGTATTTTCCTCTAATCTCCCATCAAAATACTTTTGTCCGCTTCCAGAGCAGAATTGTTGATTACGTATTAATGCAACAGTGGGTGGAGAAAAATATTAACCCAACATGTAATGTATCATGAACAAATATCAATTTTCTTAGAAAGGAAATGCTCAGCTAGCTCTGAGGGCATCCCTGATGCCATATCAGAAATGCATCAGAGTATGGCTAGAAAATGAGTTCTGATTTCCCTTTGATGTTGACTTATGCTAAAACTCCAACTTGATGTAGACATTTTCCAGCTGTGAGCTTTTCAGACCAGCCAGCATTCACACTTGAGAACGATGCACATACTAGTGGCATACAGTCTACTGTAAACACTCAGGACATACAGCGCTGAAAATCAGCATCTCATTTAAATGAACCTAACATGCATTCTTCCCCTGGCCTTCCCTCTAAGCACGCTATACAGTGTGAAAACGGTTCCTCTGCAGACTGTTTTATGCTGAGGTGGGTAGAGCAGCCTAAACCCACACTCAAGTAAAAGTTTTGATATTTTGGTAAAATAATGACTCAGGTAAAAGTATCGTGCTAAAAATCAGCTTGATTTAAAAGTAGAAAGTAGTTGGTTCAAAAATGTACTTAAGTACTGAATAATTTGGAAACCTGCAGTGCAGTTTCTTTGTAAATTCAGCATTTGTCAGTGGTGGAACTGAGGTTTGTTGTGTAGTGAAGCCTTTTGGGGGATTCTTTTGGTCTAAAATAAAATGCCAAAGCTCCAAAGTCAGACCAGTCACAAAACAGTACAAAACACAACAAAAAATGAAATGACTAACTAAATATGAATGACAAAAACTGTAACTTAAGTTACAGAGTTAAAAAGAGTTAAAAGTGGATTTGTTTTCTTACTAATACATTTGAGTAGAAGTAAAAAATATTGTGATTTTAAAAAAACTTTTTTGATATAAAAACAACAAAGCATTGAAACTTTAGAGATGATTCTATGATTGTGTGTTATGTGTTATAATACATCCAAAGACTTAAATTGTGAGTAAGCCAGTAATCTGTTCTCTTGCAGTCGAGTCCCATCATCAGCTGTGGGACGCAAACCCAGCAAAAAAAAAAGAACTAACAATTTTAACAATAAAATGTAAATGAAAATGTAGATGCTTTTTTCTCATTTCTTTTTCCAAACATCTGAGCAAATTTCAAAATTGAAAATGAAATTAAATACCTACATTTGCAATTTCATTTTTCACAAGATCACGAGTCATTTGTGACAAAAATAAAACTAAATTTAAAACTATTTGTCATTTAATAAATATCCAACAGGAGGCGCCGATGTTCGTTTGCATTTCCCTTTTCATTCTGACAGTTAAAGCATGTCCAGGCCGAAAAACCGAATCACAAACTGTCACTTTGCTGTCGATTTATTCATTTTGCCTTTTCATTTTCATTTTGTTAGATTCGCAGCCAATTGCTGTGAAAAAGAAATAAGAGCGTAAACATCGCATTTTGATTTTAGTTTTGACACGTATTTTACATTTCACGAAGAACAGCCAAAGCCAAAGTGAAGCTTGTATTTTCTTTCCTCTATTAGCTTTTTCATATTCGGTTTGGCCATGAAATACGTGACAATTAAATGACAAATAGCTGTTTTAAATGTGTTTTTATTTTTGTCACAAATGAATGAAAAATGAAATTGCACACGAAGGCATTTCATTTCCTTTCCTTTTCAATTTTGGCAGGATGTTTGCTCAGATGTTTGGAAAAACAAATGGCAAAAAGAGGTTTGCATTTTCATTTTATTGTTTTAATTTTCATTTCTTTTTTGGCTGTATTTGCCTCCTGTAATCAGCTAATAAAGTGTGTTCGAGCACAAAAAAGACTGATAGCGTTCCTAGCCTAAATGTAGTTATTAATCAGTTAGGATTGCTTGTTTAATGATTTTAAACTTGGTGTTATTTGTGGAGAAGAATATCTGCACAGCACAGTTTCTGTTATGATTTAGTGTCTTTTTGACTGATGTGTGGTTTAGTGCTCCTTCATGATCTCACTGTGCATAGTGCTTTGTCTCTGCAGTGGGCTTAACCAAATATTGAGTTCTTTTTCTTCATTTTTTGTGACGCCAGATAGATCTGAGATCAACAGATCTCCACTGTCTGCATTTTGACTGAGCATATTTGTAGTGATTTCCTAGCTTAATCATTTTGCTTAGGCTTAAAGGTGAAGAATGTTGAGGACTCCAGCTCTGATAGCTGTATCTGCAGTTTATTGCTGTGCGCATACATTGAGCAGTGTTTGTTGAAGGCATGAGAGATGAAGTGCTGCCGTTCTGCTTTCACACTGACACTTGTGGTTTTTTGCCTTTTTGTTATCTGCATGTGTGAGATTGAAAGCCGACCTACAAGCTGTGCAGTGTGTGTCATGACTTCATACCTTGTCCTCAGCTCTCCATAAATATACTAAGCTGGATGTCAAGACAGCATTGCGAATTTGTGTCGAAAGGCTTTGTTAGCAGTTTTCACTTTGTTAGTAGTTTGTCTGGACAGGCTCACTGTGTTTCAGAATGTATACTCGGATAGCGTCTCTCTCTGTATTATGTCAAAACGTTTTTTTTTTGGAGATGTTGATTTGGATTTTACGCTTGGACTCAGTTGAGTTTTAAACATGACTGCAGCGTGTGCAAATATACATTTACTATTGGTGGAAAATCTAATTTCTCTGAAAAGGCAACTTTATGGAATCGGGAAAAAACATTGTACAGTCTTTCAACTGGTTTGCCTTCCTCAAAGAGGAATTCCGCATTTTTTAAATTTCTGCATGGTTCAATATTTGAGATGTAAACTACAGTAAATTAATGTATAGTAGATTGATATGAAATGGTTAATTATAGAGAAACAAGTGACTCTGATTTCTTTACAATGGTACTGATGCGAATTAGGGGTCACAATGTCTAATATGCAAATGTAGACATTCCTTTTTTTTTTAAATTTTCTATCCAAAACCTTCTCGTTTTCTTAAGGCCATGAATGCACCCTGCAAAAATACATTTTAGCTCAACTTTTGTCTCAAAACTTTCATAAAACAATGTATCTGGCATCAGGCAGCACATTTGTAACTGTTTCATGTCATAACTTTCTGTGTAAAAAGCTTTTAGAGGCTTTTGAAAGTGGAGCGTTTCACATCAGACCATTCTGAATGACCATTTAGTAATGCAGAAATTAGGCAGGACTTACATTAATGAAGATGGCAGTGAGCAATAATCATGACTTCTTGTTGCTGTTTACTGGTGTGTGAATGGCATATACTGAAGGTATAGAAGCTTATTGGACTTACTGCAGTCTCTCTCTTCAGCAGTGTCCCGTTGAGTTTTCCAAAGTGTGGGAAGGGGAAGCCAGCACTCGTCCGGAGAAACACCGTGGATGACAAAAGTGAACTCATCGCCTGCATTGAGACTGGCAACTTCGCCAAAGCTGCTAGACTTGCTGCTGGTGAGTAGGCAGCTGGACGTGTGTTCTGATGCTTGCAGCAGGGAGGGGTGTTCACACCAGGCAGTGAATGTGTCTGTGTGGGTGGTAGTCCAGTTTGAGGTGCGTGAGTGGTGGTTAGATTTGCACACATCATCTTTTACAAACAATGGAAGGTATGAAGATGCATTTGATCACCACTAGCAATTTGCAAAAACTGGAACAACAGTTATTAAATTAAAAACTATATGGTAATAAAGAAAATACATTTTTCTTACAGACAACACCTGCGTTCAATAGCACAAATCTGAACTGGAAATAAATAAAACACTTTACATAAAATAAATTTATTAAAATTCTGTCAGTATATAGGAATGCTCAGTGAAATCCAGCATCTTGGACAGTAGAGAGCGATTCTTTATCCAAGGCAAATAATTCTGTTATTTTTAGTTAAACTTTAAACATTGGAACTGTTGTTTTGATCATTTTTCATCATTTCAAAATCAGAGACTACATGCGAGCAGGAACTTATTGCTTCCATTATTTAGCTCATTTGGGCGTACTGAGTGGGATATAGCGTTTTAAACTAGTATTAAACCTGTAGTGGAGAAGTTCCTGGGTGTTGCACTTCCTCTTGATACTTGACCTGAACAGATTATACATTGCTTGTCTAAAGTCCCTTGTAAATAGTGTTTTCTCCACTGTTTATCTGCTGCCGCTCAAACTGTTTAAACGTGGCTGCACTGACTAGCATAGGAGAGTGGAGGAAACAATGTTTTTAACAATGTCTTTCACATTTTTATAACCGTTCAAATAATTTGTAAAGATTTCGATTTTGATGCTTTGTTCTAGTTGTATTTAACCTTTTCTTTATATAGAAAAACAAGATGTATATAGCACTTCTCATTTGTATTGTAAAATAGCAAAATACCATGATCTAAATGAAATAACAGCACACTTACTAACATTCTGGGGAATTTTTCATGTGGTCAATTTAAGTTGTGTGTGTGGGTGGGTATATATATATAATATCAAATTTTAACTAAAAACTAAAACTAAATTCATTAGCAGCCAGTCATAACTGTAATAACTGGAATGACGCTTTATCTGCATCTTGTTTTGATCTCTAAATGCACTTTGTTTTTGAGCTAGTTGGTGTGTTGTTAATGTTCTGCCTCTATAAGCATGGCTGTGGAAGTGTTCTGCTCTGTTTGCAGTGAACCCCTCATAACCTCATTGTCATTATTCCTGCTTCCATAGAAGTTGGCAACAGCAATATTTGGATGCCTGCTAATGCTGCAACAGTTGTTCTGGAACCTCTAAAGCTAGTTTGGGCAAAATGTAGCGGATATCCCTCCTACCCTGCCTTGGTGAGTGTGAGCGTGCTTGTGTGGAAATTAACCATGTCCCCCTTCCACTCCCTCCAACCCCTCCACCCAGTGAGTGTGTTGATGCGTCTAATGAAATGTGCTAAGGAAATTAGTGTACAAAGATGGATGTGTGCTTGTATCACAGTGCATCAATATGCATTTATTTGTTTTTAAATTTGTATTCACTTGGATGCAAGTGTGGACAATATGGCAACAATATAACAGTGATATTTTTATATAATCAAATAATGATAGTTCATTATACAGTACTGTGCAAACCTCAGAGGGCCCCCTTTTATTTGTCTGATTTACAGTCAAAATGACCATTAAATAAGTGTAATTCGTTCAAGAGATATTTTTGAGGAGATTATATGGACAGTAATTAACTTCCATAAGAAAGAAGAACAATAAAGGAAACTACATGTGTGGACAGGAGTTTTGATAACTGGAGTTATGGTTAAAAAATACAGGGATAAATGAGACTCCTAATTGTGCAAGTCCTATTAGACCACCAAAACTGGCCCCAACAGACAAACAGTACTTACAGTTTTGATGTTTGGGAGAGAGAAAATCAAGCTCCACTGTTGCTTCAGATCTGAAAAAAAATCCACAGGTGTTTCTGTCCATCCTTCCACTGTGAGAAGACAACTCAACACTATGAGTCTGAAAAGATGTGTAGCTGTCCAGAAGCTGTTACTAATAAAAGGTGAAAAACAAGGACCTTTGCAGATCAAACAAAGAAGCTGCTGGTGTTTTTAGAGCAATGGACTGACAACCCCAACGTCATTGAGTGTGTTTGGGATTACTCGAATTGTTGGAAGCAAAAAGAGAAATGCAACCAACTTCTGACTGAACTTTGGAGGTGTGGGAAAATGGCCCAGCAGATCTCTCTGGAAAAAAGTGAAAGCAAATCTTCAGGAAAGAATGGAAACTATGATGATGCTAAGGTGGACACACAAAATACTGAAAAATGATGCTTAGTTATTGAGGCATCTATATGGATTTTAATTTTTTTTTCCACTTTCTTTCATTTTGACTGGAAATTAAGTAAAAGAACTGTGGTGCCTTACACTACAGTATATGCAGAAAAGTGTATTATGATGTAATTTTTCATAATAATGCTAACATATTGGCACATTGGTACACCTACTGAGCACAGTTGGGGCAGATATTAAGTATTTTCTGTGTCCACTAGGTGGCAGCATTCTACCTCTTAAGATTTTAATTGCCTGTTTTTTTTGTTTTTTTTTTAATGCTCTGTATTCAGTAATAACCCCCTCGGTCTTTAATGGACTCTGGCTGTTTAAGTGCAGGTTACTGCCTCTGTGCCTCTGTAGCTGTCGGACCTTGAATGGATTTTCTGCAGGTTTCACTTGTTTGGTTTATAACCTGTATAATCTTTTGTTTCTTCTAGATAATCGACCCTCACATGCCTCGGGTGGGCTGCCATCACAATGGCGTGTCCATTCCAACCCCCCCCCTCGACGTGCTCAGGATCGGAGAGCAGATGCAGTACAAGTCCGAAGAGAAGCTCTTCCTCGTCCTCTTCTTCGACAACAAACGCAGCTGGTGAGTTTTAAAGAGACCCTTAACTCTTAACCATTATATGTAAGTTTCCAGGCTGCTGCAGTGTTAATAATAACTGACTGTGAATATTATATTATACAGTAGTAGAAGAGTATTTTACTTTCAAAAATATTAGATAAATGCTTGTAGTCAACCATATATTTCATATTTTACCTCACACTCATTTCTTGTTCTTTAAACCAGATATGTGTGTGAGGTACAGTAAGAGAGGGTTTTTATTGACTTTAACGGATTGCAGACTAATAAAGATGCAGCAAGGTTAATAACATGCAAACGGAATGTAAATTAGACAGTCAATCAGCAGTCTAGATTTTGGAAAAAGCTTGCTAATTGGGTCATGGATGCTGAGGAGACCAATAGGGGTGTACAATCATAATTGGTCAAGAACAGAATCAGCAGATTTTTTTTTTTTTTTGCTGGGCCAATTTATTGTTTTGACTTTATTCAGTCTGTATGACCGTGTTATGCTACAAATGCTGCTTCATCCTTTTTGTAAATAAAACTGTGTGATGTAGTATGTAAACACTGTTGATGTTTGAAAATGTTTGATGCAGTCCATATATGGAAACTGTACAGCAAAACCAGCTTGTTTTGAATTGACTGCTTCTGTGATGTTCCAAAAAACAACATATTTACATTTATACACCTGTGCAACCCACACTGGTTTAACTCTGCCCATTCATGCCGAACTTGTAAGTACACAATACACGGCAGCCCAACAGAACAGAGGTTATTTGCATTTGAGTTTTAAAAGCGCTGATAAAGAAAATGGGGGAAATGGTCATGTGCAGATGAATAATGACTGTTTTGGGTACAAAAACTCGCATGTGTTTTATGAGTAGACAGGAAAAAAGAAAATTGCAGGACATGGGCCCTTTTAATAAGCATCAGAGTTTTCAGTTATGAATTTAAAATAACAGTTTGGCCCATTAAAGGGCAAATGATGTTATTTCTATTAAGGCTTCAGCTAATAGAAAGTACTGGGAATGTGCTTGTTTGTTTGAAGTGTTCTTTTCAGAGTTTCAGCTTTGGGTTGGAAAAAAGGCTAACAATCATCCATCAGCCAGTTTGGTTGTAAAGATTGAAAATTTAAATAAAAATTCATGATCATGCTTCTCTAAAGACCAAATACTGGTGTATTGAAATTTGTTATTGAATATTGAAGCTTTCGGTATTATAAAAGTACCAATTTCAAAACACAGTCTTGGACACCAGTAGCATTTACCTAATTTATTTCAACTTCTGTGAGTGTGCTTTCATTAGCTTAGCTTATATAAACTCTAGATAGATTGCATGAGCTGTTTTACCTTAAAATAAAATAAAATAAATAAATAAAAATAAAATCTGGCACACTGACCACACACACACACACACACACACACACACACACACACACACACACACACACACACACACACACACACACACACACACACATTCTCTAAGCCGCTTCTCCCTCAGGGTCGCAGAGGCACACTGACCAGCCTTTTAAAAACCTATGCTTGTGAAGATTCCCTACTCACTTTTTCCCCCCTCTCCCCACCATAGGCAATGGCTTCCTAAATCCAAAATGGTTCCTCTTGGGATTGACAAGACCATCGACAAGATCAAGATGATGGAAGGACGCACTTCGGCCATCCGCAAAGCCGTTCAGATCGCCTTCAGCCGGGCAATGAACCACATGAGCAGAGTTCAGGATGAGCCCACCAGTGACCTTAGTGACATCGACTGACCCGCTCAGCGTACAGCTCAGCAAACCTGGGCATGTGGGCGGATTTTAAAGCCTTAGTATTCGTAATGCCAGGCTGGCACTTACCCAGAGGCGCCTAGGGGGTGTCACACAAAACGGGATTTCTCATGTATAACACTTGCAGTTATTGCCAGCGATTACAAAATTCTATATTAATTATTTTTCAGTTATAGGTCATTGAGACATGGAAAGTGCAGAGTCTGAACTTTCAATATGTATCACATTTGGGTTGGTAACTACAAGGTGAGATATGATCATTTGAATTCGATGAATCCAGTTTAGTGGATTTTTGCCACTTTTTAATATTCATTCAAATCAAATAGTGGAAAAAGGTTAGTCATATTAATGCAAATGGAATGTAAATATCTAATTACTTCACTCACTGTTATTGAATACATACCATTGAAAAGTAGTAACTTTGGGTGAACCAGGCATCTAAAGCAGACAGTCAGTCCTGTCTAATGGGAAAGAAAATAATGGGCAATTCTTTTAGACGGCCTTCACTTTGGGCTCAAGTTATCCAGCTAAACAGAGAAATCCTGCCTTACGAGATACCCCCATGACGTTCTCCTGAGGCCTCTTTGTGAATCTGTAGTGTGTCTGCTGCCTCTCTGCTCTTTTTCATCCTCCGCTACGGTGGCTGCTGCTCTGTTGAATGTGTGGAGAGGTTTGATCATTTCTCCTTCACTGTGCTGACTGACCACTGAGTGACCAGTGCCAATATCACTGCCACTCTCCACCTCCATGTCTTTTGCTCTGCCATTTTCATTTCCTCCTGACGTTTTCATTTCCTATCACGGAAGTGTTCATCTTATTTAACAAACTGTAAATAACTGTAAATGGCCCCATGCTAACTTATTCTGTAGAGTTACTGCAGTGGGTACTGTACATTAATTATTTTTTCCTTTTTTTTTTCTTTTTTTTAAAAAAAGTAGTATTTATACTTTTTTTTTTTTTTTTTTTTTTTTTGATGAATTATCTTCAGCATCCCCTCGTCTTCCTCACTGATGATGGAAAAAGTGAATCGTGTGAAGCTCAAGCAGGAATGGATGCGCGATCAGGGCTTGAACATAATGTGAGACTATATCCTTTTCATTAGTTCTTTTTTTTTATCATTTAAATTATTGAAGTTTATATGCATAAACTTCCCTTTGGTATTAAATGTTTTTTGTAACCGATGATGTTTTTTACAACAGTTTTAGCGCTATTTTGTTCTGATATATTTATATAATTAAATATATATCTGTATTCTTCAGATTCTCACACAGAAAGTCTTGTTGTTATGGAAACTGAAAGTTCGTTGTTCTCATGAAACCAAAAGAAAAAAAAAATGCTGCCCAGACCTTTCCTTTTTTATTGTTTTTTTTTTTTTACTTGATTTGTTTGTGTTGTGTGACCAGTTTTGCTGAAGATGTCCTGTGTGTTTTTTTTTTTTTTTTTTTTTTTTTTTTTTTTTGTTTGTTTTATTATTTGATAATACAACAGTTTGGTTGTGCTTTTGGGACCTTCACGATCACCGTAGAATGATGTGCCTGTGTTTATTTATTGTGATGGAATAAAAAAAGAATCTGCATTTACTTTATATTAAATGGTAAAAGAGAGAATTGTGTCCTTAGTCACTTATGGCACATTCTGGTGAATCTCTATTGGTTGGCTTTTTTTTTTTTTTTTTTTTTTTTTTTTTTTTTTTTTTTTTTTTTTTTATAAACTGAATACTGTTGGATATGACTGTTTAGTGAAATTGATTACATTTATTTAGTTGTACTCTGGGTAGCAAAAGGTAGATGTTTGGATACCTTTTTTATACATTCTAGAAGTTTCTTTTATTTGATAACAGAATGGTTGCTGGGATTTCTTTTTTTATATAGATACACTGATAATAAAACAGGCAAAAGATATGAACCACAACAGAGTCTTCAGTTGTTATTTCCATTATCCAGTGCAATAAAAAGGTGTTTATTGCCTGGATTCAATCCTAATGTCTCTCTCTCTGTCAGGTTTATGAAGCTGTTTAGGGTTCTGCCACTGGATGGCAGTGTGGCTTCAGGAATAAGAAAGGCATTGGACACATTTTTCAAGTGGCTTCCTAAGGATGTTCTGCGTTCTTCTCGTTCAGTCTTCCTAACACAGAAGCAAACCTCATACGTTAAATATATTTAATTAAATTGAAAACTTAAATATATAAACATATGGCTATGTATATACTGGCCTTTTGGTCCAGTTACTTAGGTTAGAAATTGTAAGGCCTATAGATGGTGGCATTAGAACCACTACGCACTACTGAGTCTTTGGCTAAATTGACAACAATATGTACATAACATGGGCAGGGACATTTTTGCTATTTATAAACCTACAATAGCGTTGGATTCATGAATATGAGCGGCATTGTATGAATTTCATGAGTGGATTCTTAATGTTTTGTAGTCTCAATCAGTCTTCAAAGCTGAAATATCAAACTTGTAAAAGTATTTAGAGTTTAAAAATTGTATATAAAAAAACATATTACTTTTAAGTATAAATGCCAGTGATCCCAGGCATTTCATTTACATCATAGGTCATAGATTTTAAGGCCTATAGATTGTGGCACCAGTATTTATTTTTTTATTTTATTTATGGCTCACTTGACAAAACTACACACATAAATAATGCAGAGCCATTTACCTTATTCATAGCACAAAGTAAATAAAATGTAAGGCTATGTTGCTGTTCATAAACATACATTTACATGGCTTTATGAATGTGAGAATCATTGAATAAATTCCACAAGTGGGTTACCAAGGAGGTGTTGGTGCCATCATTCAGTTTTCATAGCGCAGAAGCAAATCAGACTTAGAAAACTTTTAAGAAGGAATAGAAACCCTAAAATACACAGGTCAATCTATCCAGTTTCTCTGTTCGGTTACAGGTTTTAAGGGCTGTAGATTGTGGCATTACCACCAGTATGTACTACAGAGTCTTAGGCTAAGTTGATGAAACTTGGTACATAAAGTATGCAGGGCCATCTTTGCTATTCATAATCTCAAAATGACCACTAGTCAGTGGTATTGGTAGAAATTTGAAACTCTTACCTGTGCAACTAAAATATTTTACTTTGACTTATACTGGCCAGCCACTCACCCAGGCATCATCACCAGTACATATTACTGAATATCAGGCTAAGTTGACAGAACTGTGTATATGAGGTAGGCAGGGCCATCTTGCTATTCATGAAATATGAAATACAGAGTTCAATCATTTCATTTAGGTTAGATCTTTTCAGGCCTATAGATTGTGGCGTTATGTAGGGTCTTGGGCTAAGTTGGTTAAATGATGTATATAAAATAGTGTGGGCCGTTTTCTTAGTCATAAACCTGAAATAATGTGACTTCATGAATATAAATGGTGTTGCACAAATTTCACAAGTGGGTTCCCAGGGATGTGTTGCAGTCCGCATTCAGTCTTCATACTAGAAAAATCTCACTTAGCATACTTTCAGTTATGACTTCTTACGTACACTTTAGAATAAATAGGTTGGTGAGTTCAGTCGTTTAAATGCTTTTAGACTAGCATTGGTCTGTATTAAGGAGTCTTGGGCTAAGTTGATAAAACCATGCACATAAAGTCGGCTGGGCCATTTTTGCTATTTATAACCCACAACAACCACTGATCAGTGTTATTAGTAGAAAATATTAAAGTCTTTCATATCTGCAACTATGAAATTGACCGTGTCGAAAGGGCCAAGCGAGTGTTTGATTGTACTACTTAGAACCCGTCGAAGGTGCGGCGCTGAATGCAAATATGGCGCAGACGCCACGTTTGTCGTCTCTCTTTGCTATCAGATACTAATTGCACGGGGAGGTGAGCGCCACGCTCAGGTGGAGAGGATGGCAAGTGGAGCATGAATATCAATCTAGCACATCAGTGTCATCAAATGACTTTGACGGCGCCGAAAGTGCCCTAATTATCCGGACGCACTCAGGAGGCCTAGCTGCGTTTGGAGAGGGGCTTTGAGCTGCTCTGATCGAAGTCAGCAGGTGAAGCCCAGAGACAACCCAGGGGCTCTATAATCCCTCACACGCACCGCATGAAGGTGTCGCAAAGGCTTTAGTGCGATACGTCAACTTCAGTGGAATTCTGTAGGGTTGAGAAAAAGGATAACCAACCCTGCTGTCACATTCCATGGATGCATTTTTTTTCAGCTTTTGCTGGCCTGATATTCCTCGTTTTTTTCCACTCCACTTCCTGAATTCATGGTTCATGGACATTACTCAAGTACCAATTAATTTGCACTGAGCTGTAATTTATGCACTATGATTCATTTGCTGCAGTAACAGCCTATACGGTTCTGGGAAGGCTTTACTCTAGGTGTTGGAGCACTGCTGTGAGGGTTTTGATTGCATTCAGCCACAAGAGCACTAGTGAGGTCAGGTACTGATTTTGGAAAATCACACCAACTCATCCCAAAGGAGATTAGATGGAGCTCCATCTCTCCAGAATGCACAGTTGGTCCACACCCTAATGCTGGGGGTGGCTTTATACTCTTGATGAGGCTTGACATTGGGCATAGTGACCTTATGTGTGGCTGCACCAGAACATCCCGTTCCCTTGGTGATGCTTTTCTACAGGGCTTATATAAGCTGTATGTGCCTGATTGAACTCCTCTGTCAGAAATAGGTTCACTGAATTCACTGTTTATAAGAGGTGTCCTGAAACCTTTGGACATATAGAGCACATAGAGTATTAGCATAGGAACTGTATTCCCTTTCTAAGATCCTTCTGGTCTAAAGAATAAAATGCTGAAGCTCCAGTGTGAAAGGTGTGAGTAACAGCAAAGCAGTCCAGGAGCTGAATCAACAAAACAGAATGAAATTAAACCCTAAAAAAAGCAATTAGGGACTAAACGAGAGAGACTAAAATGAAACCGAGGAAAAAGTGGGTTCAAGCTACAATATTTTACTTAAATACCTGCAACTGAATAACTAGTTACTGCCCACATATGCCCTGAAGCGAAAACATAGTGAAATGTGACTGACTGATCCACCTTCAAATTCACTGTAAAATACTACCCACCTGTGACCGCTTGACGACAGTTGGATTCTGTATTAATGCACTATGACTAAATCCTATTGTGCTGGGAATGAACTGCTCAAGTGGACCACTGAGTGTATTCAAAGATGAACCTGATTTTGGTTAAACCGAGAGGCTGACAGCTTATTTGCACTTGGCTAAAAGGTAGTTAACAGGCTACACAGCTCCTTCATCACGTTTGTTTTTTATGTGTTACTGCACACAGTTCAGAATATGGGGAGGTCAGATTGTGACGATGCCACATGTTTTCTTGGTTAAGATTAACAAGGGGATTGTTAAGGTGTTTCTTCCTTCTGTCAGTGTAGCAAAACTCAGGACACGTTTGACTGCACTTCACTAACACCATCAATTGCTTACACACTTTTTTCAGAACATTAAACACAGATCTTCATTTCTAACCACACATCCTTTGAGACTCTCATTAAATCTTTTTCAAAGAAAGATGAAGGTAGAACATGTATCAGTTCAGAAATCAGTTACAGAGCTCAGCAACAGGACACATTACAATATATATATACATATATTTGATATATACAATATATCAAAATTTACAGTGAAGATAAAGCAAATAGGTACAAACCGACATGAGTGTGTAATAACCTTATAATGCACATATGCATGTTCTACTTCATGCCAATGAGCTTCAAGACGGCAACAGACACATGAATAAAAACCGGTGCTGCCCTGCTGAAGCGAGCTGAAAGAAGAGGGGAGGAAGAAGAGGAGTGTAGCGACAGAGAAGGAGAGAAACAGTAGAAGTCACTGCGCTGGGCCAGTGTTCTCCAGTTGAAGTCATTCCAGCTTCATTTTAGAACCAACTAGGGCTCTGATTTACACCTCCCACCATAGTCACCATTCCTGTATCCAGAAGAAGATTTCCTCTTATGATCTTGGAAGGCCTATGAGACTAGGAGCTCTCAGGAATGGACAACACATTCTAGAAACTCTAGAAGATTTGTAGAACACGTTTGGCAAGACAGCACACTGTATGAGCTGTAGATCACATTTCAGTGGCCAAATAGAGAAAGACAGGATCCTGCTTAGTTATGTTTATTTATTTATTTTGCTCCCAGTATGGGAGAATTTGATAAGCATGTTTTGAGAATGTGTATGTGAGCATTTGAGAGCAGACGCACCTTGTTCTGAAATGTGTGTAAGCAATCAAAAAGAACTGTAATGTTCAGTGTTAGGCCTTGAACTGAAGTGTCTATTGAATGACTCGCAGTAAAATTGCAAAATAAAAAGTCAATAAAATGTTAAGCGAATTTCTTACATTCTATAAATGTCTGTTTTTGGTGGGTCTCCTTTCAGTAGTACTGAACGCTTAAAAAGGGGAAAGCCAATGTATGGCAATGTCAGCTTTGTGGTGGTAATTTGATTGAGCAAAAACTTATAAGGCAAAGGTTTCTGCATTAAACTGCTATACTGTAAAATATTTTTATTGCTATTTGACAAAAATATTAGGGACAAATAATGAAATGACTGCTGCATACAAAATGGGAAACTTCTAGGTAATGCATAACTTCTCATTTAGTAGTCCATAGTTGTTTGTCAACAATAACATACTCTAAAATGAACTATTCTTGGTTGAAAAATTCTTCATTATAATATTTTATATTTTCATTATAATTATTTACTGACAACTTTTATGTTTCTTCATACTTTGATATTGGCACCATTTTATAAAAGCAATATTCCCAAAGGAAAATTGCCTCTTTTAGAATTGTCTTAGGAGAATTGAAAGATCTCCCATGACTGTGTTAATGAAGGATCACTGATTTCTCAATTCTTTCTCTTAAACTACTATGAGACAAAAGAGATTACATAAGCATTTAATTCTGTAAATGTTTGGAGATAAGTGAGAAAAGCAGGTCTTTTGATAGACTGCTGGAAGACCTCTGCAATATATTGATCTATAGATAAAAATAATGAGATGAGCCAGTTAAGCCATTTGTAAAACAATATGTAATTTCTCTGGAGCCAAATTTCAGAAACAGGAGAGAAGTACTCTCACACTGCATTTCAATAGAACTTGCATGGGCGTCCACTTGAGGCCGCACATTAGTTGTTTTATCACAGGTAAGGAAGTTACTAAGAACCCTCCATATCAGTAAATAAATCACAGTAATACACAGTCTCTCATGGCTTATTACTTTATTTATCAGATTCTATTATTATTTATCTAGAATCTAATAGATTACTCCTAAAATTCTCACCTCAAAACAATATATCGCCAATGCTGTAACAAAACCCAGTGTCTCCACAATGGTAACTTTAAAGGAGAAGGAAAAATGTTGCTAACATTGAATGAATATTAGTGAAACAAGTTTTTCCAAGTCATTTTGGATCATTTCTGTTGCTCCATTCATCGTGAATTTGAACACATTGTAAATGACAGCAGGCATTAGCAAATTCTGGAAAAAAAAAGAGAAAGTCTTCATCTGACTGTGACGATATAAAGGTCATACTCAGGCATTTGAAATCTTCCCAGTTTCCATTCGACCTCCACTCTTTCCACACTTAGGAAGCTTCATGACAACTTGGCCAAATCCTGATGGAATCAGCTAAAATAAGATGCAATGTGCCTAGAAACATATTCCTCCTCATATTCCTGGGACATTCAACTGATTTAGAGCTGGGCAGGCCGGCCTGAATGGATAGCAGCGGCATCTCAGAGACGTAAACTATGCAATGAAATGAATTAAACAGTTCCACTTTCTTTTAAGTCATATTCAGAGAGTGGAAAGCACTTCACCGTTTACCTCAGCGGACTCCTTCTCAAGTGGCAGTGAGAGAAACTCAGCATAATATTGGGTAGGCAGCAGCTGAATAAATATTAATGTGCTGTGCTTTAGCTAACCTACAGCTCCCTTAGAAAGCAAGAGGAAGAAAACAAAGGCCTACAAGGTACGCTAAGTCAACAACAAACATCAAAAGTACTGACAGTACAAAAGGCTAAGTTTATTTTCACATTCTATTTCATATGCCGACATTAAGCAGAAATGTAAAAATGACATAAAGACTGAGCTGTCAACTCTGATGACAGTTTAGACTAGCCTATGGCAGACATTGTTGAAGCTTGGACCAAAAGCCAGATCTAAAGCTCTCAAACTCTGACAATTATTAATTACTTCATCTTAATCATCTTAAACTTGCATTTTGGCTTTTGTAGCGTAGTGTTTCAGTATAAGCTACCTTTGCACAAGCTCAGACAAATCGGTCACAATACATATAGAGGGGCAAGGGGCTTAATAGCATTTAATATGTTATGTGTTATGCTATATAATATTCTGTAGTGCAGCACTGCAGCCGGACTGACTGCATGACTCAGACTGACTCAGTCTGAACAGTCAGATAGGAATTCATGCAACTTTTATGTCCATCCAACTGGACATTCATCATAATTTCGCACTGCTGAGACCTCATAAACATTTGGGATGATGTTTCTATACAAAAATGAGAAAATCAGAGAAAATCAGATTTGGGCCACTTTTACCTACTGTGTGAATGTGCCAATGGGTAAAACTATGCAAAATGGCATCCATCAAGCAAAAATGGCATCCATCAAGCAAAAATGGCATCCATCGGAAAGTTGCAAGGCTCAAACAACACTGCTGACCAAAAAGAGACCTAAGGCTCATCTCGCATTTGCCAAAAAATATCTAAATGAACCCCAAGACTTTTGGGATAATATTCTGTGGACTGATGAGTCAAAGATGGAACATTTTAAAAGACATACTGTAGGTCCTGTTACATCTGGCACTAAGTTAACACTGCATTCCTCCATAAGACCATCATATCAACAGTTAAACATGGTGATGGTAGTGTGATCGTCTGGGGCTGCGTTGCTTCTGCAGGACCTGGATGACTTGTCTTAACTGATGGAACCATGAATTTTGCTCTTTATCAGAAAATCTTGACAGAAATTGTCCGCCAATCAGTTTATGACTTAAAGCTTTAGCACAGTTGGTTTATGTGGCAGGACAATTATCCAGACCACACAAGTCCACCTCTGAATGTCTCAATAATAACTAAATTAAGGTTTTAGAGTGGCTAAGTTAAATCCTTGACTTGAATCCTATTGAGATGGTGTGGCAAGACCATAAACGGGCAGTTAATGCTCGAAAACTCTCCAGTGTAGCCGAATAAGAACAAAGAAGAAGAGCCCAAAATTCTTCTTCCATAGCGCTGTAAGATTGCAAACATTTGATTGCAGTAGTTACTGACAAGGATGGCACGATCAGTTATTAGACATATATATATATATATGTGTGTGTGTGTGTGTGTGTGTGTGTGTGTGTGTGTGTGTGTATCAGTATCTAATAACTGATTGTGCCACCCATATATATATATAGACATGACAATCAGACATGTAGATATTTCATTGAAAGACAACTATGGCAACATATTTTGGACTTTATCCAAGTTCAAAGGAAAATTTATAAATGCTAAATCAATTGAGTATTTACAACTGCATTTCCGATATGACAGTTCAATTTCAAAATGTGTATTTGCATTTCTATGCATGAAGGCTATTAAAGTTAATAAGGAAAAGCAAAGTCCTATTGACGTTTCATTTTCATAGTCTTCCAACTCTAACATAGTCTTCCAACTTGCAAATGGAAACAGAACTGGAAATAAAAAACACATCTTTGGCTTGTAATTAATTTCTTCATTGATGGGAGTCAACTCTGCCAACATGAGAATGCAATCATTTTTGTGTGTGAGTGATTCTTGACTATGGGAGCTTGCATAAGCCATTTTACACCATTATACAACAATACACACACAAATGCAAATTCAAAGATTTTTATACATGTAATTGAATGTCTTTTAATAATGCACATTCACGTGGGGAAAGCAACTGTAAATACACAACTGCATTTGAAGTTTCAAAATTGCATTTTAATTTGAAAGTCTGGAATAAGCTGACATAAGCAACATACATAACGTAATGAAAACAAATACATCTGAGATTTAGGTGAGAATAGAGAGGTGGCATCCCAGATCATAACTGGGGAGGTGCTATACTAAATGTCTGATCACCCATCGAGGTCAGTTTGAACCTTGGGACATGAGAAGGTTTGAATTATTTTATCATAGAGTGTAGGAAGGGCATATAAATGGAGGAGCTCAGCCAGGTAATCAGGCTCCAGGCCATGCAGAGCTTTCTAAATAGTAAGAAGTTTGTACTGAATTTGTCACCGTGCTAATGGCATCTTAATTACACAACAAATAAAAATACACCCAAGAGTGTGAGCAATCACATTGGATATTGGAATTTGACAAAAGCTAAGCTACATTTGCTTAAACAGTGGCTTTTCTTATAAAGGTTTTTTGAGTCAACAGGTTTACAGGTTTTCTATTTCTTTTGAAGTGCTACAAAAATTCTTTAAAATAACTGAAGGGATTTTGATCCAAAAATGTATTATAGACCACTTTCTTTACTTTTTCTGACGCTGCACAGTGGAGTCCAAAAGTTTGAGACCACAATGAAAATCTGGTACTTTTTATTTAAACCTGCAACAAAACAACAGAAAGTTTTAGAACCTTGAATTTAAAGAAGAAACATAAAAAATGCACTATTTTCTGATCACTATGAAAATCACCATGTCTTTTGTACAAAAAGTCTGATTTTTTTCGTTTTATTTATTTATTTATTTATTTATTTATTGAGCCTCGTTGCTTCCACCGATGCCTGTGTTCAAATGTCTTTCGGGTGGATTTGATCTACTGATCAGAGGCTTTTCCTCAAACTTATAAGGTCTATGCCAGCCTGAGTGCACCTGTCATTACAGCAAAAGGAGTACACACCAAAGGCTAAGAAACTCTGAAATTTGTTTAAACATTCAAAGATTCTACTGTTCAAGGTTTATGCTGACAATATCATTAGTAATTGAAAACTTTGTATTCAATTTGAAAATTGAAGAACAGTCAGGCCAGACTTTTGGACCCCACTATATAGTGTTGGGAGTGGGCTATACAGATAAAAGAAATATTAATGCTGTCTTACAATACTGTCTTTATTATAAACATAAAAATGTGTTTGCATTATCCATCAGCTGTTGTTCATTTCAAAAACTGCCTATATCCAAGATTGTTCCAAAGGGATGTTCAGCATTGTGGAATAAAACTCTTCAGTTGTAGCTGGTAGTCAGCCCTACACTACAAACGCAATAGACATACATTAGGTTAAAAATGCTGAAGTGCTCCTTTAAGGCCCCATGAACAGGATGGAATCGTTACATCTGCTTCATCTCTCCTATACAGACAGTAATCATATCTCTGATTAAAAAATGGTAAACCCAGACTCATTTGTTATTGATGAGCTTCCTCTCCATTGCCAAACTCTGTTGGTGGGCCACATTTACTTACACAGAGAATTGATTTTTATGCTAATGGAGTCCTCCAAACTGTAACAAAGAACACAGCGGCAGTCATTGATGTTAGCACTACAAGATGAACAAACGGAATAAATATTTAGATAGAGAAAATGGATTGCACACTTGCTGGCGTCACGAGTCAATGTTGTAAGCTCTGTTCTGTATCAGAATCTATCAAACTAAAGCAAATGTTTGAGACCGGCCTAGTATTGAGGTGCTTCTTTTGTTTAGTCCTCTGTTCCAACAACAAAAGGGCAAGAAACGAGAAGTGTGTTTGTCTAGCAATCAAACTGTGCCCTGTTCTCCACCAGACAACATGGTTAATACTTAATTATCCATAAATGTCATGACTGAGTCCACCTTGAAAAGAAGGGAACTGAGCCTCATCGGGAGAAGCTTTGAAGTGCAGCGTAATTAGTGGTGTAGTGAAGATAATTAGCAAAGTCCAGCTTTAAAGTAAATAGACTCAGCGCTGCATGCTCATGACTGTACATGAGGATTCTCTTCAAGCTAGCAGCTAATTACAGCATCAAAACAGCCAAGCGCACACACCATTGTGGAGGAGGAGAATGATGACAGAGCTTGGGGATATGAGATTTTACTGTAGACAGTGAGGATGCATGGACGCATTTGGCCAGCATCAGAATTGGCCAATGTAGTATTTTGATTTTGGCTGAGCTATGCAGCAATGTTATGAGATACAGTACAGTATAAAAGTTAGATACCATCCTTCATTTATTTAATTTCCAGTAAAACCAGACATATTCACCATTTTAAGAGATATCCCTGTGATTAGATATAAGATAACTTTGCTGTCCAAAGAAAAGCATGTATTTCCCAACTAGTAACTTTACAGGAGAACGCAAAAACCTTAACTTTTAATGTAAATTTATGTGTACTACATAACTACAAGTTATAATACATTTAATATCCAGATTTCATTCATTTCACTGATTTCATTCAAAATTAGAAATAGAATGGCAAAACAAATAAATTGAAAAAAAGCAAATAAATAATTCCTTGTTCACTCCGTTTTTAAAATATTGAATAACGGATCTACCTTTGGATGAACAGTTTGTAATGCTTAAATACACACTGTATAAAGTGCTATCAGTAGGGTTCACACCTGCTTGTAAATTGCCTGGGGAGGGGGGGGGGGGGGCGTGAATCGTCTCTGCATTTTATGTTATCCATCCATCCATCCATCCATCCATTTTCTAAGCCGCTTCTCCGTCAGGGTCGCGGGGGGGTGCTGGAGCCTATCCCAGCAGTCTTCAGGCGGAAGGCAGGATATACCCTGGACAGGTCGCCAGTCCATCGCAGGCATTTTATGTTATCTATGGATAATCACCTCTGCTTCTTAGCAGATGAAGGCCTGCCTACGCACACAGGCCGAATCGGCGCCACAGTTCGGCGGCCTCAAGCACTGACCTGTTTCTCACAGTGCTCAGCATTCCACCGCATTACATTAAACCCAGAATGAAACCACTAAAAGATAGAAAGCTAAATGTGTCTTGAAAAGAAAGAAATCAATGTAAAATATCTAAGATAAACTGACAAAGGCTAGCCGTCTGTTACCTCACCTAGCATTGCTAACATTACTAGCACAAGCCACTTTTGGCCTGCTGATGACAAAGCTGGAGGCCCACTGGCTTTTTACTCACTGTTCTCCAAGCGGCCCATTGATGAGTAAGTAGAATATTAGGTGAAATGTCTCTTTTCATTGCTCGTTCTATTCTCACAGTTGAATTTATTTATTTTCTCATTTTTTTTCTTTTATGATTCTTTGCAAATTAGTTAGTAAATCATTTTGATTTAGCACAGTGTCAGCAACAACAGTTTCAAACAAAGTCTTTTTGTATTTGTCTCAGCTTATTTTCCAATATAAAAGGCCCTGTGCATTTAAAATCTGAGGAGATGAAAAACTATTTAGACCTAGCATGCAGGATAGTAATTTGGGTGTTCCAAGAGTGGATGAACAGTGGCAAACAGACAGCGGGGTGCTAACCCTATCAAGTCAGCAGATCAATATGTTTGCCATCAGGGATACTGCTACTGTTTGAACAGGAGACAACGCTCAATTTCTCTCACTCAGTTTTGGGTCTTTTTCTTCTAAACTTGTCTCAGTGCGGCATCAGTGAGCTAAAATTGCGAGTGGTTTAGCATATTGCTAATGTGTCAGGTCCCGTGGCAGTGCCTTTTGTCCCTGGTGGTGTTAAAACGGGATGTGAGAGCAACAAGTTCTCTCTCTTCCACTCAGTTCACAAGCTTGTGCTTCCTTACCGAGAGCAGCTAATGCTGGTTTGGCATCTGCAGCATGGGCTGATACTGCTTCCCGCAACTGTCGTAGGCACTTGGGGCTCAAGCCATGTACTCATGCTGCCTCTCGTGGCTCTTGGTGGCACCTGGCATGTCCTCTCATTAGCATAGTTTAGTCTATTAAAGCATAAAAGGTTCAGTCTCATTTGTGATGTACAAAACTAAGCTGCCTCACATTTATTATCATTTTTTTGTTTTCTGGATGTGCACATCGGGCACATGCCAGTCTATATAATCATAATAAGCCATACAATAAGAGTCAACCATTTAAACAGACATTTTTGAGGGCAGGGGGTCTTTGAATCAGTGAGTTTGTGATGAGTTAGTTAGAGGATACCAAACATGATAAACAATCACTAAAGCCTAAACAGTATTAAAAGGTTTATTCCATTAAACTCCATACCAGTGGAGTGCAAAATAAACCTATTGGTGCTTATTGTGTAGTGGATCTTCTGAGTGAGCGATAGCCTGCACATCAGTGCTTAGCAACCTCACTTGACACTATTACTTTTGTCAAGCTTTAAGTTCACAGAGCTCCAGAAGAGAAAGAGAAGGCTTAAGAGAAGGCTTTGAAAGACACCTGACAGACTAAAGCATCTTGTTTTCTACACATTTTCCAAGCCAGGCCAAAAGCTCTGCATACAGGCTCTGAGTTGACTTGTTACATCACTGATTTATGTTTCAAACAAAGTAATGAAAATTATTAATATGGTAAGGGATTCCACACTTTAGAACAGTACTGTATAGAATAATGTTTAGTCATGGTGGTGGTTTATGATTGGCTATGTTGTTATGTATTGCGTGTGGCAGAGTGGAAGGAGGATAAGGAGGGACATCTATGGAAGAAAAGCTTCGTCCTGGGAGAGCCCTCCTCCAGTCTCATCAACATGCCTCTTCTTCTTCTTTTTTTATCCTTCAAGGGCAGAGCCGTGAGTGACAGGGCTTAATGTGTATCTCACCAGAATTGGATTTGATCCTGGGGGGCTCTGCCAGAGGCTGCTGCGTAAGAATTGTTACATTTACACTTTCATTTTTGCCCCTTTTGCTCTCTCCAACAAACAGAATTACCTTGCTTTGAGAGCGAGCATTGTGAGTAGCATTGTGAAGAAATCAGTGTCTCTGGACTGAAATGGTTGCCGGGATAGGTTGTGCCCTGAGAGTTTACACAGGGGGCTTTTGAGAAGTGTGTGTGAAAAAGAGAACATCAGTTCAAGTACACAGATTCTGAAGCAATTTTCTTCTGTTTCATGGTAAATATTAGAGATGGCACAATACTATTTTTTTTCCTTTTCCAATACTGATATTAAAACTTTGAGTTTCAGACAGTTCCGATTGAAATTTCTTCTTTAAAACTATTGTGCTTTAAAATGCACTTATTCCCACATATTTTATTTTCCTCCCTGAGGTCCATTCATACTTTTTACTTGGTTTCATGTATCAAAAACAGCTGCTTTTAACTTTTAAATGACCGATTCCTAATATCTTTTTTTACTGTAGCATTGACACAGAAAACACAAGAAAACATTGCACAGGTGTTCTTTTATCTTGAACAGGCAGCAAGAAATGCCCAGCCCAACACTACCCCAGAACGAAACACAAGGAGGGGCTAAGGAGGAAGGACATATGAGGAGGGTAGACACTTACAACACACTGTAACCCACAGTCCTTTGTTACAATTACTCTATTTAACTACAATCTAACAAATCCAGTGACGAGAACATCAGCAGTCACAACAAACTGACCTTTTTAACCGGAAATGTGACGCACTCTGAGAGCCACTTTGCATGGCCACACCCCCTCACGACTACACATAGACTGTGGTGAATGCCAATAACTTTAAAATAAACAGACTGTTTTCTGTTACCATAACCTTTAAATGTGATACCTATAAATAATCTCTGTTCTGATTGGCTGTCCTCTATTGTGCATCATTCAAAAAGCAGTGCAGGCTGAAATATTCCTTGCAACTTCATTGTGAATATAGGAGGCTAAACTGCTGTAGACGGAATGGGTGGATGTACGTTAATGCATTGAAACAAAACAGGTTTGGGGCTGGGGTGGGATAAAAGCTTGTGGTAGCAGGTGGGAGTGACACTCAACAAACAGTCCCATGTGGAGCTCTAGTCTGAAGTGTGCTTCTTGTGTTTTACACTAAAACTAGATCTACAAGGACAAAGAAGCTAATGTCAGTGTATCCTCCCAGTGAACATTGTGCTAACTTAGCATACACTTGCTGCTTGTTAAGCAATCTGAAACAGACTTGCTTATGTTGCTCCTGTACTATACTCTTCTGTTCTATACTCTGTAATACACAGTAGAGTGTAGATCTCTTTCACACTGCTGGATTCAAGATAATAGAAAAACGTATAGCTTTTACAATCTTTAACCCTAATCAAGCTGAATTAGTTTGACCAGGGGAGGGTGGAATTTGAGTGATTACCACGAGATTCATGATTTTAATCCAATATGAATCTGTCCATAGTTTTTATAAGTCTGCTAAGTAATAATTCAGGAGTGAATAACCTTCTAGAATTTGCCAAATGAAGAGTTCTCACAGTAATAGTAGCCCTGCTTGAATTGACATCACGGAAAACAGCAACCCAATTTTCTTTTATGTTTTTTAAGCAGCTAAAATGAAGCTTGATTTGACCCAATTCCTTAATACTCAGATTCATGATGCTGAAATCCACAGCATTTTTGGTAATTGCAGAATTACAAAGAGAAGGAAACTGTTGCATAATGTGTAAATGTCTGTGCAATGATGTTTCTATCTGGGCTATTCAGGGTTATTTGAGAAAATTACACACATTCCATACAAATTGACTCGTCAATTTATGCACAAATTACCAGACCTCCTCAGCTTGAATAGTTTCTTTTTTCTTACATTATGGAAGTTCAAGTTATGGACAATTCAGATGGGATAACCTTTCACATGAGGAGATGGGGTAAAGCCATTTTTGTCTTGTCCAAATGCTTCATGTCAGTCATTTTTACTGACTGGAAGCACTCTGGGGCCTTTTACCTTCTATAAAACTAACACCAGAAACAACCACAGGCTATATTAATCCTGTGTGAATAAAAATTCAGTAAAAATAATCTAAGTCAGCTTTACTGTCATTTCTTCTCATCACAGATGTGGTGAAAGAAAAATAAAATGCAGTTTCTCCAGGACAAGGTGCCGCATTTAACATAGAACACCAGCAAACAACAATGTAGACAGACAACACAATAACTGCAGATAAGTCAAGCAAATGCTATATAATACACTTTTCTGTACAGTATACCATGACAAACATATGACAGTTATCCACAGGACCGTACAGACTAGCCATTGAACAAATGGGTGGTGGAAAATAGACCAACTGGTCCACAGCAGCAAAAATAGTCATGTGCGAATTCTTAGCAGTGCACTGCTAATAACAGTTTTTAGTAGCACAAATAAATAAATAAATAAAATAAAACTGCAACAATGTGCTAAAGTGGCTGGGTACAGAAGGTAAAGTGCAATAGATGACAGTGTGTAGTATGGCTGAGGTAGCAGGGGGGATTTCTCTGTTTTTAGGCCTGTCTTAATGGACCACAACAGTCATTTTTATGCACTGCATGCTCCCATGTTGGTAAAGATTACAGTGCCATTTACCTTCTACAAAACAAGCTGTAGAAATAACCCCAGGTTATATTAATCCTGTTTGAAATGACACAGAGACAACTACCTCATGGAGGATATTCTTGTTCACTGGAAGGGGTATGGGGATGGGGAGACAGGGCTGGTTCAGTGGTAAGGCTACAGGGATAGGGAGATAGGGCTGGTTCATTTGTAGGGCTATGGATATGGGGAGTAGGGCTGGTTCATTGGTCGGGGTATGCGTATGGGGAGTAGGGCTGGTTCATTTGTTAGAGTATGGGTGTGGTTAGCAGGGCTGGTTCATTGATAGGGATATAGGGATGGGGAGTAGGGCTGGTTCATTGGTAGGGGTATAGGGATGGGGAAACATGGCTGGTTCATTGGTAGGGGTATAGGGTATAGGGATGGGGAGTAGGTCTGGTTCATTGGTAGGGGTATTGCATGGAGAGACAGGGCTGGTTCATTGGTAGGGGTATAGGGATGGGGAGACAAGGCTGGTTCATTGGTAGGGGTAAAGGGATGGGGAGTAGGTCTGGTTCATTGGTAGGGGTATGGGATGGGGAAACATGGCTGGTTCATTGGTAGGGGTATAGGGATGGGGAGTAGGTCTGGTTCATTGGTATGAGTATAGGGATGGGGAGTAGGTCTGGTTCATTGGTAGGGGTATAGGGATGGGGAGTAGGTCTGGTTCATTGGTAGGGGTATGGGATGGGGAGTAGGGCTGGATCATTTGTTAGAGTATGGGTGTGGTTAGCAGGGCTGGTTCATTGATAGGGATATAGGGATGGGGAGTAGGGCTGGTTCATTGGTAGGGGTATAGGGATGGGGAGTAGGTCTGGTTCATTGGTAGGAGTATAGGGATGGGGAGTAGGTCTGGTTCATTGGTAGGAGTATAGGGATGGGGAGTAGGTCTGGTTCATTGGTAGGGGTATGGGATGGAGAGACAGGGCTAGTTCATTGGTAGGGGTATAGGGATGGGGAGTAGGTCTGGTTCATTGGTAGGGGTATGGGATGGAGAGACAGGGCTGGTTCATTGGTGGGGGTATAGGGATGGGGAAACATGGCTGGTTCATTGGTAGGGTTATAGGGATGGGGAGTAGGTTTGGTTCAGTGATATGGGTATGGGGGATGGGTATACAGGTTCATTGGTAGGGCGGCAGTTTCCACCTGGTGTGGGGGCTGGACTGAACCATTTCATGTAACTAGATGGGGTGGGGGAGTTGGGCAATGCAGACACTTGCTGGATGTTTACTTTTTGCCAAAACTATTAGTTTTATAAGTAGATTGTACACAATACCACTTTTATAAGAAGACTGTACATAATATTCTAATGACAATCAATTGATATTTAATATTGAAAAAAATGTCTATGTAAATTACCTTAAATACCCTAAAGTTGAAAGTCTGCACATACCCTTGTTTAATTTCAATGGCAATATCCTATGATAGACAGCTAAAATATCAATAACCTTGTTGATATTCAAGTAGTTACGGACCTCACTGTATATTTTATTTTTGGCTGAACTTTTGCTTTAAATTCTGTAAAAAATCACTAAGAGAAAAGCAACACTTCTTTCCTGCAGTGTTGTATCAAATTACATAGTAGACTTACAGTATTACACTGTTGTTCCAAAAACTAGAGATTTTCACATTTATGTACAAACAAACTCAGTTATTGCACATTGTTCTAGTGTACATAAGTGAGCTGGGTTATAGTAAGCCTTTGTTTTTTAAAGATGCTCCAGATACCAGAAACGCACCTCCTTCTAATGGGCCTTGAGTGCTTCTACCAATGCTCACAGCTTCAGAGGAGTGATGAAATGAAATGAAATGTTTGTCATTAACTGAGGCCCAAGCTGTCTCTGGGTGGAGGTAAACTGCATTATGTATATATAAAAAATCTCTTATCCCAGCCTGAAGGCATAATGTCTGTACTGGCTCTTACACAGGGCTGCTCTAGATGTCAATCTCAGTCAGCGTCTTTGCCGTGCATAGCTGGAGTATTCACACAAGGGCCCATTCTACCTGTCTTAAGATAGCTTTCTCCCCTTGCTGAAATGGGCAGGAGTATTTCATTAGAGTGATATGTCTTATCTGTAGTGGAAAAGGACCACGTCCTGGATTTATACAGCCAAATTTTGAAGATATCCGTCCCGTCGCTAAGCTCTGTCACTCTTGGAGACAGTGTCGCGACTGGTAACTTCAACAGACATAGCTCAGAGATACAGTTCATGACTTTTCAATGCATGACATTTCAAAACTGTAGCTTCTTGTCATAACCAAACCTTGTATATGAGAAGTAGTAACTTTATATGACAAAAAAATACATTCTTAGCTTTTAATGTATGTTAATGCAGCAAGATTTTGAACCAAGCCATTTTAGACCATTTCTATTGACCCATTCACCATGAAATGTTCACACAACACTCTTAAAAAGTTCCTAAATGGATGGGTAATGATAATTAAAAATTGGTGATGTTATTTAAAGTCTACCTACATAAATGACTTCACAACAGACACAATAGTAATAATAATATTAATAATAATAATAATAATAAGAAGAAGAAGAAGAAGAAGTACATTGACAGAAGGGGACTTAAACTAAATTGACAGACATTTGTTCCATTTGTAATGCTGTTGTGAAACATCATTCCCAGGTTATGGAAGCTGTGAGGCAGAAGCTTGGCTAAGAACACTATATTTCAGTACTAAAGAGGATTCTAAAGCCCTCGAGGGTTAGTGATTGTTTTTGTACATATCACAGTTGTCAGAAGAAAACCTTGTATCTCCAAAACGGTAACTTTACAGGAGAAGGAAAAAACTTACTTCACTTTTAATGTAAGTGAATGAATCCAGACTTTTTTCAAAGTAATTTTGGGTCATTTAATTTAGTCCTTTCATCATCCAATTTAGGGCAGCACGGTGGCGTGGTGGGTAGCGCTATCGCCTCACAGCACGGAGGGCCTGGGTTCGATTCCCTGGCCGGGTGACCGGGGTCCTCTCTGCGTGGGTTTCCTCCACAGCTCCAGCAACCCTGATGGAGAAGCGGCTTAGAAAATGGATGGATCATCAAATTTATACACGATGTAAAGGGCAACAGGTATTTTCAAATGATGTCAAAAACTGAAAAATGTCAAAAATGGAGATACAAGGTTTCCTCCGACAATAGCAATATAAGTGATACTTTTTTGATCCCACAACCGGGGAAATTCTACCTCCGCATTTAACCCATCCGTGAAGTGAGACACCACAAACACACTAGTGAACACACACACATACTAGGGGGCAGTGAGCACACTTGCCCGGAGCGGTGGGCAGCCCTATCCACGGCGCCCGGGGAGCAGTTGGGGGTTAGGTGTCTTGCTCAAGGACACTTCAGTCATGGACTGTTGACCCTGGGGATCGAACCGGCGACCTTCCGGTTACAGGGCCAGCTCCCTAACCTCCTGCCCACAACTGCCCCCTCATATTCCCTCATATCACATACATACATAATGCATATACAAAAATCATCTACTTGAGTAAGCCTAAATGTCCACTGTCTGTAATTGTACTTAGTTCCAAAAGCACAAAATGACTTGCTTTTAAATGCACTTAGGTATCAATAGTAAATACACTGAGTTGATACAGTTGTAGCTTTTTTATCAGCAATTTCTATTAAAGAGATCTGTGTGGCTGCAGACACGACCACCTGACTCAGCAGTTAATGTCTGCAGCCATGCAGGTTTCTTTCAAAAGGAATTTTGCAGTTATTTTGTTGTTTCTTCTGCATAATTCAATTGTCGAGATATAAACAGTCATTCAGAGTGGTTTAATGTGAAATTCTCAGTTCTATAGAAACTTACTGAGCCAGAATTTGTCACAGTAGTGGAGATAGGAACCAGACATTCAAAGCTCCCTCACAAAACTGTATTAAATTACATGGTGTTGGGTTGTTTTGAGATAGTTTTGTGATTTGTATTATTCATATATTCTTTTAAATCTATTCATCGTGGAGAGGTACTTGCAGGGTTTTGTAAGGAAAGATAGTCCCCAAAGAAAAGATATGTTTAAACACATTCACCACTGCTTTACCAAATCCTGATTCCTGAAATCACCATTGTAAGGGAAATATGAGTGAACAGGTTTCTCAAGAATAAACAAATTTACATCAAACCTCCCTGAATCACTTTGTTTACACCTCAACATTTGAGTTGTGTAGAAATGTTTAAATCAGTGGAATTCTCCTATGATGGAAATTGGACTTTTGTAATATAACTTAAGCAGAAACATATATAGAACTGATATTTGGTGCTCTTAGGTAGGCATCTAGCTTGTAAGTTGCGGTACTTGGGAGTGATGCATTATAACAGTGCTACAACTGTAACTTCAGGCCCCTAATGTCAATACAATGTCACTTATTTCATAAAACATCTGATGTCATATTGGGATTGCTGGCATAAGCTGTTAATAAATGCTCAAGTACTGCTTTCTGAATATGTTACTTAATGCTTATGCATGTATGAATTATTGAGTTCCTATGCAGGTGGCTTTCAATACAGAGATATAGAGAGGCTTGATAAGGTTCCTTAAAGGTTCTTTAGGAAACTGAATGTGTTTTTTCTGTGGCATTGCTCCAGTGAACTCTTTTTTTTTTTGGCACATTTATTTTTAAGCGTGCATGTAAAGGGCAGACAGGGTTTCCAAAATCCAAACACAAAAAGGACGTAGGAGGTTCTGACATAACAGCTATGATGTGTAAAAAACAGTCCTGATGTTCTTTATAAAACAGATCAAAAAGAACGGCCTCTTCCCTGTTGCTTTCAAGCTGTTTCTTCATGATGTAGTGAAGTGGACAGATTTGAACTCCATTTAAAGCTGCTGTCTGATCCTCCTCTGCTGAACGAATAACCTGCTGTGTTTCAGCACGGGTGTCCTTTACTCGTCTCCACCTCTCGGCCTGCTGCATTGACTGATTAATAGTGAAAAAACGCTGTTGCTCATTCTCTTTTTATATTGATCGAAGAACAAAAGCGAAGGGACAATGCCCTGCAAATTACACGAGGATGCAGCATAATTACCTGCAGTGCTATCTCACCATCTTCCACACATGCTACTGCTCCTCATGTCAAGGCAATTTAACGTTGCTGGGCCTCACCGACTAATTTTGGTGAGGTAGTGCATGGAGTATGTATGTGTTTGATAAGGTATAAATGTACATATAGTAGGGATGAATGATGATATTGCAATTATAAACACAGATAATGGCTTAAAAAAGATTGGCATCTGAGCAGTGGTGTCTCTGGCACAGAAAGCTTAGTGGGGCACAACAAACTGTAGGGGCAGCAGGGGACTCGTTAATGATACTACATGCAAGCCTGATCACAAATGCACTCCATCAATAAAATAACAAATTCAGAAATGAACGTAATGTGGTGCAGGAGTTGGTGGAAGTGGAGACAGGAGTAGGAGTGATATGATAACAACATTAGATCTCATAAAACCTTGTTACACAGCATTGCATTACAAATCCGAGATTATCAAGCAGTAAATGATCATTGTGGTCTAAAAACACATATCCAAGCAGGGGAACACACAGCAAGTGCATGAAAAGGGCAGGCAAGGAAAGCAGAAGAGTGTTTTTTAGCCACACTTGCAGTTAGCCATAACTTTCTGTTGAACCAGCCTGGATTGAAGGAGCAGGTTTTTCCTTTCCAGACTGAATGATGTAGAAATCATCTGGCTGCTGTGACCCCAAACATTTAATCTCTGGCCAGTACCAACTTTAACTTTAATTACATTTTCGACTTGACCCATTATATTGCCTTTCTAATATGAGCGGCTACCACAGCTGATGAGGAACAATGGTTAGCTGCGTAGCGACGGCTGTACTGTAAACGGCATTTACTAAACATCTAGACATATGTAAATTTATTTATTTATTTTTGGCTTACAGCAGCTCAACAGCTGGTTATTGAAAGTGCATAGAACATGCGCAGTGTTTTCTAACTGCTCAATTGGTTAGACAAACGCTGATGGACCAGAACCACGCTTACTAAACAAAGACTTCTAGTAGAAATAGGTAAACTACTGACATTTCCATAACAGGTACAGGGGGATGTTTAGAATGTATTGAAAGGCCATACCATTGTTATATGTAATGAATGTGCAATAATGTTATGAAACATTATTAATCATGTTGTGCACTGCTCCATAGCAACATCTGGTGAGGCCAAGCCCAATGTAGAGACACCACTGCAAAGATTTGGCTAAAATTTCAAACCAATATTTAATGATGCATTTATTGTACTGTGAAAGAGCAGAACATTCAGGTGACAGTAAGCTACTGAAATAAAACGCATGTATATCATTCATTTTACTGCCTGTCCAGGCTGTATCCTGCCTTCCATCCAATGACTGCTCCCCCCATGACCCAGAAGGAAAAGCAGCTTAGAAGATGTCTGTGTAGCCTTATAGGAGGCATGTCAAACTGGAGACCTTCCAGGCCAAAGTGCTGTGGATATTAACGATCACCTTCATCTAAAGCTCTGAATTCAGTTCATGAAGGCATTGCTAATTAGCTGATGAGCTGAATCAGGTGTTTTTAATGAGGCAGTGTGCTGAGCTTGACACATGTGTCTAGTAATAAAATGTATATTTCTCTCGTAGCATGAATGTAGGTTGATATAGTCCCAATGTACATATTTAATCAAGATATGCACACAAAGAATATATATAGCATCAGCTTATAATTCTCAAATCAGTGCATCCCTTTCAGATAATACTGCGCAAAATTCATAGGCAGCCATAAAAATAAGTGTTTATGTGGGCAGTGAGTATGTTTTTATCAACAAAACAAAAGACAACAATAGAATAAATATAGATAAACATATATACAGTAAAATGTACCAAGAATTTCTTGTTTTCAGTAAAGTTATTGTTATAACTTTAGCTTCTATAACTATAGAAGCAAGTAGCCAGAAGGACACATGGCTTGATTCCTTTTGATTTG
Organism: Pygocentrus nattereri; assembly: GCF_015220715.1. Classification (NCBI taxonomy): domain Eukaryota; kingdom Metazoa; phylum Chordata; class Actinopteri; order Characiformes; family Serrasalmidae; genus Pygocentrus; species Pygocentrus nattereri. Next base: position 37,784,249 of record NC_051211.1, on the reverse strand, counting down.
GATTAATTACATTACATCCATCAGCTGCACACCTGATTTAATTTAATGAAGGGTTGATTAGATAAACTCTGCATTTTATAGTAACTGTTAATCCTGGACTTTCTTTAGACAATCTTTGGAAATATTGTATTTAAGCTAACACTGATGTTAGTGTCTTACATTAGTGTTATACATACTCACATAAACTCTAATATTGTAAAGAGTTAAAATGCGAAAAGAAAAGCTTTACAAGTTCAAAATTCACAATCCATGTTGAAAAACAGGTGAAGGTCAAAACCAAAATGAGCCAACAACATACAAACACAACAAAGATAAATGTAGGCCACCAATGTCCAAAAAGGAAACAGGCAAAAGGCAGAGTCAAAAGTTCATACGAGTCAGATATACAAAGAGTAGATCAGAACACAGACAGAATGTTCAGTAGCTCTACAAAAGAAGAAATACCTCATAACTTGCCTAGCCTAACGCCCAGGCACATAAACTAACTGGATCTAGTCTGATGATAAATAATACAGGTGAGGTACATCAGTATTCAGGATAAGCTGATCTCTGATCAGTGGAACCTGGTGAGCTTGATATCATATCAACCTATCAATCATCACCCAGCATATCAACATATCCCAGCATATCAACACACCCAACATATCAACATCACCCAGAATGCTCTGGGAATTGGAGTCCCAAGAGCCATGCCTGGAGGGATGTAACAAATATTCACATTCAAATGACTTGCTTGTTGATTTTGTGAAGGGAAAATAAGTTAACATATCCTCTACAGAGAACACACTTAGATATGCTAGTTTCCTGCAAATTTTAGATTAGAGTTTAATATATGAAAAATGGAAAAAAAAACATCACAGGATAGATTTTACTTTTTCTTTTTCCTCCAGTATGACACACACAGCAAATAAATTGCAATTATGCATTATAACTCAATCCAATTCAATTCAATTTTATTGTCATACCAAAACATGTTCAGGCTACTTCTCTGGTGCATAAACATGAAGACTAGGACACAAGTGCACATGTACTAGTAGGATAATAGACTATATACACTGTGTGCACAATTATTAGGCAAGTCTTATTTTTGAGGATTATTTTTATTAATGACCAACTACGGTGCTCTCAGTTAATCCAAAATGTTAATAAACCTCAAACATTACTTTTAAGAAAGTAAAAGTGAAGTTTTGGCTTTCTTAGGAGAATATCTATATGTGCACAATTATTGGGCAACTATTATTGCGCGGAATTATTACGAAGCTAAATGAAAAACGCACATTTTCCCATCTCACTTTTTTATTTTCATCTCAAAACTTTCCAATAAACATTTCTGACATATATAAAAAAAAAAATCAGTGACCAATATAGCCACCCTTCTTTTCAATAACAGTGATAAGCCTTCCATTCATGGAGTCTGTCAGTTTCTTGATCTGTTGACGATCAATTTTTTTGTGCAGCAGCAACCACAGCCTCCCAGACCCTGTTCAGAGAGGTGTACTGTTCCTTCACTGTAAATCTCCCATTTATGAATTGCCCACAAGTTCTCAATTGGGTTCAGGTCAAGTGAGAAAGGGGGCCATGTCATAAGTTTTTCATCTTTAATGCCTTTACTGGCGAGCCATGCAGAGGAGTACTTGGATGCATGTGATGGAGCATTGTCCTGCATAAAAATCATTGTCTTTTTGAAAGATGCAGATTCTTCCTGTACCACTGCTTAAAGAACGTGTCTTCTAAAAACTGGCAGTAGGCTTGGGAGTTGATTTTGAGCCCATCTTCAACCCGAAAAGGTCCAACCAGCTCATCTTCAATAATACCAACCCATACCAGTACCCCACCTCCACCTTGCTGGCGTCTGACTCGAAGTGGAGCTCTGTCCCGTTACTGATCCAGCCACGGGCCCAACCATCTGGTCCATCAAGAGTCACTCTCATTTCATCAGTCCATAAAACCTTTGAAAAATCTGTCTTCAGATTCTTCTTGGACCAGTCTAGACACTTCAGCTTATGTGTCTTGTTCAGTGGTGGTCGGGTTTCAGCCTTCCTTACCTTAGCCATGTGTTTGAGCGCTGAACATCTTGTACTTCTTAGTAGTCCAGGTAGGTTGCAGTTCTGGAATATGACAGAACTGGAAGATAATGGGTTCCTGGTAGCTTCATGCTTAATTCTTCTCAAATCCTTGGCAGTTAATTTGCATCTTTTTTTCTCAACACGTTTCTTGCGACCCTGTTGACTGTTTGCAACAAAACGTTTGATGGTTCTGTGATCACGCCCCAATATCTTAGCAATTTCAAGACTGCTGCATCCCTCTGAGAGACATTTGTTAATTTTTGACTTTTCAGAGTCAGTTCAATCTCTTTTTTGGCCCATTTTGCCTAAACAAAAAAGCTGCCTAATAATTATGCACACCTTGATATAGGGTGTTGACCTCCTTAGGCCACACCCTCCCTCATTACACAGATACACATCACCTGCTATGCTTAAATCCATTAAGCATTCAAGTTTATCCAGCTTGGAGTTAGAAAATATGCCTAAAAATCTTATTATGGTCAAAATACTCACTTGCCTAATAATTGTGCACACAGTGTATATATATATATATATATATATATATATATATATATATATATATATATATATATATACGTGCAGCATTCTCAGTGGTAGGTCCAGTATTTGGTGTTCAGTAAACGATGTTAAGTATTCAGTCCAAATATATAAGGGGTCAGTTAGCAGTAACATGGAGAGAGCTTGGAATTAGGTGATGGTACAGTGTGCATGTAGTTAGTTTTGATGTTCATCATCTTGTGGTGCTGTGAGTGTGACCAGCTTATCACCTTAAGGGGAAGGAATGCATGTTGAATAAGAAAAAGTCTTGGAGGTCATCTAGATGTTTTTGGGCAAGACAAGCCTTTGTGTTCTTTTTGGTCAGCAATGGTTTGCGTCTTGCAACTCTCCCATGGATGCCATTTTTGTCCAGTGTCTTTCTTATTGTGTTCCTTGACCTTAATTGAGGCAAGTGAGGCCTGCAGTTCTTTAGATGTTTGTCTAGGCTCTGTTGTGACTTCCTCGACTCATCAGTGAAAGGTTCACCACTTTTCCAAGTTTTCTCCCTTTGTGGATAATGGCTCTCACTGTGGTTCACTGAAGTCCCAGATTCTTAGCAATGGCTTTGTAACCCTTTCCATACTAGTAGATTTCAAGGACTTTGCTTCACATCTGTATTTGAATCTCTTTAGAACGTGGCATCATGTGCTGACCTTCTAACCTGCTTCACATTGCCAGACAGGATCTATTAAAGCAATGTTTAGATTCAGCAGGACTGGTAGTATCATGCCTGGGTGTGGTTAGTGAAATTGTAGTGAAATGGTTGATTTAGTAATTAAGTGGTCAATTTGTGCTAAACAACATTTTTCCTTCAATAAATAATGCATCATTTAAAAAGCAGCATTTTGTGTTTACGCTGTGTTTGTTATCTTGCTCAAAGTTTTAAAGTAGTTTGATGATCTGCACATGTTTTTTTCTTTTGGAATTTAAGACATGACATATGTTGACATATATTGCACATATCTGATTTAAGAGGAAATACATGTCTATTTTTTCCTCCTGTAGTGTTTGTTTAAATGCATGTATTTATCTCCAGCATAAGCTGTTACTCTGTTACTGTTTCCCTTGGTGAATGTACTGTGAGTCACTGTTTATGCCTTCAATGTATGGCAGAAGATTTTAGTTTCGAATTTCCAATTCCAATTAGAAAAGTTAAATGCAAGTAGGAGGACTGTAGTAGCCTGTTGTTGATTTGCCAGTGAAATCAATGTCATCACTGTCTTTACTAGGATTTTTTTGTTTTTTGTTTTGTTATATCTTTCTCTAAAACTAGCTGTTCATGAGTCAAAGGGAGTTATCGATCGCAGCAGTGCGATATCTACGTCCGGCCACGGCATGGGGAGTTTGAGTGTACGCTAAATAGTTGATGTGTGTTGGATCTCTGTTTGCATACTGCATTATGCATATTGACTAAGTTCAGTATTCAAAGTGTGATGATGCATTTAAGAGCGCTTCATTTAGTCTAATCGGCCCTGGCCTTTTGGTCTGGACAGCAGACCAAAAACACCAGTCATGGTTTGGAGAGGGGTCAATATGTAAGAAAAGTGATAGTGGCTAGCTTTCTAAGACCTAGTCAATGTTCTTTAAATGACTTGGTCTGTGCTCCTCTGTGTTTTATTTTGTTTATTTCCTGTACAGTACTCCAGTCTGAAGCAGCCCCCGGGCTGGACCCGAGGCTTCGGCCTTCAAGTGGTGGCAGATTGGGAAGCAGTGTGCGTGTGGGCGAGCGAGCGCCTGAAATGGACTCCAGTGGGAGGGAGAGTAATTTATATGCCGGAGGTCTGAGGTCTGCCACCCGTGGGAGTAGGTGAGAGAGAGAGAGAGAGAGAGAGAGAGAGAGTGGGGTGCAGAAAGGTGAGGAGAGATAGACTGAGTAAGTGAGGGGACAGAAAAAAGAGAAAAGATGATAGAAGAGAGAGATGATAGAAGCAATGAGAAAAAAGGAAAAGGGACAGAGGGAGAGAGAGCAAGAATGTGAAAGATAAGAGAAAGTCTGAGAGAATGAGTGACTGAGCTAAAGGAGAGAGAAAAGGAATGTGAGTGAGAGAGAGAGAAATACAGTGAATGAGAGAAATTAAAAATGAAAGAAAAGCAATAGAATGAGCAAGAGAGATGGAAGGAAGAATAGTAATAAAAACAGAAAGTGAGAAAGAGGAAAATGATAGAGAATGCGACTGATAGAGAACGAGACACTGAGTGAGTTATAGAGGAGAAAAGTGAGTGAGTACTGACACAGAGAGAGAGAGACAGAGAAAGAGAAATTCTAAATGAAGTTCTAAATGTTCTTTTTTCTTGTTTCTTTTTGAGGATGCTTTGGCAATATTGTAACTGAATATGGCCATGCCAATAAAGCTTATTGAACTGAACTGAACTGAGAGAGAGAGAGAGAGAGAGAGAGAGAGAGATTTGTGTTGAGGGAGAAGCACAGAGAGCAAAAGGGAGCAAAATTGAGAGAGGTGTAGAGAATACACAGAGAGAGAATAGTGGAAGAAAGAAGGGAAGATAGAAGAGAAAAAGTGAGACATAGAAAGAGTAAGAGAAGAGAGAGACAGAGAGAGAGAGAGAGAGAGAGAGAGGACGACAGATAAAGTGACAAAAGGAATGGGGATAGAAAAATAAAGAATGTAAGTGAGAGGGAGAAATAGAGTGAATGTGAAAGAAATAAGAAAGTGAGTGAGGAAGAGAGAGGGAAGAGAAAATGCTAAACAGAGAAAGAAAAAGTGAGTGAGATAGTGAGCAAGAGGGAAAAGAAAGGTAGAGAGAGTGGTGGAGAGAGAGAGAGAGAGAGAGACAGAGAGGGGGGAGAGAATGGTAGAGAGAGAGAGAGAATGGTAGAGAGGGAGAGAGAGGGAGTAAGAGAGAAAGAGGGAGAGAGAATGGCAGAGAGAGAGAGGGAGGGAGAGAGAATGGTAGTGCGAGAGTGGGAGAGAGAGGGAGGGAGAGAGAATGGCAGAGAGAGAGAGGGAGAGAGAGGGAGGGAGAGAGAATGATAGTGAGAGAGTGGGCATAAAATGTTAAAGCACCCTGTTAATGGCAGTCTGCAAATAATGTTGTGGCGAATGCTGCAGAAAATGGCCTGAAATTATGTTGTTGCTTTCATTCCATTTGGATGCGCTGCGTTTTTTGGCCTATCCCCTCCCCAAGCGAGTGTTAAATAACCCCTTCTACATGCTTGGCCTTTTACATTTCCTCTGTATTCCTTTTTTGACTTTTCTATATGAGGGTCCATAATATGCACTGACCACCCAGATGCTGAAATTGGGCAGTAAGGTCAGGCTCTATAGGTTGCTCCATTGTGTATTCTCCCCCAGTGGCCTTCTCACAGCCGGGCGTGCCATGGCCTGCTTCCCTCTCAGCACTGTGCAGGCCACAGGCATCAATCTCTCAGCCTCCACTGCTGGCTCTGGACCAGACCTCTAACAGACCCATTATGGGGGGGACCGAAGGCACGTGTTTTCACAGGAAATGGGGGAAGTGGTTAGTTTAGCTCCTTGTTAACGAACGACGCTGGTGAATGTGCAAATGTCTTGATAAATCACAGGCTCGTGCTCATTAATAAGCTGCAGGCCGAATGGGAATAATTGGCGATTCTACAGAATTGGAGGAAATTGATTAACAACAGAAAAAAACTCTATTTGAAATACCATAAGGTTGTGTGCTCTTGAGGAGGAAACAATTTAGAGCACAAAAATATACATTGAATGGGTGTTTAAGTGGAGAAACAAGAAACCCATACACTAGAATATAATGTGTATATTAGAATTAGATGGATGATTTTCAATTAGAAGATTTCCTTATTTAAAGTAACTCTACAGTCTGACACATTGACTGAAATTGTTGTCTGGACATATGCATTACACTGTTGTTACCAAGTAAACTAATAAATAACTATATATATATATATATATATATATATATATATATATATATATATATATATACACACATCAAACTGAACTGACTCAATAAATAAATAAATAAATAAATGGAGATGGCACCAACATGGCCATAACTAGGGGTTTTGTGCGATTATTTGAGGAAACATAATGAGACAACCCAATATTCAGTGAATGGCTTTCAGCTGACCTCAGAACTACTGTGGTTTGACAGTAGACACTACACTACCCAGAATGACTTTGACATCTTAAAATGCACTGGTGTGCAACATACATACTACAGGCCAGATGACTTCCCTGATCATCTGGAGGATGGTGCTGTAGTTGATTCATTCATAGGGCTGAAACAGTTTTGTGTGGAAGACCACATTCACAGCTTAGTCTCAAATCTCTTAACAGCCTCAAACTGGCTAGATGGTAGAGAAATCATTGTAACATGATGTCTAATGAAAAAATAATGTTACCGAAAAATGTGAAGTTAAAAATATTTGCTAACTAATGAGCTCTTCTTAAATTAGCTAACATTGCTCTGACTAGCTCCAGTGTTAGCTTTAGCATTAGCTCACCTAAAGGGGCCACACCTGTCCCTCAAACCTTCGCATTAATAGACATGAAAACCTGCTGCTTTAACGTCAAGTAGCGAAATGATTCCCCTGGTTTGGTTAACCTGATAAGCAGGTTTCCAGAATCTATTCATTGGCCTACATTCATATTTTGTCTGTTCTCTAACTATATATATATATGTTTGCTCTGAACATCATGCTATTTTATTATTGTTTTTAAATGTACTCCTCTGTGGGCTTTTACATTTTATTGCTGTACTACTGAACCTTTAAGTCTGTTACCACAAATTCAATAACAATGAATGCTATCAGGTAGCCTGTACTGAAAGATTCATAGATATAAAAACCACTGTAGACAATATTTTGTATGAATTTTCTAAGTGGTAGAACTCCCAACTGCGCCAAGAACAGCATCCACCCTTGTACAATCAACTATTAGCCCTGCTATGCCAAAAAAATTTCTCTTGCTGCTGCTGCTACTTAACGTTCTTTGGGCAAGCTTAACAATCGAGATCTGCTGTGATCTTTCCACCAACCCAACACATCCCTCTCATCATCCATAGCATGACTGTGACTGACTGAGCTTACCTGGTTTTATTCCAGGGCTTGTTCACCTGCTTATTTATAAATTGTCAATCAAGAAATCTCTATATTACAATACAACATGTTAGAATAAGATAAATGATTTTCAGTTAAAAGGTTTTTTAAATTTAATATGACTCCAAAGCCAACATTGACTGAAACTGTTGACTGGGTGTATGTACACTGCTCTAACTAACTAACTAACAAATTAAGTAACTAACTAAATAAATGAATAAATGAACCATTAAAAATGAATCACAAAAATAATAGATGGCATGTCAGGTGCACTAATGCACCCTTATACTATCATGAAAACTGGCATTTGAAATGTGCCCAGATAACAAGATGAGTGGTTTTTAGGCCTGAGGATGCATTGTCCATGATTGCCAATATTTAGATTTGTTGGACCACAGGACACTTTTCCATGTAGCCTCAATTCATTGAAAATAAGATCAGGCCCAGAGAAGGTGGCAGCATTCCTGGATCCTGTTTATATATGGTTTCTTCATTGTGTTTTAGAGTTTTAACTTGCGTTTGTGGATGTAGTGACAAACTGTTTTCATAGACTGAGCCCATGCAGTGACTTCCTCTACAGAATCATGTCTGAGGGCCCAAAGATCAAAGTCAGCAAATACTGTCTTTTGGCCTTGTCCCTTGCACGCAGCGATTTATATAGATTTTCTGAAACTTTTAATGGCATTATGTACTGTAGATCCTGAACCTCTTTGCTATTTTATGCTGAAAAACGTTATTCTTGAATTGTTGCACTATTTGATTGTATAGTCTTTCATAGAGTGGTGAACCCTTCCTCATGTTTATTTTTGTACTCAAGAACATTACAGACCTGTTGCCAATTAACCATCAGGTGTAAAAATCATTACACAGCTTTTCCCGGCTTTTTGTTGTTGCCATCCCAATTTTTTGGAATGTGTTGTTGGCGTCAAATTCAAAATGAGCAAATATTTTTCCAAAAAACAATAACATTTCTCAGTTTCAACATGTGATATCGTGTCTTTGTACTATTTATAATGACATATAGGGTTTAAATGATTTGCATGTCATAGCATTTTGTTTTTATTTACATTTTGCAGAGCTTCCCAACTTTTTTGTAAATGGGGTTTAGATTTTTGATCTTGAAATAGATTTTCATGACTGTTTTCAAAAGCTCAGTTTCATGTTACATTTCCCGAATGACTTTGCAGACCTTTACGGTTTACCTTTTTTTTGTCTAGTGAAATAAAAAATGGCTCGTGTGAAGGTTGCTTTGACCATACGATGGTCCTCCTCCCCATCTTAGTGTCCAATTCCTCCTGTCCTTCAGAGAGTTTTGGTGTTTTCCTATAGGTTATTGCCACTGTATTCCTTCATCTTTAAATTGTCCCCGAACACAAAGCTATTTCAGATGCTTTATTGGCAGACAGAAAGTGATAGAAAAGGAATTATTTGTTATGACTTTGCTACTCCCACAAAGCTTTCACTCTCTTTGTTTATTTCACTGCTGCACCTCCAGAAGATGTAGCACTGAAATGGAAGATTGTTCCTGTGAAAACACATGACAGCCAACAGCAAATCTCTGTTACTGCTGTGGATTTCCTCTATTTATGGTGCCGTCTATATTTAATGCAATTGAAATACCATCATATTTAAAGAATCACAGTGTCTCAACTTCTTTTTTCCCTCCCTCACTGCAAACAAGATTGTTTTGTATGTGCAACTTTGAATTATGCTTCAGTATTCATGTCGAAATTCCCCCCGCTCTTGTTCTGGGGTGGTCTGATGCGAAGCACACAGCCAGGAATAGAAACATCACATCTCATCCTCCATAAAATAAAATAAAAAATAAATAAATAAAAAATGAGGGAAAAAAAAAACACCACCTGATGTTCCTGAAATAGACCTCCTCATTATGCACAAAGATGAGACCGATTCCCTGCTTGTTGATAACTCCCTCTGGTGTCTGAAGCAAACTTCTGCGTTCAACCAGAGTGCAGAAAAATGTGACAAAGAGAGGCCCTGATGTTCTGACACACCAAAGTAAGCAAAGAAAGAGTACAGAGATGTTCCATTTTGCAGCTGAGCCTTTGTTTTCAGTGATGGTAAGGTTACTTCCTATCCAGCACCCTCTCACAAATACAGGTGGCAAATTTTTTGTTTCCATAAAGCAGTGGTCCTCAAACCTGTACTCAAGGACCAGCAGATGGTCGCTGTATTTGCTTCATCTCTGTATACTGTGAGCTGAATGAAATGTATGGAGCTCCTGGGGGTCTCTGAGAACAGGCTTCAGAACCAATGCCCTAAAGAACCTTTCAGTGGATGGTTCTTTATTGAGACACTTCAGCATAATCTGAAGTGTACGGTCATTTACAGCAAACAAAACTTTGACGAGTGGTCACTAACCCTCCTCCTGGAGATCTACTTTCTTGAGTTCATGCTTCATTCAACAGCTCATCAGAAGGTTGTTTTGTATCTGCACCATCAGATGGTTAACTAGTCAAGACTAGTTAGTGAGATATGCCAATCACATGAAAAAAGAAAGCACAGGAGTCAGAAGAGCTTTTTTATTCTTTTTTCTGTTCTTATACATGTAATTATTGCTTGTGATAAGTGACCATATGCTGCAAATTTCTAGAGATTAGCTTAAAAACAGGTATTGCATTTAAGACCCTTCCACTGAATGGTTCTTCAGGGAAACAAAGGTGGCTCATCCAAGTCATCGCTCCAAATAACCCTTTTGACACCTTTATTTGAAAGAGTGCATCAGGTATGCTGTAAGTATATAAGAATATACATTATATATACTGAATTTATGATGTTGTAATTGTACTTACTGCAATAATTACATTCTCAGAGACGGTCTCTTGGTCATATTGGGAAGGTTAAGGTGAGTCATTATTGCACAGCATTGATTTTGTTCCCTAGTGTTGCAGAAGTTTAAGCTTTGCAGTACAGTAAGAGCTGCCTTGCTGTGTCTTTATGCCCTTGTATCCTTAAGCATCCCCTACCATGGAAGGTAGGTCCAGGGATTCCTAGAAGCAAGTTCGTCTACTTCCAAGAAACACTTTTTAAAGCTGCTTGAGTGCATGACTTGTGGCTCACTTTTAAAAAAGCATCAGAGAGACCAGAGGGAAAGTGTGTTGAGCTTTGACTTTTTATTATTTTTTTTATTTTTACAGAAACTATTCGAGTTTTTTTTATGAGCATCTCTGTATTTTCTCAGTTGTAAAGCATTTCAAATGACAGTGGTGTATGAGAGGTGCTATATAAATAAACTTGTCTTCCCTATTTGGGTGGCTATTCAATTATAGTGTTTGTAAACAATGTTTGCCTTGTAGCTCTAGTTCTAAAGTAATGAAGCAAATTTGGGACACCAAACGTGTCTTGGCCAATCAACTGAGGTAAGTGGAAAATTGTCAATTTTTTGCCCAGCCATTCACTGAAAGTAGCTGAAACCAGTAAGCAGAAATGGTGATGGGAGAGAGTACTTTTGAAAACACAGATATAAGCAACTATATGAACTAAATATTTGTAAATTTTGGAATTCTAATGATTTTTTACAGCTTTTAATGGTCAGTTAATGGTCTGTATAGGCTAATTAAAGTTACTACAAAACTGAAAGAAAAGCCTCTTTCTTTCTGGCGTATAATGAAAATCACTCATTTCTAATTGGTGCCTAAATTTCTTATGTCAAATCCAAGCAGTTATATACAGAATCAAAAACTTTCACTGCATAAGGATCCTGAACTACTTTAGTGTTACATTATTTGAAATCTGCATATTAGTACTTTGCCTCATCTCCATGAACTTTGTGCTTCTATCATAAAAGGGCCTAAAGGCTATTGACCTCCTGTCTACACACACAAATGCGATGTTCCTAAGGCTCTGTGCAAAGTCACTTTTTTATACCATCTTAATATTAGCTCCTGTACAAACCCTTCAGACAAGCCCCTCCATTCAGATAAAGACAAAGAGGTCTCTCAAATTCCTGCAAGAGGACCAGAGCGGTCAATTACGGGCCTAACTGCAGGGATGAGGCTATAATCAGCAAAGTGAGGAGATGCTCCAAAGCCCTAGAGTTATAGCAAGAGTTGAAGGGTGAACATGAACTCCACTGGTAAGACGTACGTGCGGAAGATCCCGAGGAACGACATGCAATCAGATTTTATTGAAGGCTCTTGTCCTGAACAGGCAATTTCTCCATTCATAAATGGCAAAATGGAGGCAAACATAAAGCTATAAAGGACAGAAATGATCACTGAATTAACTCACAGCTGACAGCTTTGTTAATGTCTCAGCCTGTCTCTGACAGATAACACATAATGCAGTGTAAAACCCTCTTGCTAACGACCTTGTTAGAATTTCCCTCTGCTATGCTGCCCAGTGATCTGGCCAAGAGAAGACAGAGCAGACATCTGTGATATTACAGCTTTGATGGCCTTCAAATAATCTTGCATAAAGCCGTTATGTCCACACTAACGTGACATTAAAAGGACAGCTGCGTTTAGATGTTATGAGGGTTAGTCGTAACAGTGAGCACACTGAGATGCACAACTGTTAACTGTCACTAATTTTAAGGGTTACAGAGTTGGTGGCCTTCCAGTGGGACTCCTCAAACCTTCACTGATATTGCATTCTGTTTCATTTGAAGTCTGGCTACAGCAAAAACAGTGCTATCTAGAACCCTTTTCAAAAAGCATGAGCCTTAAAGCATGCAAATGGTTCATTGAGTGTTCGTGATCCCACATAGAACCTTTGACTTTACTAAAGATCCACTGATTAACCACCTTTTCAAAGAGTGCATAACTGTAGCACCGCATCTGCTACCCCGGGCTCAAGGAGGATGCTGGAAGCAGGGTTCAGGGTTGCAGCACCCATGTTTCTTCATTTCACACAAAATATACACAACGAAAACCAGAACCAAGCCTATGCTGCACACTTTTCAGTGGCTTAAGTCGGCTAGACTTTGCAGTCTCTTACTCGAGCCTTTCAGCTCTTCAGTCTTTTGCTGCTTCTGCCCCTCCCCCTCTCTCTCTGTTCCCTCTCAGCTCTTTTTAAAAGGCACTCATGCTGCCAGCCAGATCAGCATCAGTTGGCTCTCATTAAGGGCAGCGTGAGCACCCGGGCTGAGAGGGAACAAGAGCTTGTTGCTCTGTCTCCTTATTACTGCCCCCAGCTGGCAGCTCGGCCACCCGGGTCGAACATGAATTGTAGTGAAGTGGCCTCCGTGCGTTACCGGAGCTTGTGATTCATGACAGTCGTCGTCGTCCTCCTTCCGCCGTCATTCCCGTGACTCGCGTCCATTGAGGGAGCTCAGGCTTAGCGCTCTGCCCCCTCCACACGCGCAGCTATCTCCCTGCCATCCTCGCCGAGGTTTGTCGCTGCTGGGTGTTCGGGCCTAGCCTTCCTGCCGGCTCTCGTGGCCGTCACCATCGGGGTGCATGCCACATACCCCCAACATCCAACTCAGGCCGGCAACCCAGTCTGAGCTTTCACACCCCCCCGGGGAAAGACCCAGTGCCAGGTGGGAGAATAAAGCTGCTGTGTGGGTAGAAACCCCCTCAGCAGCTGATCATGAGTCTTGGAGGTGCGGACACAGCCAGGGTCCCACCGACTTCTCTGGCAGCTGGCCGAGCAGGGATGGGAGGGGAAGGAACCAGAGCTCCGAGCATCCTGGGAGCAGGTGTGGGAGGGGAGAGAATGTGAGCTCTGAGCGCCCTTGGTTCAGGAAGAGGAGGGGGAAGAAGGGCTCCATTCCTCCCTGGACCTGGGACTATAGGGTTGAGGGGTGGTGAGAGGGGTCTCCTTCCCCCACACACCCTGAGGGTTTGCCGCTCCGCCAACAGGCTCCTGCCCATCTGACACCTCCTGACCACTCTACCTGCTGCTCCTCAAGCTGCTTCCAGTGCTTTTCAGAATCCTGGAAGACAGCCTGCAGCTCCTGCCAGCTGGCCAGGTGCAGGTGCACCAGGGTCTTGACAGCCTTCTCTTCTGCTGCTGAGACTCCTTCAGTGTGTTGGCATCCTCCTCCCGGGTTTCGGCACCACTGTAGCAGCAGATGTGCCACCCCAGGGTCAAGGAGGGCGCTGGAGTCAGGGTTCAGGGTTGCATCAGCCATGTAAAGTAAACAAACCAAAACCAACACTATGCTGGCCACTTTTCAGTGGTTTAAGCTGGCTAAACTTTTCAGTCCTTTCTGCACTGGAGCTTTTCAGATCTTCACTCTCTTGCTGCTGCTGCTCATTCCTCTCTCTCTCTTTCTCTGTTCAATCTCAGCTCTTTTTCCTCTCCCTGCCATCCTCGCCATGGTTCACCGCCTCTGGGTGTTCGGGCCCTGATGGTGACGGCCGCGAGGGGTGCGGGCGCATGCCACAATAACATTTTAAGGCATATTGTTAGACAACTACGATAAAACCAATGAAAAGTCATGAAGTTACACAAAGTTTTTGACTGCTACTCTGCCCTGTAACCCTTCACCAAAATGTATCAGGTTAAAAATATTTTTTAGGCTTAAATCATATCTGAAAACTATTATAAAACAAAGTCCCAAACAGAAGGCAAAATTATTTCTATCATTTTGTGTAAGAGCTTTATTTTAGGGGCAGGTAATATTTTACAATGGCTGTAAATGTGCCTCAGCTAAACATATTTTAGAATGTTTGTAAACATACACGTTGATGACACCTCCAGGAGGATAACTCACATCAGAAAGCAGCTCATTCTAAGTGGCAGAGTTGAATTAACCATTTGTCACTGTGTTTGCACACTGTGAAATTAGACCTCTGCATTTAACCCATCCATGCAGTGAAACACCCTCATACATGCGCACTAGTGAACACAAACACACTATGGAGCAGTGAGCACGCTTGCCCAAAGTAGTGGGCAGCCCTACCCACGGCACCAGGGGAGCAATTGGGGGTACTTCAGTCATGGACTGGCGGGGATCGAACTGGCAACCTTCCGGTCACAGGGCTGGTTCCCTAACCTCCAGCCCCAACTGGTGGGACGAGTGTGACTTTAAGCAGGCATGAAGAGGTGGGTTTGCAACAAATGGACTGTGCAGACACGTCCAAGTAAGTTCAGTGCTGCTCACATTCTCAACAAAAGTAAAAAAAAAAAAAAGTTTAGCTCAGTGACTCTGTGGACTTCACAGTCAACTTCTGGCAGTCACTGAAACACTAAAGCTTGACATCAGCTTCTGTCTGCTCAGATCTAGGACTGAGAAGCCACAGAGCCGTGTTACACAATTCATCTTTCTTGGATAAATGTCTTGGAGCGGATGCCCCTCTGCACTCAGTCATAGTGCTTTTTAATCATAAGCCCTACCTTTACTTGTGTCTAGACCTAACCAATGTTAAAAGATGCTTAATTATATAAATTACATCAAATTTTATACAATATTGGGTTCCAGTTTATATTAAGTGTCTCAAATAACTGTGTAGTTACATGTGAACAACATATGCAGCAACAATGTAACCACTCATGATTTAGTCACTGGTACAGATGGATTACAGAAGTACACCTTATGTAGTTACAGAAGTGTATGTTAATAGTTGTATCAGCCTATTCTCTCTCATGTAATTACACAAGGCTGATACCATAAATGTAATTACATTTCTAATCAGACTGGAACAGCAGTTTTTGAAGTTTTTTTAGCATTAAGACATTGCTTACACTGTATCTGCCTGCTTTCCTAACATTTAGCTAGCATTTATGTTGCCAGTGCTGTCACATTGTAGTCAGTTTCAACTTTAAACCACTCTGTAATGTGATGGTACAGCAGATGGGCCCGTATGTTAAAATGTAACTTTTATGCCATTAATTAAATGTGTTGCAGTTCCCCCAAGGAATTCCTATATTACCTCTCCATTATTACGCTGTACTTACATAACAACTACACAAGAACTGACCACTTATTATAAAGTGTAACTTTAACACAGCACTACAGGAAAATTCCCGTATAGAAGACACACTTGTAAAACTGAAGTTGATACACTTGTGTTATTACATAGGCTTCTGTTCCATCTGTAAAACAGTCCAAATCATCAGTAGTTTCAGTGTTGTTGCATATGTTATTCGCACAGTTATTAGAGACACTTAACATAGTCTATATAAGTGGGACAGAATATTGTAATTATTTATTGTCATTGTTCTTTAATTGGCCATATCTTATTCTTACTGGTGTCATTAGCTAGTTTTAATCAAGTTTATTCCATTTTATTCTACTGGTTCACCTGTTCAACGGTTGCCAGCTTTCAAAAGCATTAAACACCAGTGTGTGTGGCTGGTGGATTGTATGGCAAACAGAGAAGAAGGTCATGTCATTTCCCATTAATTGTGAAGTTGTTGACAATGGAAGAATCATTTAACAATAGCATTTAATGGCCAGCTTGGTATACAACAGGTTTAATTACATAATTAAAAATGATGTTAAGAGATCTATTTTGACAAATTGTGAATATTTAAAGTTTAAATATTTAATAAATAAATAAATAAATAAATATTTAATACATGAGTATTTGGATATTTAATCATAGGGTCACTAAAAGCATCCCAATATATAGTTTCATTCAGAAAATCCTGTTGTCAATGCAGCACTAATGGTGTTATCCACCCAGAAGGAACTTCTTAGTTGTTGTGATGGAACACTAATTTGTCTAATAGACAATACGATAGACTGACATGCATTGGTTTTTAAAAAAATATATATTTACTCATTTATTTATTCAGTTTTTTGTGGGAAACATTTTGAGATGTTTTAGATGTGGAAATGCAACTATACAAGGTTCATCAAGCTCCCGTGGCTTGTATGTAGAAAAGCACTAGGTGAGAATAATTGCAAATGAAATCATACTTGTTGGCTGGCCTATTCAAATTAATCATGGCTGTAGGCTTGTTTTGGTTGTAGGCTTTTGTTTGGCCTTGTGTGAAGTAGATTTGCTTATTCCGATTTGCCGCAGTGACAAGTCAGGTCAGGGAGGAATTTATGCAAAGGACAAACCGGAAAGCCTGGAGCTAAAAATATACTGTAAATGTTAAGTTGCCGAATCAATTCACATTGCTGGGGTGGGAATCATTTAAATGGGTCAATAATCAAACTTGAAAATGCTGATGGAAATATTTGTTTGTGCTTTGTTTGTGTTTTGTTTGTGCTTAGTGCCCCAGAGCGTAGAGCTGTGTTATGGGGTGCAGGGACTGAGACTGTTGGGTTTAGGTAGGTTTCATATATATTTGCATATTATGTACAAGTTTATTATTTATTATATCTTCCCTCCTGAATTCATAACAACTGTTTTCTTGTTTGCATTCCCCAGAACTACTTTTTGCTTTTCTGCAGGATTTTGTTTTAAAAGTCTGTTTTTGGAAACCTTTTATTTCGACTGTCTCCACTGAATGTACACTTCCATTTTTTTTCCTCTTTGATCAGCATCATAATGTCTAATACTTTGACCTCTCTTTATCACATACAAAGGAATAGGCGGAAAAACATACTTGAAACAACAACGTGTCACATTTAGATCAAATGCATTTCATTTGTTGTTTAAGACCTCAACTTTTAGATACAGCACAATGCCCCAAACTGGCAAATAAACAAGCAAACAAGCAGCACATTACAAGACGGCAGGCCCTACCCTTTTGCTCACTCACAGAGCACATTGGAATTAATGGTGTAGTGGGGTAACAGCCCTGCGATGGACTGGCGACCTGTCCAGGGTGTATCCTGCCTTCCGCCCAATGACCGCTGGGATAGGCTCCAGCACCCCCCTGCGAACCTGAGGGAGAAGCAGCTTAGAAAATGTGTGTGTGTGTGTGTGTGTGTGTGTGTGTGGGTAACACCACTACCCTCTTTGGAACAATGCTTTGGCAAGACTCCTAATGCGTACTGCCATGAGATTAAATTATAAAGGCCTGTTTCCCAAAAAGTTGGGATGCTGTGCAAAATGTAAGTAAAAACAGAATGCAGCATTTCAACCCTAAATTTAATATTAAAAATACTACAAAGACAACATATCAAATGTTAAATCTGAGAAAATGTATTGTGTTTTTGAAAAGTATATGCCCATTTTAAATTTAAACTCAGCAACATGTTTCAATATGTTTCGGGCAACTAAAGGCGATAAAGTTGTGCAATGTTAAAAAAAGGATGAACATCCCAAAGAGGCTTTCAGAAGTAAAGACTGGGAGGGGTTCACCGCTCCATGAAAGACTGCATGGACCAATAATGCAACAATCCAAGAACGATGTTTCTCAATGTAAAATAACAAAGAACTGTGAGATTTCATCATCCGTGGTACATAGTATCAGTGAAAGATCTAGATACTCGAAAGCAAATACTGGCTAGCCATGATGGGCACTCAGATGGCACTGCATCAAAAACAGACATTATTCTATAATAGAAATCACTGCATGGGCTCAGGAACACTTCCACACACCATTGTCTGTGAACACAGTTCATCGCTACATGCACAAATGCAAGTAAACTCTGCCATTCAAAGAAGAAACCATATATAAAATAGATCCAGAAATGCTGCCACCTTCTCTGGGCCTGAACTCATTTAAGATGGACTGAGGCAATGTGGAAAAGTGTCCTGTGGTCTGATAATTCAAAATGTGAAATCTTTTTGGAAATCAAACTAGGCTAAAAAGGAGAGGGACCATCCGGCATGTTATCAGCGCACAATTCAAAAGCTGGCACGCATGATGGTGAGGAGGTGCATTAGACTGCACATCTGTGAAGGCAACATTAATTCTGAACAATATACAGGTTTTAGAGCACCAGATGCTGCCATTTAGACCACATCATTTTCAGGAAGGCCTTGGTTATATCAGCAAGATAATACCAAACCACATTCTGTAATGGCATAGCTCCATAATAAAAGAGTCCAAGTGCTAAACCGCCCTGCCTGCAGTCCAGACCTATCACCTATTGAAAACATCTGGCACATTATGAAACGAACAATACAACAGGAAGTTTTCCTTGCCACTGTCACCATTGGCTTGCATATGGGGGCCTGGACCCAGATTTCTGTAAAGCCGCTTTGTGACAACACCTGTTGTAAAAAGTGCTATATAAATAAACTTTGACTTGACTTGACTTGACAAAGGAGACTGTGCACTGCTTAACAGCTGAAAGAGTAAATCAAGCAAGAATGGCAAAACATGTCACATTCAAAACTACAGAAATCGTTCTCCTCAGTTCTCAAGCACTTACAGAGTGTTGTTAAAAGAAGAGGTGATGCAATACAGTGGTAAACATGCCCCCATTCCAACTTTTTGAAATGTGTTGCTGGCATCAAATTTGAAATGGATTAAAAATAAATAAATTCTTAGTTTTATTCTGTTTGTATTTACATTTTGCACAGAATCCCCACATTTTTATGGGGTTAAATGACAAAAATATCTGAGACATTAATTCTGTTTGACAGTAATGCTGCTATTTTAGGCTACCTTGTTGCTGTCTCGCTTGATAAGAGTGTCTGCAATATCCTCCAAATAAAATTAAATTTACATTTATGATGCCCTTTTTTTCTTTGAGCCATTACCCCCTTCTTTCAGAAATCTCACAGTGGATATATTTAGTAAATAATCAGCGTTGTAAATAATCACCTCAAAACCTCATTACTTCATTTACTTTAACACTGGCTTTTGCATTGAGTGAATCTTTCACGAGGAATGGACTAATAGAATTAGTCCATAATTATATGGAATAAGAATATTTAAGAATATTTTTCCTTTCATTTTGCATTTTTTTACATCTTGTTATATGCTAAACTGCTACTACCAGCAGAACTGACATGACTTGATATTAAGCGCAAAGCTTTTACAACATGTTTTCTTATTCAGGTTTTTGCCAGCCCCACTAATTGGACATGCTAAATTGCCCCTAGGTGTGAGTGACTGTCTGTGTCTGTCTGTCTGCCCTGCGATGGACTAGTGACCTGTCCAGGGCATATCCTGCCTTCCGCCCGAAGACTGCTGGGATATGCTCCGCGACCCTGATGGAGAAGCGGCTTAGAAAATGGATGGATGAATGGATGGATATATATATATATATATATATATATATAACTGATTCCTTTATATACTATAAAAATATAAAAATACATCAGTGAATAATGCAACACTTTGACAATAATAAAACAGCAAAGGATTCACACAATTCTTGAAATCTCTGTGTCTTAACCTCAACTGAGTACGTATGAACTTCAATCCCTCAGATGGCACTGCATTAATTGGATATCACTACATGGGCATGGACTTTGATAAACCATTGTCAGTAAATACAGTTTGTCACTGCATCTACAAATGTAAATTAGGACTATATTATGCACAGCACAAGCTATTTGTCAGCAACGTTTAGAAATGCTGCTGACTTCTCTCAGCTGGAGCTCATCTAAAATGGACTAATGCACAGTGGAAAAGTTGTCTCACGAGTTGACCTTTCATATTATTTATGGAAATAATGGATGTTGAGTTGAGAAAATGACCATCCAGATTGTGGATGTGTAAAGTTCCAAAGCCAGAATATGTCATGGTGTGTGAGTTTATTAATGCCCATCAGATGGGTCACTTGCACTTCTGTAGAGGCACCTTTAGTGCTGAAAGATATATACACATTTTAGAGCATCAAATGCTGCTTTCTGCACATATTTTTGGAGACGTCGATGCTTATTTGAACATAACACCAAGCCACATTGCAAATGTGTTACAACAGCATGGCTGTGCAATAAGAGAGTGTGGGTGCTAGACTGTCTTGTTGCATGCAGTCCAGACCTGTCTTTAGTTAAAAATGTGTGGTAGTTTATGAAACACAAAACATGACAAAGAAGACTCTGTACAGCTGCATAAGGGAAGGAAAAATAGCAAAAAAAAAATGCTGTTAAAAGGAAAGGTGATGTAATACATTGGTAAACATGCTCCAACTTCACTGGAATATGAAACAAAAAAAAACAAAAAATAAATACAATACAATTTTTAAAAGAAAAAGGTAAAAGGTGTTTTTTGTAAAAAATTACATTTTAAATATACACTCTCTGAAATAAAGGTAGTAAACTATCACTGGGGCAGCCCCCCTCTTGTCACTGGAGCAGTACCCTCAAGGGTATATCTTGGTACCTTTAGTCAGGGAGTATAACTGTTCCATAATCCATTAAAATAATATTTTCCATGATGTTTGTTTTAAAACTTTAGGTTATGAAAAGATAGAAATACATACTTTTCACCTAGGAAAAATTATTTAAGGTGCCAAAATTGGACCTTAAAGCAAGTGTTGTACATTTGAGGGTATGTTTGCATTGTTTGTACCTTGATGAATGACAATTGTACCTGTACTGAACTTTTATTACATATATACAGTATGATTTCTGATTTCTGTTTTTATGGGCATTTCACATACTGTCCCGATCTTTTGGGAATTTATATTTTCTCCCCTGTAGAACAATGATCTATTCTATTATAAAGTAAAGTTGGGTGCATGATTCTGTAGGAAAAAATATTACTGAATTAAGGTTAACTGTGAGTGAAAGTGAGAGTAGACACGACAGAATTATTCACACATTTTTTTTTTGTTGTTTTTTTTTACTCTATAGTACTCTATAGTACTCCTTCACTAGCTGAGTGGACTCTCTTGGAAGAACTGAGAACTCAGTACTAAACCCAGCGGACAGCTCAGAGTGTTGAAAAACTCTTATTCTCTCATTCAGTTCTTCCAGCGGCGTTGTACAAGTGAACTCATGCACTTGTCTTAATGTTTGTGCACCAGAGAAGCAGCATGACCGTGTTTCATTGTACTGAATCACTGCATACTTAGTATATCACTGAAGAAAACCTCCATTTATCTCTATTTATGACGTTTTTCACTTTTTGACATGATTTGAAAACACATGTTTCCCTTTAAACTGCATGTAATGAGAAATGGACTAAAAGAAATGACCCAAAATGACTTGGAAAAAATTGTGGTTCCATTGACTAACATTAAAAGTAAAGTAGGCTCTTTCCTTCTCCTGTAAAGCTACCATTTTGGATATACAAGGTTTTCTTCAACAACAGCGACGTGTGTTAACAATAAAGCTGAATTGAGTTAAAAAAAGCCAAACAATACAATAATGAACTACAACACAGTGCTTAGCTTTTTCAACATTCCAAAAAACGTAATGAAACATCCAGCACAGTTGCATGTACACTTTTGGGCTTCCTTGGTCAGATGACGTTTTGCTGATTTTGTAAGTGAAAATAAGAGATATTTAATGTTTAAATAGCACCTTTAACATCTTATGTTTTATAGTTTTAAACAGTGTTAAATTCAGAAAATAAATAGAAATGTTTAAGGTTTTAATTTAATGCAGAGGAGACATTGTATATTGATCTGAATTGGACGAAAAACTATTATTGTACTCACAATCTTATTTTGTACATTATAAATATATTATTTATCTTGAAGAACATTATGTACACTCAAACCTGTCGGTACAGAATATAACTGAATATAAACCTAATTTACTATGTTATTAAATACATAGTTACATAATCCTATGTTAATAGTATAGGAAAACAAAAATAGCAACCCTTGACTTTAAAGGGTTAACTGTGAGTTATAGTAGCACTGGGTATTTTCTCTTCTCCTTCCAACCTGTGGACGAATGCAAAAGGCTAAAAGCATTGGCCAGGTGAGTAGACCCAGCTTGTGTCCACTTTGCAAATTCACTTTGAAGAACACATGCTGAACTCTCAGTACTAAAGAGGGGAGAGCTGCATTTCTGATGCTTCTCATTTGAAGCTTTTGTCGGCTTTCAGACACTACAACCAGCTTTTTCTCACCTGCTCTCTCCCCTCCTCCCCCACCACCTGGAGCACAACTCAGTCAGCTCAAAACACACAATGCCTCTCTATCAAACAGAGCAGTCCCCACAGGGAGCATGAATTATGAAGCACGCACACGTTCTCATTCTCATTTCTCATTGCAGCTCCATATCTCCGGCAGATTACATTCCAATGCCTCGGGTGCCTCGGTGTAGTCTCTCAATGCAGACCACCTGCAGGCACTATGCCATACATTGCCGCTGTCGTACATGGTTAGGAATGATCATGAATGAGTCAGAAGGTGTAGCCATTCAGACAAATCCATAATCCATTTAGAAAAGTCTGTGCCATAGCACAAAGCTAATTTTTTAGAGCTGCTAAAAAATTATAAATAGATCAGTTCTGTATTGCTCAGTGGGATTGGGCTTTTTAGTATAATGGTGGTGTGTGGCAGAGCTGTAGGGCTCCTCAGAGAAACACTATAGATATTTTCAAGGGCCCAAATCATGGAAAAGCAAACTTTTCTCACTTTTTTTTGAAAGAAAAGTTTGAAGTAGAATGCAAACAAGCATGCTTTCCTGTCCATACATGGAAACTAAGCTCCAAAAATGGCCCATTTTGAACGAATGGTTTTTGTGATGTCACAACAAACAACTAATTTGCTTTTCATCTTACAGCAGTTTAAACCCACCTATTCATGCTGAAGTTTTCAGTACAGGGCAGCCAATCAGAACAGAGCACATTTACATATGTCAGCCATAAAGTGTAATAATAATAATAATAATAATAATAATAATAATAATAATAATAATATGGTCTCTTTATATATATATATATATATATATATATATATATCTTCAATGTATTTTATTTCAAACTCAAAGATACTTTACAGAGAGATCCAAAAATAACAAAATACATAAACAAATAAAACAATGCAAAAATGAACACACACACACAAACACACACACAACTTAACAGTTCCAACAGCTACAATGACCACAATATAGAGTCACTTTACTAGCCCAAAAAGATTCTTTAGCCGCGGGGCAAGTCTTACTTACAACCACGGTGCTTCACACAGGAGGCCGGCCTGGGAAGCCTTGAAGGCTGAAAATCTCCTTAGTCATAAAGGGGTAGCATTTTCCTGCAGCTAAACATCACCAGTCCGGGCAGCCCCTCAGCTGTAGTGCAGCGCAACGCCATCCAAGCAGTCATCCCAAGCAGCCACATAGAAGCAATGTAGTGTTGATCAGGTCCCTGGTCCAGGCAGCCTCATAGCTGTAATACAGTGTCATCCAAGCGGTCGGTGCAGGCCACATCACAGCTGTGATGCAGCACTACCCAAATGTAGAAGCCTCCAAGCCATGGTTGGAAAGTCCCTCTCGGCTGATATCTCAGTGGAATGATGGCAAACTCCTCAGCCAAGAGAAAATCATCAAAACATACACACAAACAAACAAAAAACTGACATAAAGCAACAGCCATTTTGCGCGAACATACTTACAACAGAACATATGGATGAATACCACTGATTTTTCAAAATTCCTGCTTATTTAGTGTTAATCTGGAGTGGGTTGATGCAAAATGCTCTATACTAAAAAACTTACAGAGTCAGATTTCTTTACAATACATCACAATCTGTTGTTGGTGTCAAACCCATATTAGACCTCTATAGCAGCAGCGATATTAGAAAATCCCATTCATTTTAACATATAAAAGTATGGCTAGACCTAGAATTCCTAATATGAGCATGATGCCATATACATGACACATGATTTCAAAGGTCTATGGTGGGGGTAGCAACCAGGGATTGTGCTGTCTACAACATAAATATAGTTGTTTTGTTTACTATCCAAAACCACCAGTGAATCTACACATATCTATTGATCTTTATATATATATAATGTTAATGATGGTAAAATACAGTAAAAAGTCTTCTTTACATTACAGTGCCCTGCAAGCATTTCTCCATCATGAATGGATATAAAAGAAAAAAAATCAAACTAAGGTAAACCAATGTCTCTCACATCAGCCAACGTATTAGTAATCATTTCATGAAATAAGTTTCTGAGATGTTGTAACGCTGGGGAACGACGATGAGGCGGATGCACATGCTGAGAGAAGCGAGATTTATTAGGGTCAAATCCAGATTCAGGGTCTAAATAGTCCAGAGTAACAGAGCCAATATGGAGAGAACGATGTACAGACAAACGACTGTACGATGTATAACAAAAATGAATACAGACTAAACACAAAAACAGAGACTAGGAAATATAACGGAGGCCAGAAGATATAACACCAAACAACACAATACAAAGACCAGCAAATAAACAGGGGACAAGACAGGGCTTAAATACAGGAACAGGTTAACAAGACACAGGTGGTTAACAAGACAAACAATCAAGGGCAGAGTCTGGAAACAAGGGGGCAGAACAGGGAAGAATCAAGACAAGGAAGCACATGAACATATGGATGAATACCACTGATTTTTCAAAATTCCTGCTTATTTAGTGTTAATCTGGAGTGGGTTGATGCAAAATGCTCTATACTAAAAAACTTACAGAGTCAGATTTCTTTACAATACATCACAATCTGTTGTTGGTGTCAAACCCATATTAGACCTCTATAGCAGCAGCGATATTAGAAAATCCCATTCATTTTAACATATAAAAGTATGGCTAGACCTAGAATTCCTAATATGAGCATGATGCCATATACATGACACATGATTTCAAAGGTCTATGGTGGGGGTAGCAACCAGGGATTGTGCTGTCTACAACATAAATATAGTTGTTTTGTTTACTATCCAAAACCACCAGTGAATCTACACATATCTATTGATCTTTATATATATATAATGTTAATGATGGTAAAATACAGTAAAAAGTCTTCTTTACATTACAGTGCCCTGCAAGCATTTCTCCATCATGAATGGATATAAAAGAAAAAAAATCAAACTAAGGTAAACCAATGTCTCTCACATCAGCCAACGTATTAGTAATCATTTCATGAAATAAGTTTCTGAGATGTTGTAACGCTGGGGAACGACGATGAGGCGGATGCACATGCTGAGAGAAGCGAGATTTATTAGGGTCAAATCCAGATTCAGGGTCTAAATAGTCCAGAGTAACAGAGCCAATATGGAGAGAACGATGTACAGACAAACGACTGTACGATGTATAACAAAAATGAATACAGACTAAACACAAAAACAGAGACTAGGAAATATAACGGAGGCCAGAAGATATAACACCAAACAACACAATACAAAGACCAGCAAATAAACAGGGGACAAGACAGGGCTTAAATACAGGAACAGGTTAACAAGACACAGGTGGTTAACAAGACAAACAATCAAGGGCAGAGTCTGGAAACAAGGGGGCAGAACAGGGAAGAATCAAGACAAGGAAGCACATGGACAAGACTAAAAGGTAAACAAAAGCACATGGAAGACTGGGAGGGGCAAATCGTGACAGATGTTGCTTTTAGAGGCATTCAACTCATCAGCTATCTGGTTCCTATCACCACCACTGTGAGGAATTCTGATTGAGAGTTCTCCCAGAATGAAGCATTTCATATCAAGCCATTCTTAATAGCTTAGCTTATATATTAATGAATTTAATGAATGATTAATGAACTTTGCAGATGAAAAATAGGTGGAATTCTTCTTAAAGGGACAGTAACAAAAACAATACAGGTTGGAAATCTTCATGCAAACAAAAATGATGACCGCTTTTGATATGATAAAAAATGATACCACAGATATGTGGGATATTGGCTATGTCATATGATTCCCTGCTGATGTGATTGGAGAAAAAAATCTCAGGTTGCTTCAGGGGAGAGAAATATAATACCTTAGTGGGCAAAATGAGTCTTGTTGATCTGACATAGCAGCTGTTTTTGCTTTTCAATCTTCTTTTTAAATAGCATCATTTCTCAGTTACATCAACATTTTCTTGCCAAAACAAGCAACTTTTAATAAAGCAATTATGTTGATGTAATATATTTCATTGTGTGCAACCACATGTAACACTTTATTCATTAATCATTCTTTCCAGTGTACATCTTTCTTTTGCTTTTTCAAAAAATAATCATTTTGGAA
This sequence comes from Pygocentrus nattereri, assembly GCF_015220715.1. Classification (NCBI taxonomy): domain Eukaryota; kingdom Metazoa; phylum Chordata; class Actinopteri; order Characiformes; family Serrasalmidae; genus Pygocentrus; species Pygocentrus nattereri. The sequence continues at coordinate 37,757,707 of NC_051211.1, read as the reverse complement.
GTGCCACCGTAACATATGTGGCAGGGTGGAGGTGATTTTTGGGGTTTACACACACACACACACACACACACACACACACACACACACACACACACACACACACACACACACACACACACACGTGTAACTGAAAGTGGTCCACTCCCCAAAAACATCCAAACAAGAACAACTCTTTGGCCAGAAACTGACCACTAAAAATGAATGATGAATACAGACTCCAGTATATCAGCAAGGCTGGTGTTTCCAGTGGTCAGTGAGTATTTTTTTTTTTTTTTCATCTAAACCTGATTTATAAGAATACAATTGACTATTGTTAGAGACCATCGCACAGCTGCACAGAAAATTTCCTCACTGACCGTTTTATACTTCTGGCATAAGGGAAGACACGTTAACGACACGAGGAGTACATGAGATTGTCTTCGTCCTATTATCTATGATTTCTCCAGGAGAAAGTTAATTTAATGAGCATTATCAGCAGCTAATGGGAATTATAATTAGTCAGATGAAGAAGATTATCTCTGCATAATTAGCAGTATCTGTCAGCCTCAATTAAAATGATGGGAATTAGGAGGAGGCTGAGTGTCCTGTGGCTGAGGCAGGCTGCTTTTGGCTCCCAGCTTGAGCTGTGTTATGCAAATAGGTCCATGGTGAAGTCCCTGAAAGTAGGCCGGGTACAAATGCATGTAAGCACGCCGCATCTGTAGAGGCCTGACAGAGACATGGGGTTTTTTTGAGAGGGAGAGAAAGAGGGAGCGCTCTGCTCCTTTGCGGCCACTACAAGCCCAGCTAAAACATCTGATTGGAATAATAATAACTTTAAAAACTCAAATATCCTTTGGTTTTCTGCCTTCTCAAGAGTGTTTTTCTTGCGTGTCAAGCCTCAAGCCTCAAGTGCCCAACATTGAATTTTGAATACTTGTGATTTAAAGCTCATCGCTACTCTGTGACATTTTGTATTCAAGATAACACCATGCTGGGTAATAAGGGCGGAGTTTTAAAGCCAATGTAGCTCAGTTGTAACTTCACCCTTATGAAAATGAAATATATTGTTATATGTTGTCAGTAAATTCCAAAATATAAATGAAATGTACAGCATCATTTCAAGTTTGAAACCCTGTGAAAAATGTAAATAAAGTGTAAAAAAAAAAAGCAAAATGCAATGATGTGCAAATGATTTTAACCCTATATTCAATTGAAAATAGTACAAATGTACTATATAAAATGTTGAAACTTTCGTTTAAATGAGAAATGTTATCGGTTTTGAAAAATATATGCCCACTTTGAATTTGATGCCAGCAAAATGCTACTAAAAAGCTGGGGCAGGGGCAACAAAAGAATGCTAAAGTAAAACAAAAATGAAAAATGCTGGCTGGCCTTGATCTTCAGGCCCTCAGGCAGCACTGACACGACACAGACACGATACTGCTGTGGAAATCACTGCATGGGCTGAGAAACAAGAAAAACACAGTTCATTGCTGAATCCACAAATGCAAGTTAAATCTCTACTATGCAAAACCTGTAAAATATGTAAACATAATCCATAACACTTACAGAGTGCTGTTAAAACAAGAGGAGATACAGCACAGTTGTAAAAGCTCCTGCCCCAACTTTTTAAAAATCTTTTTAAAATAGGGATACATTTTTCAAAAACCAGTACAATTTCTCAGATTCAACGTTTGATATGTTGTCTTTGTACTATTATAAATTCAATAGGCTTAAATATATATATATATATATATATATATATATATCTGGGAGCGCCTCGGAATCCCCCTTGGAGAGCTGGTGGAAGTAGCTGGGGAAAGGGAGGTCTGGGCTTCATTGCTTAGGATGCTGCCCCCGCGACCCGAACCCCGGAGAAGCAGAAGATAATGGATGGATGGATGGATGGATGGATATATATATATATATATATATATATGATTATTATTTTTTTTGTTATCATGATTTGTTACTAACTGTACCATTATTACAAATTGTTAGAATTATTAACCATTTTATTACCAACTTGTTACTACTATAATTACTTATTTATTAAAGCTTGCAATTTATGAAATGAAATGTACAGCATCATTTCAAGAATAGTACAACTTGTTATCATAATATTACCATATCATTACACACTTATTACAAAACTGTAAAGTTTTTCTCTGGAGAAATAGCTGTAGCATTATACCTTCACCAGTATATTCTAAAACATTAATATATCATGATAAATATTTGCAACATTTTTGTGTGTCCAAATAACTTCAAAGCACATTTTAAAAAATATATATATTTTGTAGTTTGTATGGTCTTGTACTTTGTTTCTGTTCCATTTCATATTACAATATTTCCTTTGAAAGGCTGGCATATAGTCTAGAATTTCAAAATAATGCTGAAAACATTAAGCATACTTCCCTCATATTGAAATCATGTGTTCTTCATTATAGCTGTCAGCGTTTAGCTACATGCATTGGCATAGACGGTGCTGTGCATGATTCATGGATTTGTCTTCAGTTGCCAGGAGGCTTTTTACTGAGTAAATGTGTTTAGGCTTAAAGGCTTTCTCTGCTTTAGGTTATTGATCAAGCTCAACTCATATTTACAGATGAATACGTGTTTCATTGTACTCCACTTCTCCTTGGGACACTGGAGGACGTGCCCGCAGCTCACTCAGAACAGTCTGGTGACATGATTGTTTGTCTGGAGAATGGAAGATGATTACATTTAGTGGAAATGATCTGACAGCATGACATCCAAAATATGTGAGGGTATGACGATCAGTGAGTTTGCTGTGTTCGGTGACTCATGTTCATTGTGTTTCACTGCTGCTTTCTTACAGAAAGGCTTCCACTAATAATGTACCCAGTTTTCCTCTCACTCCAGATGTTGTAGTATAGCCTTATTTAGCTTTTGACACTGTATGACATATTACTATGTACAACTGGACTAAAAAATAATAAAAACAATAGCAGCCCTCTTGAAGCCTGAATTATGTCTGTGTTAACCACATAAAGTCCCAAAAGCAAGACTATTTTAGATACAAACTTTTTGGTTCTGTATTGAACCAAATGTTTGGTTCTTTTGCTGTTGTTTTGATGTCAAGCTTGTAACAGTACACTGTAAAAAATGTCTGTAGATTTTCCAGTGAAAAACTGTGAAAGCATGACAGTAAAAGACTGTAAACTCTAAAAAGGTTCAATACAGTTTCTGTAACAGTAAAATACCGTAAATATGTATAACGTCTAAAACACTATTTTTTACATCTCTTCTCTGGAAAAAATATGTTATTCCAATGTTAAATACTCTTGCACTGTGTTTTTAACCAAAATATTCCATAAAATTTAAATAACACCACGAACTGTAATTTTTCAGTTTATTTTTTGTGAAAAGCACATTTTGTTACTGTTCAGTTTAAAAGCTATTGGGCAAGTAACAAAATGTACATTTTGTACTGCTTTTCTCACAGTTAAATACACAAACCATTATGTGCTGTACAAGTGCAAAATCATATTCTGATTCTGAGCAAAACAATAAAACAGTATATCTGTGCTTTTTTCTGTGTTCCAATAATTTAGGTAACCTGGTTTTATTATAAGTTTTCCATATCAACCAACAGAATGTTTTTATGTCTCATGACACATCTTGAAAGAGTAACTATAAAATCTGTGGACAAATCTCTTGCACTGCATTTTGGACAAAATCAAGTAACATTTTTTATATGGACTACTGGATTAAAGATATGTATATTTTGTGAAGGCCAGTCTGTTAGAACATTGTTTTGTGTTCTATTTTGAAACACAAACTTTTTTGCAACTTTAAAAAAATTATTGCATTTATTTCTTTCTTTATTTATTTTTAAAAAGTCAAATTTTGTAAGGACAATAAAATGGTTTTAAGTGCATTTGAATACAGGTTGTGGACAGAACGCGCGCCTGATTTTGAATACTAATGGTTGCATCGTTTAGGCGCCGTCCAATCAGCGCATTTGGCAGCTGTTTGTCCGGTTGTGGTTTGAAGTGCTTCAGGATTGAATTTTCTGGTAGTTCTCTTAACGTTGCAGGAGCTCTGCAGTTCATGAAAAGTAGCAAGGTAAACAGTTCAGTTTGCGTCCCAGATGGCTATGCTAACTTCGTCCGAGCATATGGCATATTAGCTAGCAAACTAAAGTTAATTATCGTGTTTAATAATGAAGAGACGTGTTTCAGGGGCGGGATAAATTCACAGCGTTTTCGTACTTCATAACGAAATAGTCTCTGTTTAGCGATGTTTACACATAAGCTTTGGAAAAACGCGGTTCCCATTTGCAAGCATTTCAGTCTAAAATGTCTTGGTTTTATGTTGGATATGTGCTTGTTTGACCATGTTTTCTTGTTGCATTTGCAGAGAATCGGTTCAGTCTCTAAAGGCGTATGTTCTACATTGCAAACTGCATCGCAATGAACCACGTTGTATTTTCAAGTGTGTTGAAATTGGCTGTAAGCAGGTGTTTTCTGGATGTGCAGCGTTAAAGTCTCACTTCTGTCGCCACCATAATGCCATGTCATCAGTTGCTCAGGATATTGATTTAGCATCACTGAAATGCACAGTTTCACTTTTCGAACGTCAATGTGACGGAGTCAAAGAGTTGGTTGCTCACCTGAAGGAGCACATAGTACAGGGACGTGCTGTGAACTGTCCAGTAAGAGGTTGCAAAACTGTGTTCACTGTAAAATCTTCATTTACCTCCCATATGTCCAGAAAACACAGAATCTGTTCTGCAAATGCGATTTGTGACTCATTCAAAGGTACAAGTTATGAGTTTCCTTCTACAAGTGATCTTATCGTTACTACCATGCAAGAAACTGCAAGTGTATCACATTCTGAGGAAACTTTTGGGGATATGTCTAATTTCAGTGACCTGTTTCTCAGAAATGTGTGTATGTTCTATTTATAATTACAGGGACAACATCTTATTCCAGCATCTACTATTCAGAGCATTGTCGAAGAGATTCAGAATATTCATGAGTTGGGACAAACATACACTTTGAATAAATTAAACTTGCTTCTGAAAGATTTGTCAGTATCAGATGAAGATATTGTAAAAATCTGTGATACAGTGAAGGAATCTGACTTGTTCTCAGCTTGCCACACAGGACCTATGAGAACAACATATTCTAGAGCCCAGTGCTTTAAGGAAATGTTTAATTATGTTGAACCAAAAAGGCAGAGATGAGAACAGAACAGAAAGATTTGCATATTATGCTCCTGTGTTGAACACTTTGAAGAGTATGTTAGAGTCAGATTTTTGGCAGGGGCTCATGTCAGTAGATCATATTAATGATGTTTCTGTACCAGATGTTCTCTGTGACAGCCATGATGGTAAATTGTTTAAAACCAACACCTTTTTTTCACAAAAAGCCAACTTGCCTTAAACTGGTCTTATACCAGGATGCATTTGAGGTGGTGAATCCTTTGGGTTCTGCAAAAAAGGAAGCACAAAATTTTGGCTGTGTACTTTTCACTACTAAATGTGCCCCCCCCCCATGTCCGATCAAGTGTTGATCACATGCAGCTGGCTTTGTTGTGTAGAGAGAAAGACTTTAAATAATTTAAAGAGACTGAACAAGTGCCAGACATTCAAGGAATAATTCTTTGAAACATTATGAAGTATGTCTTCCTGGTTTGCCCCCTTGTCTTGGCCATGACATTTTTGAAGGTGTCCTCTCTTATGATGTTGCACTATCTGAGGTATTTTGTGAAGAAAAAGATGGTTCACATACTCCATTTTGAACAGGTCCATTAAGCAGTTCAAATATCCAGCCACAGAAGCTTCCTCCAAGCCATGTGAGGTCAGTCCTAAAACGCTTAGACTATCTGGTCATGCCATACAGAATTGGAATTTTTTAAGATTATTGCCGCTAATAATTGGAGACAGAGTGCAGGATCCACAAGATGATGTGTGGCAATTAACTCTACAACTGAAAGACATAGTTGACTTGGTTTGTGCTCAGAAAATTTTCATTGGATTCCAGGAAGGCACTGTTTCCAGATAACAACTTGAGACCAAAGCATCATTATTTACGGCACTACCCAGGATTGATCCTAAAATTTGGCCCACTGATCTGATTATGGACTATGCGCTTTGAAAGCAAACATAGTAACTTTAAAAGATGTGCAAGGCGTTTGAAGAATTTAAAAAATCTTTGTCTCAGTCTTTCAGAAAGACATCAGATGTTTCAAGCCTATCTGTCAGCTGGGTCAGTGAGTTCTCTAGCCTTACATGTAAAAAACAGCTCTCCGTTTTACTCTGAACTTTACAGTCAACAAGTTCAAGATGCAGTCTGTCAATTTGGCTTCACTGAAATGAATACAAATATTTCTGGAGATGTGCAGTATAATGGAATAACATACAAGAAGGGCCAGTTTGTTGTCATTAGGAATGATGAACTCATTCTCATGATGATTCATCACTTCATTTTCTGATGCGAGTATAATCACCGGAATTTCTTCCACATTACCATATGTACTCTGTAAGAAATGACTGGAAGATTGCAGTGCCTGCACATTAGTTTGCTGATTGACGTGGCCATTATCATCTTACATAAAGAATGGATATCAGATAGTCCCACTGAAGCACAGTGTGTTGTCAGAGTAGATGCTTTGATGTCAGTTGTACAAAGTCCAACTTCTTTGTTTTATGTTTATGTATTTGACAGATATGGCAGAATCAGAAATACAGAGGATAAACAGTGCAATTACTTCCTGTAGCAGTTCTCAATTCAGTTGTAGATACTTTGAAGGCACTTGGTGTAGAGACCACAGATGATCTGCAGTACATTACAGAAGGAGACTTGCTGCCGGTGTTGAAGCCAGTGCAAGCCAGAAGACTTGTTGTTTCCTGGGCCCAGAACAGTAAGTCTGTTAATGTAAAACAATGAAAAATTGTGATTACGCCAGGAAGCTGTTTAGTAATTTAACTATACGTTACATTTTCAGTGGGGCTTCATAGCATCCTTCAATGTTTACCTTTGTTATCTCCTTTGTTTTTCTGTTACAGATTCAGCGGCTCCAATTCCAACCTCAGTGTGTACCTCTCCAGTTTCTCTCTGTTCGAATCCACCCTCTAGTTCTCCCTCACCAGCATCAACCACATCCACCTCATTGTCCCCAGGTGGCAGTTCCACTTTTCACACAGACTGGGTAGACAATTTCCAGATACCATGGCAAAAGCTTCCTGAAGAGTTACTGCAAAGTCTGGAAAGGCAGAACAGACCTAGTCCACGACTACAACGGGAGATGATAAGGATTGTGGTTTCTGAAATTATGAAGGTGTGTAGTAATCCAACGAAACGCAACACTACAGAAATAGGCAAGAGAATGGTAGCCAAGTATCCAAAATCTCTACAAGATGTCATTGAGGGTGATGTTGTTGGACCTGGATATCATTCACTGGCCAAGCAACTCCAAGCGTGAGTTGACAATGTTAAACGACCTAACACACCAAAGATAAAAAAATGCAAGCCAGCATCAGATGGATATGACACAGAGGAAATTCCAGCTAAACAAAAAGCAAATGTTCAAGACACATATGGCTGTGTCAACTGGGAGCCGAAATATTTGCCACTTTCTGAGACTGGGGATAGTCAACAAGAAAAAAAAGAAAAGCTGAAGATGATGTTTCAAGAGATGAACTACAATACAGACGACATGAAAAAATTAGTACAGTCCACCTTTTACACACAGCGTAAAGACATCAACAAGGGGACAAGCACCAGGCAACTCACCCAAGAGTGGCCCTTTTTGTTCAGTGAAGCTGGTATGGCAGCACACTTCCAAGAACTTTCTGGTGTGAGTCCAATGGAGTGATTCCTTGCCAATATGGACAAGAAGTGTCGATGCCTCTTAAGCTTCTTAAAAAGTGTTGATGCACCAAAACACAAACAGGTTCAGGATGCCTTTATCAAGTTTCAGACTGAGAGAGGCCAATTGGATGGTTGCCCAGGAGATATCATATAGATGGTACTTCTTTTACTGGCTCATTTTGGTGAAAAGGAGGAGAACCTGGTCCATTACGTTGATACAACATGCCTGGCCCCAGAGGTTCTGACAGAGAAGTTGCCAGCAACACCCTGCATTATTGTGTGTGGTAAGTGAACAGAAACACTAAAAGTGTAACCAAACCCTTTAAATCTACTGGTGTACTGACAGCCTACTATTCTACTATTGGCTTGCTTTGTTGCAGGTTATGTTGCATAACAGTTTATGGATACTTATCATTGTTTCACCTTGTACAAAGGTCAGCCAGTGCTGTAGCTTGGTTTTAACCAACTACGTTATCAGTACACCATTACAATTGGCCCTTGTCATGTTGAATGTAGTAAACACCATTGTATTTTTACTCAGTGGCTGACATTAATGACTTTGTTATTAAACTTTATTTATTTGGGTTTTTTTGGCTTTGTTAATCTGTCAGGGTCCTCCTGCTGTACTGTTGGGACGTTCATGTTGAGCATTGACCAAGAGGTTGTCAAGGACCACATCACTTCTTTCATACATGCCTTCTGTCTGTTGTTTGGCAGTTACTACTGCTTCAACATACACTACCCAGTGGAACTATGGTCAACACTAGAGTTCTTTCAAAGGTGCAATTTCTTGTCTCCATTCTTGTCAATTTTTATTTTTATTTTTATTTTTACTTTATTATCATCTTTTACTGTTTAAAAATATCAAGGGTCAGAAGGAAAAGTTTGGGTAACCTACATTTATAATATATTCTACCTTAAAAGTGTACATGAATGTATGTTACATCTTAAATACTGCAGTAGTGATGTGCTATAAAGCTAAACTTGTCAACCCTTTCAGAATTTTATATGTTTCTGAATAAAGAGGCAATACATATTCTTTGAGTCCTAAAAGTAGATAAAGAGAACCCTATTAAACAAACAAGACAAGCACTGTCGCCTCACAGCAAGACAATTCGGGTTGGATTCCCAGTCTGGGTCGTTCTGTGTGGAGTGTGCATGTTCTCCACGTGCTTGAGTTGGTTTCCTCCGGGTACTCTGGTTTCCTCCCACAGTCCAAACACATGCATGTTAGGTTGATCGATCACTCTAAACTGCCCATAGGTGTGAGTGCGTGAGTGAATGTTGGCCATATGATGGACTGGCGAACTGTCCATGGTGTACCCTGCCTTCACCCGATGATGCTGGGATTGGCTCCAGCCCCCCCCCCATGACCCCAACTAGCGGGATAAAGCGGAAGATGGATGGATGGATTCTCTTTATCTACTTTCAAGACTTCTGGTTTATGCTATTTTAGAAAAAAATCTGATGATGTTTTAGGATATATTTATGCAGAAATATAATTTGTATATTGGACTGGCGACCTGTCCAGGGTGTATCCTGCCTTCCGCCCGAAGACTGCTGGGATAGGCTCCAGCACTCCCCCGCGACCCTGACGGAGAAGCGGCTTAGAGAATGGATGGATGGATGGATAATTTGTATATACAATTATATAATGTAAATTAATAAGGGGTCAATCAACACCATTTTTTGGTTGTTTAGTAATTAATGTATTTATTTATTTTCATCTAGGTTTTTCTTCTCAATTAATCCCGAAAGAAGCACCAAAGTCCAGTGGAAGAAAAACAAGAAAGTACTTCCTGTCAATCCCAGAGTCCTCACTCTGATTGCAGACCTTGCTGACTATGAGTGGACCTAGACATAACTTATGGACAGTATGTTAAGGTAGAGTGCAAGTACCATATTGTCGCTGCCCCAAAAATATCTAAAGTAGTAGGATTTTCAATGTAAGATAATGTAAAGAGGCTTTGTTCCAAGTGATTTTGGAGCATTTCTATAAATCTATTCATCATGAAATTTTCACAGGATATTCTCAAATGATGTAGAAAACTAAAAAGCCACAAAAAAGAAGATACATGTTTTTCTTTGGACAGCAACTATATAGTGCAGTTGTTTTTGTTGTTTTTGTTAAAATTGTTAAAATCTTACCAAAATGTTCACTGAAAGTTCTGACAGCTACTGTAACTGTATACACTCGGCTATTTGCTGTCTGGAGCCAATTCAGATTCAGTTTTATTTTTTTGTATTATATTGTATTTGTTTTATAAGAAGCATACATTTGTTTTCAGGATCTTTATTGGTCATTAAAATGTTAAATACAACTTTTATCTTATGTGTAATTATTTCTTTTTGCAATTTTAGTGTTACATAATGAAAAGTAATTGAGAAAACAGGTATTAAGTTGATAGTATGTCATTGAATATTGATTTTAACTCATTTAACAGTGAGACACTTTGTTTAATGGACAAACCTTCTTTAATACGTATTAGATAATTACATCACACTGTTAATTTCACAATAAAACACTTTCATATTTCATGGCCTAATCTTTATTTCTATGGCATTTTAGGGAAATTTATATAGGATAAAGTAATATTTTATGTTACAGACTGTGAATTCATGGCAAAAAACTTTTATATATTTTTTATTTTTATATAGTATTTTCAATGTTAATTTTATGGCAAACAGTGTTTCTTTCTCTGGTAAAAACTTGTATTTATACAGTAAAATATGGAATCAAACTCGAACCTTAATCGTAAAATCAACTAATATCTTTTTCTGGAACAGTAGGACACATTGTACTGTATATATTACAGTAATTTCTTTTACCACACAAAGTACCATTTAAGCATGCAATGGTTCTATACAGGACTTTCTCAATAAAAAACATTCCCTTTAGCAAATAACCATTGAAAATTCTTTCGTTAAGAGTGTAGAACTCATGTTTCTAAATAGAATCATACCCTTTACCCTTTACAACCCTTGAAGAATGATCTTTTTAAGGGTGAAGAAGTTATGGTTCTACCTAGAGACATTGCCTTTACCAAAGAACCCTTGAAGAATCACCTTTTTAAGAGTGTAGAACTCATGGTTCTAAATATAACCATTGCTTTTTACCAAAGAACCCTTGAAATACCATCTTTTATAAGTGTGAACTTAACAACTTCATTTGTTTTGAGCAGGCTCAGATTATCAACCTATAGGCCCCTGAGTACAAATGTTTGGTGGGCCTCTATCTGGAACTTTTTTTAGTAGTCAGGCAAAGTTTTATATCACAGCAAGTTACATGAGATTTGTGTGGCATCATGGTACCAGAATATTAACCCCAGTGTTGAGCTGTGCCTTTTTTACATTTACATTTATGGCATTTGGCTGACGCTCTTATCCAGAGCGACTTACAATTTGATCATTTTACACAAGTAGGCGAAGGTAGTGTTAGGAGTCTTGCCCAAGGACTCTTATTGGTATAGTGTAGGGTGCTTATCCAGGTGGGGGATTGAACCCTAGTCTACAGCGTAGAAAGTGGAGGTGTTAACCACCAAGCACACCTGCATTTTTTTTCTTTCTGCAAATATTTTTGAATGTCCTGATCTAGCTGTAAATCAGGGTATCTAAATCTATCATTCCATTACTTCTTAGCTTGTAACTGCAGTGCTAAAATAAAGAAGCAAACACCAGATGTGGAAAAAAATGTAAACAATAATAATTTATAATAATAACTTTCCCTGGCAATGTCAACCCCAGGTGCTTTACAGAAAAAATAAACAAAATGAATCAAAACACATCTAAAAAGAAGAGTCTTATGATTCTACTTAAAAAGATCCAGAATTTCTTAAAGCAATACAAAATCCATAAATATATCTAAAAGGAAAATGCCCAAGATCCAGAGTTTCTAAAACAAGTCTTAAGATTCTTAAAGAGAAAAGAGAAATGTAAGTAAAGAGAAATGATGTTGATGTACACTTCCCATATACTTAAAACTCCTTGCTCTTTCACTCTCACTTTATTCTGTCCACCTTGTAGGTCCACCATAGGTGTACAATTACAGATGGTAGCCCATCTGTCATGTTCAGTCTGTCAGCCCCTCACCTACCTCATTTAGCAGTGGTCAGTTCTGTCCCCAAAAATGCTGTTGACAAGATTATTTAGTTGATGGACTATCCTCATCCCAACAGTGACACTGATGTGGTGGTATCATGTGTGTAGTGCTGGTATGAGTGTATAAGACATGACGGTGTTGCAGGGTCAGTGTCACTGCTGGGTTGAAAGTAGTCTACCACTGAAAAGATGCAATGTGAAAGATTGAAGCAGGGGCAAGAAATGCTGATATGTTCTGTACTAGCATTGCATGAAGCAGGCTGTGCTGTCCAAGCTCTGGGTGGTCAGTCATTCAAAGCCCTGATCAAAGGTCCATGAAGGCAGTTATTCAACATCAAGCCAGGACGATCACTTCTGACCTCTTTGACTGGTCACGTCCAGCCTTTGTAACCACCTACAAAGCACCAGAAAGTAGACAAATCCCATTTCTGCTACATGATCGATTACATTTGCAAGCCTTATCACTTATTTTGCAACCATAGCTGTGGTTTATTTGTATTCAGTGAGTTTATCTACTAGTCACGAGGTGTAGCCTCTTTTTGTGAATCGATTTCAGTTGTAAGGTTGGCACAGTGCAAAGCAGCACTGATGCTTTCACAAGTTGTGGGTGTGTGTCTTCTAGGCAGGATATGTGGATTAACCAAGGTCTGAACTTGAAATGTAAAAGGACAGAGCAGTCAATATTCACTGATTAATGATAATGGCATGCAAGCCTGGAGGATAATCTTTTTAAGCTCTTTTTATCTTAAGACCAATTGACCAAAATGGGGAGGACAAGAAAAAGAAATCACACAATCCCAAAGCAAATGAAATCCTCAGACTGTGAGAATTGTCTATATATGGATATTTCTCAGACAAAAAAGTTATGAACTAAAAAGACAGTAGGGGGTGCAGAGAAGAATTTGAAATTTTTAATAGCCTACTGGAAAGGTTTTTTAAAAGTGATGTTGTGTACCAGTGGTGGATCATGACTATCAGAGATCTCAGTTCAGACCACCAATGTTGAAACAAACAGAAAAAAGAAATCAAAATAAACAAAGTGAAAAAATGCACTAAGGTAACTGAAGTGCACAGGAACATTTTTGGCTGTTCTACACTGTTAGACATAAAGGTACCATGCAGGTACATGATTCGTTCATCAAGGTACAAACAATACCATAGTAAACAATAGTAAACGTTCCCTCAAAGATACTACAGTGGTTTTAAGGTCCAATTGTGTACCTTAAATAAATATTTCCCAGTGGAAAAGTTGACATTTGTATCTTTTTATAAACTAATTTTTAAAAACAGAACCATTAAATGAAAAGCCTGGTGATGAGATGGGGTGTGTGGAGTCAATACATCTTAGAAATATCATTTCAGTGGATTATGGTACAGTTATGCTTCATGACTAAAGTTACTGAGAAGTACCCCTGAGGGTACCACCACAGTGACAGGAAGGGTACTGCACCAGTGATAGTGTTGTACCTTTTTTTCCAAGTTTTATTTGAAATTAGACATTAGCATATATTTTATCTCATTAACTAAAAACCTGGTTATTTTACAGCTTGTATTCACAGTGAGTGATTTCCAAAACAAGGACTTCCAAAAAGTCTAGACTGATGTTTTTCCTCAAAATATTTCTCCCATCCACTGGTTAGGGAACCGGTCTTGTAATAGGAAGGTTACTGGTTCAATCCCCAGAGCTGACAGTATGTGACTGAAGTGCCCTTGAGCAAGGCACCCAACCCTGAAATGCTCCTTGGGTCCTGTGGATAGGGCTGACCACCTCTCTGGCCAAATGTGCTCACTGCCCCATACTGTGCGTACATTAGTGTGTATGTGGGTGTTTCGTTGCACTGATAGTTTAAAATGCAGAAGTGAAATTTTTCCAATGTGGGACTAATAAAGGTAACTTAATGATTAATAAATCATATTTGGTTGATTACTTTGTCACTTCCTAACTATGTTAAAAGTTAAGGCCTCCTTTTCATCTCCTGAAGTCCTTACCAATAAATAAACTAGCTTGGCAGTATCTACCTAGGTACTAGAAAAAATTCTGATTAGACAGTTTTCCTTTTGGGTGTTTAAGGATGTTAAGCCTTTTGTTTCCACCACAATTACAAATAAACTAAATGTTATAGACAGTTTTTTTTAGTTTCCAGATGTCATTAGAAAAGCTTGAAGGTTCAACACTGCTTTGTACATACCTTGTTTTTGATGTTTGAAGAACATTTTGGATAAGGCTTTATAAAGCTTAGAATGAATGCCTTTCTTTGACTAGATGTTTTTATTTGTTTGGTGGAAACTGTATTTTCCCAAGACTTTCTTTTTCACATACACTTTTGTTTGTGATGTTAATTCGAATGCGGTGTCTCTAAGCCTTGTTTTTAATAAGCATTTCCATCATTTCATAAATCCAGCCAATGTCATGCATGGTATTTTCTAACCCATCAGCTGTCAACATGACATGAGCCTGTCATGCAAAGTGATTGTTATTAGTGTAAAATCCTTCCAGCAATTTTATCCTCTGGAATCAAATGCTTATTAACTATGATGAAATGAAATCCCGACTTTGCTCATCAATCTAATACATCTGAGGCTTCGTCTCAAACTTGCAACTTTAAGAGGCCTGGTCCCACATCAAAGTCTGTGGATTTGTGATAACTGCCGCTAATTTATGCACCCTCATGGAAGCAATTATTCCCCTCTGCCTGCGTGTGTGACAGTGGCGCAATGCGGGTCGCTAACTGAAACGAGCAGGATGCAGAACCCTTGTGTTTATCTGCTGACTTGTCGTAGCCTGTTTATGGGGATTAGTGGTCCTGGCCGGCGCTCCTGAGGGCTAGCAGTGTCAACGGTGGGCTATGTCTCTCTCTCCATAATCCCCCTGCCTCAAGGACCAGCAAGATTCAGGCCTGGTCTAGTGTTATCACAGCTCAGATCCCGCAGGCATGACTGCAGCCCGCTACCTTCTTAGCCTTTAAAGGCTCACCTCATTCAATTAATTTTTTTTTACATAAAAGGCATCATAGTGAGTGATCTGTGGGCTTGAGGCACAGTGGGCTGGATCGATAAAGCCTGGAGGTGGAGGCGCTGGAGCTATAGGGAAAAAGTCCTATGTGGTGATCAGGGATGTCAGCATGGTCAGACTGCTTGATGGACATACAATCGCAGGGGGCGATCAATGGCAACTTTGCCCAGCACAGATAAGCAGGGAAATAATCAATATTGTCTTTCCTTGCTGTTGGATACTCTTTTGGTTATGAGAACTTTAAAATGCCAGCTATTAAATATCCAATTTGGCAATTCTCATCTAAATATTGTTATCACAAGAAAAAAAAACTGTAGTACTCTATTTAATAACACAAGCTTAAAAATAAAGGTGACAAAAAGGGTTATAATATCAAGTTTGTAACAATAGGAAACCCCTTTTTGGAACTCTATAGAGACATGTTCAAAAAGGTTCTACATAGAACCATATACAATTCACTCTCCATCAATCTGAAGAAGCATTCAATTCACATTCTAAAGAACAATTTAAGCATGAAATGGTTCTGTATAGAACTCATGGTTCTAAATGGAACCTTTCCCTTTACTAAAGAACCCCTAAAAACCTGTCTTTTTAAGACTGGACTTATGTGTTAGATTTCACTGTGTTGGTACCACTACAATAAGACTACACTTGATTTACACTTGAGTTTCATCAGATAGAACAACTCACCCTTTTTATTTATGAGTTAAAACAGCTTATTGATGATTTTTAAGGTGTTTATCACCAGTTATACACATTTAGAAATGATTCCTTTTTCATTTAAAATTTCAACTGTCCTTATTTACATAATACATCCATCCATCCATCCATCCATCCATCCATCCATCCATCCATCATCTTCCGCTTCTCCGGGGTTCGGGTCGCGGGGGCAGCATCCTGAGCAATGAGGCCCAGACCTCCCTTTCCCCAGCCACTTCCACTAGGTCCCTGGGAGTCCGAGGCGCTCCCAGGCCAGCTGGGCGATATAGTCACGCCAGCGTGTCCTGGGTCTTCCCCGTGGTCTCCTCCCTGGTGGACTTGCCTGTGACACCTCCCAAGGGAGGCGTCCAGGAGGCATCCTAACAAGATGCCCGAACCACCTCAACTGGCTCCTCTCGACGTGAAGAAGCAGCGGCTCTACTCCGAGTCCCTCCCGGATGACCGAACTTCTCACGCTATCTCTAAGGGAGAGTCCAGCCACCCTGCGGAGGAAACTCATTTCGGCCGCTTGTATTCGAGAACTCGTTCTTTCGGTCATTACCCAAAGCTCATGACCATAGGTGAGGGTGGGAACGTAGATCGACCAGTAAATCGAGAGCCTTGCCTTATGGCTCAGCTCTTTCTTTACCACAACAGACCGGTAAAGAGCCCGCATCACTGCTGACCCATCACCAATCCGCCTGTCAGTCTCCCGCTCCCTTGTACCATCACTTGTGAACAAGACCCCGAGATACTTAAACTCCTCCACTTGAGGCAAGAGCTCATCCCCGACCCAGAGAGGGCACTCCACCCTTTCCCGCGTGAGAACCATGGCCTCGGATTTGGAGGTACTGATCCTCATCCAGGCCGCTTCACACTCGGCTGCAAACCGATCCAGTGAAAGCTAAAGTTCACGGCCTGATGTCCCCAATAGGACCACATCATCTGCAAACAGCAGCGATGTGACCCTGAGGTCACCAAACCGGACACCCTCCATCCCCTGACTGCACCTAGAAATTCTATCCATAAAAATTATGAATAGAATCGGTGACAAAGGGCAGCCCTGACGGAGTCCAACTCTCACTGGGAAAAAGTCTGACTTACTGCCGGCCATGCGAACCAAACTCCTGCTTCGTAGCAAAGAGCCATGTACCCCGTACTCCCGAAGCACCTCCCACAGAATACCCTGGGAACACAGTCGAATGCCTTCTCCAAATCTACAAAGCACATGTGGACTGGTTGGGCAAACTCCCATGAACCCTCCAGAATCCTGGAGAGGGTAAAGAGTTGGTCCAGTGTTCCACGACCAGGGTGGAACCCGCACTGCTCCTCCTGAATCCGAGGTTCGACTATAAGCCGGACTCTCTTCTCCAGTACCCCTGCATAGACCTTACCAGGGAGGCTGAGGAGTGTGATTCCCCTGTAGTTGGAACACACCCTCCGGTCCCCCTTTTTAAAAAGAGGCACCACCACCCCAGTCTGCCAATCCAGTGGCACCACCGCAGATGTCCACGCAATGTTGAAAAGGCGTGTCAGCCAAGACAGCCCCACAACATCCAGAGCCTTGAGGAACTCGGGACGGATCTCATCCACCCCTGGAGCCCTGCCGCCAAGGAGCTTTTTAACTACCTTAGCGACTTCGGCCTCAGTAATGGACAAGCCTATTCCCGTGTCCCCAGACTTTGCCTCCTTACTGGAGAACATGTTGGTGGGATTGAGAAGGTCCTCAAAGTATTCCTTCCACCGCCCAATGACGTCTTCAGTCGAAGTCAGCAGCACA
Organism: Pygocentrus nattereri; assembly: GCF_015220715.1. Lineage (NCBI taxonomy): Eukaryota > Metazoa > Chordata > Actinopteri > Characiformes > Serrasalmidae > Pygocentrus > Pygocentrus nattereri. Next base: position 37,740,291 of record NC_051211.1, on the reverse strand, counting down.
CCATCTACACTATATACAGTGCTAGTGGCACACTGCTTTCCCCTTCTGAGTCGCCTGACGGTTTGCCAGAATCTTTTCGGAGCCGACTTAAAGTCATTTTCCAAGGCCTCACCGAACTCTTCCCACACACGGGTTTTTGCCTTGGCAACGACTGAAGCCGAAGATCGCTTGGCCTGTCGATACCTGCCAGCTGCCTCTGGTGTCCTACAGGCCAACCATGCCCGGTAGGACTCCTTCTTCAGCTTGACGGCATCTCTCACCTGGGGTGTCCACCACCGGGTTCGAGGATTACCGCCCCGGCAGGCACCAACTACCTTGCGACCACAGCTACAGTCAGCCGCTTCAACAATGGAGGAGCGGAACATGGCCCATTCTGAGTCAATGTCCCTCACCTCCCCTGATATCTGGTCAAAGTTCTGACGGTGGTGTGAGTTGAAGATCAATCTGACAGGTTCTTCTGCCAGACGTTCCCAGCAAACCCTCACTATACGTTTGGGTTTGCCTGGTCTGACCGGCATCTTCCCCCACCACCTGATCCAACTCACCACCAGTTGGTGATCAGTTGACAGCTCAGCTCCTCTCTTTACCCGAGTGTCCAATACACATGGCCGCAAGTCCGATGACACAACTACAAAGTCAATCATTGAACTGCGGCCTAGGGTGTCCTGGTGCCATGTGCACTTATGGACATCCTTGTGTTCAAACATGGTGTTCATTATGGACAAACTGTGGTTTGCACAGAAGTCCAAAAACTGAACACCACTCGAGTTGAGATCAGAGAGGCCATTCCTCCCAATCACACCCCTCCAGGTCTTACTGTCATTGCCCACGTGAGCGTTGAAATCCCCCAGTAGGACAATCGAGTCTCCAGGAGGAGCACTTTCAAGCACCCCTCCCAAGGACTCTAGGAAGGCTGGGTACTCTGAACTGCTGTTCGGTGCATAAGCACAGACAACAGTCAGGACCCGTTCCCCAACCCGAAGGCATAGGGAAGTGACCCTCTCGTCCACCGGGGAAAACCCCAACATACAGGCACTGAGTCGAGGGGCTATGAGAAAGCCCACACCTGCCCGCCGCCTCTCACCATGGGCAACTCCAGAAAAGAAAAAAGTCCAGCCCCCCTCAAGGAGATTGGACCCAGAGCCCAAGCTGTGTGTTGAGGTGAGCCCGACTATATCTATCTGGTATCTCTCAACCTCGCGCACCAACTCAGGCTCCTTTCCCGCCAGTGAGGTAACGTTCCAAGTTCCAAAAGCCAGTTTCAGCAACCGAGGATCAGAACGCCAAGGCCCACGCCTTCGGACACTGCCCGATCCACAATGCACCGCACCCCTACTACTGCCCCTCCCATCGGTGGTGGGTCGATGGGAGGGGGGACTCACGTAGCTCCTTCGGGCACCATGAGTGAATGCCCGGCTACCAGACGCTCGCCGGCGAGCCCCTCCCCCAGGCCTGGCTCCAGGGTGGGGCCCTGGTAACCCTGATCCGGGCAGGGTACAAGTCCTGCTTTCTTGTTGTCCTCATAGGGGTGGTTATGGATCACACTTTGTCTGGCCTGTCACCTAGGACCAGTTTGCCATGGGAGACCCTACCAGGAGCTTTTGCTCCAGACAACATAGCTCCTAGGATCATTCAAACACGCAAACCCCTCCACCACGATAAGGTGGTGATCCATGGAGAGGTACATAATACAGTATGTGAACATATAATTAGTAATAGACTTATGGAAACCGTCCACCATTATGGTAAATTCTCATTACATTTATAAACATTATACCTTTCCTTTCTCCTCTAAATCTACCATTTCATAAATGCAAGGTGTTCTTAGGGCAGCAACAGCAATCTATATGAATGCCGCTCTGTTTGCAAACAATCACATAGCAGCGCTGGCTTCAAGCAGTGCTTGTATGATTACCAGAATCATTCTAAAGCTTACATCTGTTTGAAGCTAACCAGCTTATTAGTGACTGTGTGTTCATGTGTTTGTTGATTAAGTGCCATGTCATTAATTTTACAAATTACTTCTGTACTTTATTGAGGCAGCAACCAACTCAGTGAAATAATTTATTCACTCCTACTGTTTCACTTCAATATTGTGCCTCTTGCCTGTAAATATTCCTTTTTTATTCTCCTTCTGTTGTGTTTTTGCTGTCATGACACACCGACTGTTGCTCAGAGAGGAAATGCAATGTGACAGTGATATTAGGCCTACAGTTTGTGCCAGTCAGAAAGTTTGAAAATGGTTAAAGAGTCGTCAGCAATAGTTCTTCTCGATTTGAATTGTAAAGAAGAAAACATAATGCTTTTTATTTTTATTTACTTAAACAAAAATACTTTTTTTGGAAGCTAGCTATGTAGATACTCTATTACATATGCATAAGCTGTTAATAACATATTTATATAGCAATACTAATATATGAGCAATGAAAAGATGTTATAAAATGTTTTAAGAAGTAAACGACATTGTGTTGACATAAAGATAAACTAAAGTGATGGCCATTTGCTCCATTTATACCACTGTTATGATGCATCGTTCTCAAGTAATGGGATGTATAATGCCGAAGCCTAGTTAAGTGCCCCATTACCTTGGAATGATGCATAATAACAGTGTTATAACTACAACAAAGGCTTTCACTTTAGTATGTGTCCCTACGTCAATTACTTCATAAAACATTTATTGATATAAGCTGTTCATAAATGTTCAAATAGTGCTTCATAAATGTGTTATTCAATGCCTATGCATGTGTTATAATGTTGGTAGCCTTCAAAAAGCATTATTCTTATATTTCATACATTGCATAAAAATGTGTTTGTCTTATGCTATATTGTATTTCATATTATGTATGATTTTTTTATTTCAGCTAATTTGTGATGATAAATTTTGTGATGATAATGTATAATAATTTAGCCGATTTCATGAATAAATAATAAAAGAAGTAAACTTGTTCTAACAGCTCTACCTCTTGGAGAGATCATGCTAGACTGTCCTCTTTCAGCATTAGCATGTTCTTTATGACTCCTAGCAGTGAAGCCACATGAGGCCTGTTGAGCATGCTCACACCGCAGACCACTGTCCATATGTCCTCCCGATGAGGCCGGGTCATTAGCTCAATGTCTCTGTCATCCCAGTGGGCCGGCAGCACTCTCCTTCCCTCTGCTGCGTCCTGCAGACTGGCAGTGTAATTGTGTTTGACTGGGAGGACATTAACCTTCAGAGCACTTCCTTGCAACGTCAGGGAAACGATTTCTCAAAATGGCTGGACCTGATGTATCTAATCTAATACTTTCGGGGGCTTGAATGTATGAAGGGTTTTTGCAGCCGAGGATTTATTCAGTGCTTTCTGAGCATGAGAGGACAAATAGCCCCTGCACACAACTCATCGAAATTCCCTCACATGAGCGTGATGCCCTTCAACTGACTTGTAGCCACAGATTCACTTTGAATGGATTTGACACCTCAAAAGTGAACAAAGCTCTTGAATGTCAAGACTTTTCTGTAAATGATTTAGTGTCACATTCAATTCATTAAAAGACTCAATATGCATGCATAAAGTGGTTATATAGTTAGATTAAGTCATGCAATAAGCCCAGTTGGACAATGCTTAGGCAGCCCTTCAAAATGTATCAATCTGAGACAATTGATTTATCAGTGTTCTACAAGGTCTTTCATAGCAGCTGTTGCTAAGTTGGACAAACTTTACAGAAATCTCATTCAACCTAAAGAGAGATTGGTTCATGCAAGTTAGCTTTTTGCTGAAAACATCTATATTTATTGTGCAGTATCAACCTCTTAAAATGTCAGGCTTACTACATACTAAGTCTTATTATTCAGTAACTACAAGGACTGTAATGCAATGTGGCTGAGCTATTTTCAGTCTATAGAAGCGTGTAATAGAACCATTTAAGGGGTTACGTTTTGGAACACTTCAGGCATACCAGCCACCCTGTTTTTTTTATAATGACTGCTAAAAGTCAACTATTTGTCATTGAGAGATTTGCTAAAATGCATGAGACTTTAGCGAAAAATGAGACCACTAAATGATGCCTCCACAACTTGTGGATAACTTTCAATGTCTAAGCAAAACAAGGCTATGTAGGCTCATTAAAATCACATACATTTTCAGTAGTTTTTGCTTTGATTGGTATTTACTTGCAAAACCTAAAGAAATCTGTTTCCTTGTGTTTCACTTCATCTGTTTCACTTGCTCTGGTTCCAGTAGCCAGTGGGAATGACAAAAGTAATATATCCTCATTTTCAAACTGCTTAATCTTGCAGAATATCTTCCTGCAGACTGTGGAGGGAAGAAGAAAGTGTCTAGTATCCCCTTTAGGCTTATGTAAAAGTGCCAATACATTTATAAATCTATTTCCAAAAAGGTTCTACATACAACCCCAATTCCAATGAAGTTGGGGCGTTGTTTAAAACATAAATAAAAATAGAATACAATGATTTTCTACCTATATTCAATTGAATACACTACAAAGACAAAATATTTAATGTTCAAACTGATAAACTTTATTATTTTTTTGCAAATATTCACTCATTTTGAATTTGATGCCTGCAACACGTTCCAAAGAAGTTGGGACAGGGGCATGTTTACCACTGTGTTACATCACCTTTCCTTTTAACAACACTCAATAAGCGTTTGGGAACTGAGGACACTAATTGTTGAAGCTTTGTAGGTGGAATTCTTTCCCATTCTTGCTTGATGTACAACTTCAGTTGCTCAACAGTCCGGGGCCTCCGTTGTCATATTTTGCGCTTCATAATGCACCACACATTTTCAATGGGAGACAGGTCTGGACTGCAGGCAGGCCAGTCTAGTACCTGTACTCTTTTACTATGAAGCCACACTGTTGTAATACGTGCAGAACGTGGCTTGGCATTGTCTTGCTGAAATAAGCAGGACGTCCATGAAAAAGACGTTGCTTGGATGGCAGCATATGTTGCTCCAAAACCTGTATGTACCTTTCAGCATTAATGGTGCCGTCACAGATGTGCAAGTTACCCATGCCATGGGCACTAACACACCCCCACACCATCAGAGATGCCGGCTTTCGAACTTTGCGCTGATAACAATCCGGACAGTCCTTTTCCTCTTTGGCCCGGAGGACACGACGTCCATGATTTCCAAAAATTATCTGAAATGTGGAATGGTCAGACCACAGGACATTTTTCCACTTTGCGTCAGTCCATCTCAGATGAGTTCAGGCCCAGAGAAGCCGGCGGCGTTTCTGGTTGTTGTTGATATATGGCTTTCGCTGTGCATGGCAGAGTTTTAACTTGCACTTAGATGGAGCGACGAACTGTGTTCACTGACAGTGGTTTTCTGAAGTGTTCCTGAGCCCATGTGGTAACATCCGTTACAGAATGATGTCGGTTTTTAATGCAGTGCCGTCTGAGGGATTGAAGGTCACAGGCATTCAATGTTGGTTTTCTGCCTTGCTGCTTACTTGCAGATATTTCTCCAGATTCTCTGAATCTTTTGATGATATTATGGACTGTAGATGACGAAATCCCTAAATTCCTGTTTCCAATTAACCTGTTCACCTGTGGAATGTTCCAAACAGGTGTTTTTTGAGCATTCCTCAACTTTTCCAGTCTTTTTTTGCCCCTGTCACCAGAATCATTCTAAAGCTTACATCTGTTTGAAGCTAACCAGCTTATTAGTGACTGTGTGTTCATGTGTTTGTTGATTAAGTGCCATGTCATTAATTTTACAAATGACTTCTGTACTTTATTGAGGCAGCAACCAACTCAGTGAAATAATTTATTCACTCCTACTCTTTCACTACAATATTGTTCCTCTTGCCTGTAAATATTGCTTTTTTATTCTCCTTCTGTTGTGTTTTTGCTGTCATGACACACCGACTGTTGGCATTTGTGTAAACAAATAGAGCTCGGCTGAGCTTTAGACTCATGTAAAAGTGCCAATACATTTAGAAACCCATTTCCAAAAATGTTGGGATGCTGTGAAAAATGTAAATAAATACAGGATGCAATGATGTGCAAATCAGTTAAACCATATATTTAATCCAAAATAGTACAAAGACAACACATCAGTATGTTTTTGTTTTCAGAGCTCCAGAAGTTGGCATGTGTTTTAAGAGACAGTATTAGGTCACTGCCCCCCTCCAAAAGTTAAAAAGAGGGTGTAATGCCCTCCCAATCCTACCACTAAGCTTGAGAAAAGCCATGGTTGTTAGTCCACACAGTGCTGTCTGAAAACAGCTGCTAGAGTGAACCTCTGTTTAAGAGTTGGAAAGCAGTATGGATTTTAAGCATGCAGGGACACCACAGCAACCAGAAAAAAGAGGTTGTTTTCCACATGCATGTGTTTCATTCACTTGTTCATTCCCAAGGCAGGCTTGGCAGATTTATGGTTTGTTTTCTGGCAAATTAGGCTAGTTTGAAAAAGCAGTTGTGGGAGGAAAAGATAACGTTGCAAAGTACGCTTTCTCTACTTCTCAAATGTATCGAAATGGTCACCAAAAAGTTTCAAACATTGATTGCAGGCAATAGAAAACTAAAACAAATCATCTTGTGACTGCATGTTGATCCTACATTCTTAAAAAAGATAGTTATTTAAGGGTACTTTAGTAAAGACAATGGTTCTATATAGAACCACAAACACTCAAAGAACCATGCTTAAATGGTTCTTTGCAGGGTCAAGTCGCTCTTTGGATTTATGGAGAATATGTTGTACAAAGTTCTCTATAGAGCTTTCTTGAAAATGGTTCTATATCTCACCAAAAAGGGTTCTTCTACTGTTACAATTTCTAATAAAAGCAGGACCTTTTTGGTGCTATTTAGAACCATTTTCAAAAAGATTCTACAAAGAATCATATACATTTTCCACCAATCTGAAGAAACAATTGATGATGCAAAAAGACATTTAAGCATGCAAATGGTTTTTTAAGTCTTTATGGTTCTATAGAGGACCACTGACTTTACCTTTAAAGAACCACCTTTTTTAGGTATAGGATAGTCACAAGACGATTTGTTTTCATTTGTTTTCAAATGGTCATGTATAAAACTTCCAATTAGAACCATTACCATTACTACAGAACCCTTGAAGAGCCACTGAGCCTAAGGACACATGGGCATAAGAAAGAGCAGACCATTCTAAACCTGATGGAGGCAAAGATTTTCTGCAAATGTTTCTACAATTAAATCATGCAAAAAAAATTAAATACTGATGTTGGCACATTAACTTGGTTCTTTAGCTTCATACTTCAAACCCGGAGTACAAAACCTGGATCTGATCTTTGAGCTCTGTTTTATCCATCATGTAAAGGCAGTGAGTAAAGTAACTGCCTGTCATTTGAGAAATATAGCTAAAGTTCAGACTTTTCTCTCGTAGAGCGATGCAAAGAAACTGTTACAAACAGAGTTGATCACTGTAATGATCTTCTTTCTTCCTCAGAAAATAATACATCCTTTGCAACTCCTACAAAATGCGGCAGCGTGCAACCTAACAAAAACAAAAAAGAGAGATCATCTCACTCCCATTTTGAAAGAACTGCATCTTCTACTTACAGTTCTTCTACTAGTTTTTAAAGCTCTAAATGATCTTAAAGCACCAGCTTACACTCTCAGAAAAAAAGGTATAACACTGTCACTGGGGTAGTACCTTCTCGTCACTGTGGTGGTGCCCTCAGGGGTACATCTCAGTACCTTTATTCATGGAACATAACTGTACCAGAATCCACTGAAATGATATTTTCTAAGCTGTACTGACTCCACACACCCCGTCTCATTGCCAGGTTTTTTATTAAATGGTTCTGTTTTTAAAAATTAGTTTATAAAAAGATACAAATATCTACTTTTCCACTGGGAAATACTTATTTAAAGTACACAATTGGACCTTAAAACCACTGTTGTACCTTTGAGGGAATGTTTACACTTTTTCTACCTTGATTAGCTTCTGGTGGGTTTTAAGCCAACCTTGGGCTGCCCGTTCATTTCTAACTTGGCAGGCTGGTCTGCTAATGACTTCTAAAAACATAGCATAAGGTTTACTGATTTCATTTTATGTTTTTATTATTTTATATTCACTTGATAATGAAAAGAATTTAATTAATAATTACTTTCCCCATTTCACATTATGTGATCTATTCATAATTCCATGAGGCAACAGTTCCTCAAAGCAATCGCATTACCTACTTTATCTCTTGATTTTTCTGGTAGCTTATAAGCACTTCATTAGTAAATTAGCGAAACTAATCAAAGTTGACTGGAATATAATTTGAATCACTTTGTTTGCTGTTAGAGTTTTGATTCACTCTTCTATAATGAGGTTTTCTGGCTGCTCCCCCCATGCCTCCACCTCCCAATAATGTTAGAATGGTGGCAAATGTCATTGTCATTTCCAATCTGCATAGTTTTATTAGCTACAATATAGCGGGGCTGAATAGCATAATAAACTGAAAACTAACACTCTAGAGTTCAAATTTGAATAATGAATGTTCTTTGATATAAACTGAATTACAGAAAACTGAATGAGGGTTTTGCCAATATTCTGTCAAACTTGTTCTTCTTTGCTTCAGTCGCTAAGAACAAAGGCATTTGTGAGGGGGCATGAATATGCTAGTTGAAAAAAAAGCCACAGAAAGTGTCCCTTGGAATTCTGGCTTCTTTTTCGGTCATCTTTTTTGGGGGCTGACTGTGTGACTGGCAGGTTAATGGCTGCTGGACGAGAGAAAACGGCTCTTAATGAAGATTGGGAGGTTTCCTGTGGACCTGGCTTTGGGTTGCCCTCACTCGCTAAACTTCTCTTTCCCCCTTCTATCTGATCTGTCACTGTCAAAACGTTGGAAGTACTGAAGTTCCCGTTGATATCACAGTGGTGGCCATTTGACACCTCCAGCCGGTGCCCCGACAGTCCAGGCCTTCTGGCCGGCGTGAGATGTGAAACGGGGAGACTCCGCTGTGCAATTGGGAGCTCGGCTTGTCACCCATGTTCCACTGTGCCAGGCTTGAGTGACAGCTGATGGGCTCTATGAGCTGTTGGGAGGTGGTGGTGGGGGGGTAAGTAATCTCCTAGCCTCAGTCCTCATAGCCTCGTCTCCCAAAGCCACTCTTGGCAAAATGTGACAAGACAAGGAGCTGTCTCCATACAAGGCATCTCTCTCCATGGCCCGGGATGATACACGCTTATTTCTGAGCTGCTATGACTGATTTGTCACACAGCAATGGAAATGATTCTTGACAAGCAATATGTATCCTCCATGACACTTGCGCTGGTGTTCTCAGTCCCATATTGCATTGCGGGAAAAGAGTGGTGTCAAATCCATCAGCAGTTTATTGTTAATCATTACAAAGTTGTACTTCACCATATCTTGTGCTTTGACCTCTAAGAGGTTGTGTGACTTATGGGCTACAGATGTGATCATATCAAACAGAATACTTCAGTAAAGAATAGATAGATAGATAGATAGATAGATAGATAGATAGATAGATAGATAGATAGATAGATAGATAGATAGATAGATAGATAGATAGATGAAATTAAACATATATAGATCAATGAAACATATAGATATAGAAACATAAAACTATCTCTCTATCTATGTATCCATCCATCCATCCATCCATCCATCACTTTCATAAAGCTGAAATGCTTGCAACTGTTGCAGCTGAGTTTAAAGGAGTTACAGTTTTCATTAAAGTTTGATTATGTAAAGGAAGCATTAGGACTCACTGTTATTGCCAGTGATAACATAAGCATTCTCTATTTTTCCATGAATTACTTACTTGTTGCTTTTTGATGCAAGTAGAGAGGTTCTGCTCAATCTCTGTTGAGAAGAACAGATTCTAAATTTTAATCTATACACATGTTTGCAAGCACAATTTTATTGTGATTTGAATTCAATAGAAGTTATCGTTGCACAGTCTTGTTTTGGTGGCAGAACATCCAGTACAATCTATTTTCTGTTGTTTGTGGACATCAAAACAAATAAAAAAAAATCTGAAATACAGACTCAAGCTTGTAGATACAGACCTCAAATCAAATATAAATGTAAGTCATTAAATAACAAAATATATTTGTTATTAATTATGTAATAACAATGTAATAATGCAGCAAATTGACAGTGAGGTCTCTAGACTTCTAGGGGTTTCTTACAACTTGTTTTGAAATACATTCCACCAGTATCAATGTAACCATTTGTAGTGAACATTAGTAGGCAGACTTTGTCCTTATTAACTAAAAGATGCATCACCGATTCATATTTAATAAAAGGAAATACTGAAATTGAAAATTATTGAGTTTTCTTCAGGGCCTCTCCATGAATCAGGACTCGTTTCTCATTCACGATAAGGTGAGAGTAGATGCTTCATTCATATTTTATTAGCTTGGGGTAGCAATTGAAATTGGAACAGTTTGCCAATAGTGAGAGTTGTGTACTATAGATGTTGAGGCAATCAAACACCAAACACAGCGGTAATCAGGGTTATTAATTCCAGACCTCAGGGTGTAATTATCCCTTTACTTTATTACCTAGTTCATGCATATTGTGGTGCATTGTGGGTTAGTATCCCTAGGGTAATGTATCGTCCTTCCCTGGTGTTCATTGGTGTTCTCCATTCACTGAGATTGGGCCCGCTTGGCTCCAGTTAATGTGCAAGTGTCAATGGGAATAGCACAATTGCAAAGGTTAAAGGTCACAAGGTGTTCATAAATGACTTCTCCCTCGCAACATGGCACTTGCGGTGTTGTCATAAGGCAGGCTGTTATGGTGGTAGGGCTCACGCTTGATGGGGGGGCCCAGAGACTGTGAGTATGAGTGCAAAGATTAATTATGGCCTGCTGAAAAGAGCCTCACCAGCCCCACCAGGTGTACTTTCATTAAGGACTTGGGTCCATCTGTCCAGTGCTGCTTTGAGACTTCATTGGTCAGACCGCAAAGCCCAGTGTGCCCCGTTCGCCTGATTTTCTATTAGCATATGAATTCTCTATGGGGCCGCAAAGCTTTTTTCACCCCTGTCGCAATTACAAGGTTTTTTCCAGAGCGAGGTCTTTGTGTCCGCAAGGTCATTTGAATCTAATCAATACCGGTTATTGAATGCACACCTCCTCACTCTTGAAGTGAACATCAAATCAATGGAAACAAATGAAATTAAGCTCCGGCACTGTGCTCAGAGAAAAGAGGAATGATATTGCTGTGATTATTAATGCACTGGGAAAGCTCCTTTTGTCCTGGTGGTCAATAGGGCACTTTATTTATTTATTTTTTAACAGTATACTGTCTCAGGAGGTTGCTATGTTCAACACATTATCATATAATAATGACAACTTAATTTGGAATAAAGTATGGGTATTTGCTTGATAAAACCATATAAACCAAGCAATTCTATTAGGTGCTAATTTAACACATTCATTTGCTGTCTATATTAATGAGGTACCTCTTTTATCTAATTTGGCTGACACTGTCAGGTACATTGTGCCTTGATAGAAGGTTTCTTCTGATAGAAAGGCCAAATTAAATGAAAAGCTCTCTGTATGACCCCTCAAAAGCCAATCTGTCTTGTGTAGTGTTGCCAGTTGAAATGACAGGCCTGGGGGTCCGCCCCATGAGACAGGGCTGGCTCCTGTTTCCTTGCTTTACCAGGTAGGACCTGTAGAACCTTATTAAGCCTGCACAGATGGGTCATACTCTTTAATTCATAAGGGAACACAAACTTTGATCTTCCATGCTGTATTTAGCATTCCAGCCCAGTCTGCACGGACCAAAGGGTCCAGCCATTGCCTGAGTCTTCATTGGCAGAAATGCATCTAGAGTAACTCAGATCAGGTGGGATGTGGGCTGGTCATTTGTCACTAATGCCTCCCCGAGTGCTCTCAGTTGATTCATGAGCTCCAGTGTGATGTGATGTGAGACCACTTTTTTAACAATTACTTTTTTAGTAACTTGTTTTGGAGGATTTGCTATTGAACCATTAAAAGCTGAGAGTTGAAGTTGTTACATACATTCCTGCTACACTATTCAAATATAAATGTGTAATTACATAGTAATTATATAATTTTTCTCTCCACAAAAGAAGACTGTAGGAATTAACTTTTAATAGTACTTATTTACAAACACAAATGCAGCACTGAGTAAAAGAATCCACAGTTTCAACAGTATCAGCTTGTTTCAATAAGCTACAATTGAGACATATTTAATTTGGAATTATGAAATAGGGATTGTCAGGTGTGTATTATTTCCTGGGATTAGCAAGTGAAGCAGTGGAACACACCTAACAGACTTTTAGTGGCCCACAAAAACCCAAGATATATTCATGATGTACTAAAGAAACACCTGCCCTAGAGCTAGTCTACTACACAATCAAAATTTTAAGACCCCAGTGTCTGCTGAACAGGCAACTGTGGAGCAGCCCTCTACGCCTGGCTAGGTTACATTTTTTAGTAGCTTAAGGAATAAGCAGTTAGGCTCACTTTCTTTTGGAAAGAAGTGTTCGCAAAGTAAGGCTGGCTTTACATGGTAAAACTTTAATTTTAGTTGTTTGAAACCTACGTTATACTAAATCTCGAGTGTGTTACATAATGCAGAGCCTCTTGCCGTGCAATTGAGTGTTGTATATGACTTTGATTATTGTTTCATTTCTTTGTGTCTGTGACGTTTCATGCAACCCATGACCTGCAATAAGTTACATGAGTTTCACCATGTAAACACCACCTTCGAGTTTCTTTCAGAGACTGAAGACTGATGCAAAAATATTCACAATATCCATGAGTCAGTATACTGACTAGCCTACAGGCTAGTTGTTTCTGTGTCAAACAGCAAAACTTTCAATGAAAAATTGGTGCATATTTTCCCTAAACTAGACTTTGACATGCGCTAATGCTCATTCAGAAATTTATGTCAGAGGAAGCTACTGTGATGTTTTAGTGACCTCATACAGTGGTGCTCGAAAGTTTGTGAACCCTTTAAAATTTCTGTATACATTTGACCAAAAACTGCAACAGATTTTCACATAAATCCAGAAAATGTAGGTGAAGAGAACCAAATTTGGCAAATAAGACAAAAATATTAGATTTGCTTATTTATTTATTGAGGAAAACAATCCAATATTACACATCTGTGAGTGGCAAAAGTATGTGAACCTTTAGGATTAGTTTTTAAATCAATGAGTTGACAATCAGGTGTGAGTGACCCGGTTTTATTTAAAGATCAGAAATCTATCACAGTCTGATCTTCACGACAGGTTTGTGGAAGTGTATCATGACACAAATAAAGGAGATTTCTGAGGACCTCAGAAGAGGAGTTACAAAACCATCTTTAAAGAGTTTGGACAACACCAAACAACAATCATACAGATTGTGTACAAATGTTATGCTCCTAAGGATTAGTCGATGGATAAAGATCACACCAAGAGTTGACTTGACTTGAAGGTGTATTAAAGACAGTGAGGAACACAGAGTAATATAGAAAAGGACCACAAAGGAACACAGAGTAATATAGAAAAGGACCACAAAGGAACACAGAGTAATATAGAAAAGTTGTTTAAGGACCATGAGAGTTCATGAGAGAAAACCCTCCATGTAATTTGGTTCTCTTTATCTATTTGATTATCTATCTATTAGAACTTGTCTAAAAATCTGATGAAGATTTTGGTCAAATTTATGTAAAAAATAAAATTCTAAAGGTTCAGTGTGAAACTTACATTGGTCTTGTTACACTTAGAGAAAGAAACAGTTGTGGTATGTAAGTTGTTGCTGTCATATCAGAAAGTCTTCATTTTTGAAGTACTATTTCTGTTAACTGTTCTTAGCAATATGTGAGCATTTAATGATAGATGATAGTCAAAAATGATTAGTAAATCTCATGACATTAACATGCAATTTCTTTTTTCCATAGAGTTACACTTTGAGATATGAGGATATATATATATATATATATATATATATATATATATATATAAAGGAATTAATGGAACAGGTGAACTTCCCTGGCTCAGTGCAACTTTTCAGGTTGACTAGTTGAGCTGCATACATACTGTCAGCTGCAGCATTGAGTGATATTTTTGACACTGAGAAACCCAGCCTTACCTATATTCAGGCATCTATGAAGGTTTTGAGGAACATCTAGATTTTCTTTTTTCACCTCATCTTTCCCCCAAACTTGTTCTGTATAAACTGATTTTGTGATGAAGCTGAGTAAAGCCTGCTGTCTCTGTCATAACAACATATTTCTCGACAAAGTTAACCTACGTGTGAAGGAAGTAATGCCGAAGCATGTTGGAACTATTTTTGGACTATTGGTCTGTTTCTATTAGTCTGTTAGTCATGAAATATTCAAACAATGTACAAGGCTACTACGAAATGGTAGAAGAAACGGTTTTGAGTTGACAGTGACACTGTATATATGATTTAGATAGAATTTCTATACTTTCTCTATACTTTCTACACTATTCTCCTACTTCCTTCAAATACACCTTTAAAACCTTGTGTAAGCACGTCATGACCTCAGCTTAATGATCACTTATTTCTCCTCATTTAAAGTGCTATTCAATGCTAGAACCAGTCAAAGAACTACATCTATACAAATAATCCTTTAGAAGTCATTAAGCGGTGAACATTGGCATTTGTACGATTCTGCTAATTCTAAAACGACAGCTAATTAGATGCCACATGGTACAAAGCGATTTAATATAGCTGGGCAGAATTTTCCCCACCTATTGTTTGCTCCAGAAATCGTATTATTTTATGTGCACAAGCGCATCTATCATCTAATCCATGCAGAATAATTTATTTTGTGTATAATGATTTTGTCACTTTCTCTTCTCCCATCTTGACATTTTCAGGTCTTAAGTCTTGACAGAGGAGAGGAATCTGAATTGTGAGATTAACAAGTGCAAAAACAAATCTACATTTAATGAGAGCTAGCCATGTTCCTATGTAATTTTAATTTTTGCTGGGCGACGTCTTGAATGCCTTTGTCACATTCTGAACGTTCTTCATATTAGGGTGGGGTCTTAGAGGCTGGGCCTTGCTTATTCACAATTACACCCTCATTCTGGTGTCTTTATTGCTTGCGCGTCTGATAAGGGCTGTAGTAATCATTTTTTGATGGAAGCTATTTTCCCTGTAATCCGTCTGACTGTATGCCAGGTCTTTCTCTCAGATTTGCAGAGGGAGGGTGCATGTGAAGCGGACTCCAATTTACATCTGTGCAGTCGCACTCCTGCACTGAGATATTCAACATTCCATACACACTGCCTGTCTTAAAGCAACCAATACAGCCAGGATCACTGCACTCTGTATGACTCTATATAGTGCTCTCAATGTCTATTATACTCACAATACTTAAGATCCAAGCAGAGCCTTAAATATTGCTGTTGTTGGAAGAAAACCTCGTATCTCAGTTTTTGTCAAAATCCGAAAATACCTGTTGCCCTTTAAATTGTGTGCAAATTTCATGAAGAATGGACCAAAAGAAATGGCCCAAAATGACCTGGAAAAAATTCTGGTTCCATTGACTTACATTAAATGTAAAGTAGGTCTTTTCCTTCTCCTGAAAAGCTACTGTTTTGGAGATACAAGGCAGTGATATTTCAGTTTATATGATTTTCTATCTATCTATCTATCTATCTATCTATCTATCTATCCCCCCACATATGCTTCCATTCCTCCATGTGTCAGACTGTATTCTCTCTGAATTAAGACAGTAATACATTTTCTGTGGCATGCCTGAGGCTCTATCAGTGGAACTGCTTTCTTTGTTTCTTTCTTTCTATAAAGTTGGAAGTATTCTTGGGGTCATTGTCCATTTGGAAGACTCATCTATAGCCAAGCTTTAACTTCCTGGATGATCTCTTGAGATGTTGCTTCAATATATCCAATTCATTTTGCTTCCTCATCACCATCCACCATCTACTTTGTGAGGTGCACCAGTCCCTCCTGCAGCAAAGCAATTGTGCCAAGTGTAAAGTTTGGTGGAGGGGGAATTGTGGTGTGGTGGTGTTTTTCAGGAGTTGTGCTCAGCCCTTTAGTTCCATTGAAATTTTCTCTTAATGCTTCAGCAGACAGAGAGATTTTTGGACAATTTCATGATCCCAGCTTTGTGGGAACAGTTTGGGGACGACCCCTTCCTGTTCCAACATGACTGCACAACAGTGCACAAAGCAAGGTGCATAAAGACATGGATGAGTGATTTTGGTGTGGAAGAACTTGACTGACCTGCACAGAGTCCTGACCTCAACCTGATAGAACACATTTGGGATGAATTTGTGGAGACTGTGAGCCAGGCCTTCTCATCCAACATCAGTGTCTGACCTCACAAATGTGCTTCTGGAAGAATGGTCAAAAATGCCCATAAACACACTCATAAACCTTGTGGAAAACCTTCCCAGTTGAAGCTGTTATAGCTACAAAGGGTGTGCCGGCATCATATTAAACCCTATGGATTAAGAATGCGATACCACTCAAGCTCATGTGCGTGTGAAGGCAGATGAGCGAATACTTTTGGAAATATAGTGTACTTGACACATAGATATAAATTGCTCCCAAGCATATGCCAGGTTTGTGGAGGTCCAAAGTTCTATTTCTGATGTTTTGGCTGATTTCTTTTGAATTTCCAATGATGTCCAACAAAGAGTGAAATAGGCCTTGAAGGTAGGCCTTAAAATACTGCCACAGGTACACCTCCAATTAACTCAAATGATGTCAATTAGCCTATCAGAAGTCTCTAAAGCCATGGAATGTTCGAAGCATAGTCAACTTGGTGTATGTAAACTTCTATCATATAAACATCTATCTATCTATCTATCTATCTATCTATCTATCTATCTATCTATCTATCTATCTATCTATCTATCTATCTATCTATCTATCTATCTATCTATCTATCTATCTATCTATCTATCTATCTATCTATCTATCTATCTATCTATCTATCTATCTATCTATCTATCCCCCTGCATATTCTTCCATTCCTCCATGTGTCAGACTGTATTCTCTCTGTATTAAGATAGTAATAGATTTTCTGGGGCATGGCTGAGGCTCAATACTGATGCTGGATTTAGCCTCTGATCCATATGGCTTCAGTGGTCCGCTCTGAGAGTTTGCTGAACTGTGTCCTCCTTTAGATTAACCTCTGGCCTCCTCTCCAAGTCTGAAGGATCTCGGGCTTTCAGACAGGTGAGAAGCAGGGCCAGAGGGGCGAGACACACTGAGGACTTTATAAACATACAGACTTGCTGAGACAGAGGGGTTGAACCAGAGAATAACCCCTCAGGCCAGCTGACAAAGAGAGACATATAGACCTCCTAGATGTGACAATTTCACTTAATGTCAGCTTCACCTCGATGGGTCATAGTCGTTTTGATGATGGCCATAAAGGTATCATGCCTTTGATTTACTGTTTGTCTGCCATAATATTGCCAGCACCCCAGTATTGCTGCTGTTTCAGAAGAATTATTTGGATGTCACGATGATGTTCTATGTTGTACTTACTGTTGTAATGCTTTGCTAGCAGTTTCATGGCGATTCATCTAGACAGGCTCACTGTACTCCATTTCAAAATGTAGGCTCGGATATGTTCTTCCTTTCTATTACATCAAAGCACTTATACTGCAGACTTTTGATTAGATTATATGCTTAGACAGAGTCAGCTGAAATGTTAAACATGACTGCAGTATTTGCACAAACACATTTTGTCACTCATATCTCGGCAAAGGTAACTTCACAGTCGAAAGAAAAAAACTTTCAAATGGGAAATTCCACCTATAAAAACTGCCTAATTTACTAGTTCAGATCTGAACAAAGTAATTTGGAGTGGTTTGGTGTGAAATGGTTCATTGAAGAGAAACTTACCAGCTCAGATTTCTTTACAGTGGTGGTGACAGGAAGCTGGGGTTGTGATATTTACAACACAAAGATATGCATTTGACTTCCAAAACCAGCACTGAACCTACAGATGTGATTTGATGTTTTATATGTAGTTATATGAAGTTTTCTGCATAAGGAACAATTTGCCCTACCTGTACCTCTCCACCACAAAAAGAATGAAAGATGAAATACTTTTGAACATCTGGTACCATATCACCACCATTGTGAACAATTCTGACTTGGTAGGAGTCTCTAGAATGGAACATTTCACTTCCTCCAACTCTGAATGACATTGAGCATATCCTAATCATTAAATTATTCAGATTATGTTTATACTGTTTCTATTAAAGTACAATATAATGCAAAACTGTATTTACGTTGGCATGGTGGAATAAAAAGATTTCAGTACTTGGAACTGACATATGGAGGGGAACTTTGGGGCACGCTTGGTTCTTTTTTAAAGAAGCTAAAGTTTGTTCCCATTCACCAGCTTCTAAATTGAATGTTCTGTTCCATCTTAAATGCTATATCTTGTACAGGCCACCAGAATGTACAGTGCCGGAATGTAACTGTGGCATCATTCAAGGTGGAATGGAAAATTCATAATTCAAGCTGGGAAATAAGAAGCAAACTTCAACTTCCACAAATCTAACAGGATCCCAGAGAACTTTAATTCGGTATTTAGTTTTAGTTTAACTTTTTTCAGTTATTAGTTTGCTCTGCACATTTCACTCTTGACAGTTTCTCAAACCTTTGACAATATTGAGGAGGCTTCACTCAGCACTTGACACTGAAGAGACAGAAGGGCAATTCCAACTTTGTTAGCTTCACAACCCCAACCAAAACCTGCAAGCAGCTAACCATGCTGTGTGATTTTATCCACTTCCACTATCCAGGTAGCATATCCAGGAAGCCCCACATAACTAGCATAGCTAATTAAATGATATGATGGCCTAGCTTATTTACATAGAAGGTCATTTGATTTTCCTGCTAGTGCAATTTTGACATGTTGCTTTTTTGTGAGCCTTTGTGGTGCCTCACTGTAAACCAGCAAATCAAAGCACAGCTCATCAAATTATTCATCAAAAAAGGAAAAGCGGTCGTTTCATTCCAGGACCATATCATAGGGCTGTAAATTGGGTTGAAAAACTGCATACGAGCATGTTTCACCCCGTCCAACGTCACATGCCTTCTGTGTAGGCATTAGATAACAATATACTGGATTAAGTACTGGATAAATGCATTCTATGGCAACTTCATGCAATTTATATTCATTACATCACACAAAGGAAACAGCAATTCATACGTCTTCACAAAAGGCTACTGTTGAAAACCACACACACACAAAAAAAACACCTTCTGCTTCATTTCACACTGAGATCCCTCAATGACAGTGGTGATTAAAGTGAATCAGCAGCAGGTTAATCTCATACAATCTCATACATAACAAACACACACAAAAGGCCTGCGGTCTCAGTGTGCGTCCGTGGCCGTGCAGAAGGGTCTGTAAAGCCCTGCAGTGATAGAAGACCCAGGCCTCATTTCACACCTCTTCTTGCTCTGGAGAGTCTAGTTTACTGCAGCAGTCTTGTCATGGCTGTATCCCCACGCCACGGGCCTGTTACGCCTCTCAGATTGGTTTGTGTCGCTAAAGCTCCTCGCTGGAATAGCATTTTCAGGCCTTTTCTTCACACCTGGTGGGTGACTGTTTGGTAATCCAATTTGCAGAACTGTGCAAGCACTACTGTCATGTTACAAAGGATTGTGAACTTTAAATACATTAATAGCAACGGAAGTAGGAGATGAGAAAAGTAAAGTAGAAGAGAGCAGGGGTATGGCTTACTTCTGAAAGGATCAGAGTTAGATTAATAATATATCCACTTTTTCAACCATTGTCAGACGTGAACCTGTTACATTAAACCCCATATACTGGAGGTGGAGCCCAGACTGCACAGGTGGTATACATAGACTGACCATTTCATTAAGTACACTTACTTGTTTCTGCACTCTGTCCATTTGATCAGGTGCATTTACCATATAGGTGCACTTCGTACAATTACAGGCTGTAATCCACCTGTTTCTCTGCATACTATGTTAGCTCCCTTTCACCCTGTTCTACAATGGTCAGGACCCCACAGGACTACTACAGACTGAGTCGTTAGCTTCAAAAACTGTTGACATAGAGAAGGTTATGGTTTGTATATACAGTGCTATGCATTATATAATTGCACTACTGAAAGGCAATGTGAATAAAACTGCCTGGAATGATGGGCAACCCTGCTTTGCCACTCAAGACATCATGCATTTTAACAAATAATGATTCTCTTCTTGTGGATCAAGGCCTTCCTGTGGAAATCAATGTAAATAATAGTAACAGTTCTGCTAATAGCTTCTAGATGATAGCAGTGTTGAGTTACCTGTGATAAACCACCTACAGGCAAAGTTAGCCATGGACACTTTAACTCGCATGTAATCAGATAAAATACAGGCCCAGATCTTGCACTCTGCCATAATATTACAGAGACACAGGTGCCCCAAATATGAGGCCGCTCTAATAAAATGGCCGTATTATTCCAGCACAAACTCAGCCTCTTAATAATTGATGATCATTAGTGGAGGGACAATAGTGGGATATATAAGGAGCTCATCTTTATTCATTTAAATGGAGGTCATTCTCCCCAGGTGTCTCTCCTCCTCTGTCTCTCTCTCTGCCTCTCTCTCTCTCTCTCTTTGGATTATAAATTGCTCTGAGTCTCCTTTCACTTGAATATTCTCTCTCACAATGTGCAGGCTCCATCTGAGAGGCTGAATGAATTTAAATGGGATAAATCATAAATCTGATTAGCGGAATATTCCCTCTGATACGGAAGTGATGTGATCGAGATGAATTGGAAATGAGCAGGAGATAAATTTGACACTTTACCCTTATCCAAGCGATGACTTCACTGGAACATTCAATCACTGCTCTTTGAAAAGTTGAGGATCCATTTTCAGTGGACTTTTCCCATCTAAATGCTCATATTTTCAAGTTAAAAAAAATAAACTGTCAACAAACTAATTTTGGAACCATTGTCTGGGGAAATGTTTGTGATATTCTTTGTATGACGTCTGTATCCATAAAGAATTATAAATGCATTTATAAGTCATTATATTGCCTACATAGTACCCTAGAAAACCAGGCATGAGCTTTTAGAATTGTTCTTAAGTAGTTATGATTATATACATAACTCAACAAAGCAAGAGTATATGACTTTATAAAGACAGGTTAGATAATGCCTTATAATATCTGTTCATGCAAACATCGTAGACACTAATCTTATAGGCCAGTAAGTCAAAGCATTAACGGCTTTAGATGAAGGGACTTTTTTGAATGTCTTAGTGTGTGAAGGAAATTTCTGCATATCATGCCTTAAAGAACAAAATGTGTGCTCTTTACAGTCATTTACTGTTATCTACTCGCTAACAAAGTTCTCTATGCTGCTGACAATTTACTTTTGGTTGCCAACAGCTAACAGCATAGCACTTTAAGCCACCTAACATTGCAATTTCCAGTTAGCCAAAAAGAACCTAACACCATCAAATTCACACTACATGTAAAAGTTATGCATTTTTTAAATACAAAGAATTATTCTAAAACCTATATGAAGCAGTGCCAAGTCTGCCAAAAAGCATTCCTTGTTTTTTCACTCCATATAGGATCTTCAGAAGTAATAATACCCAAGACATGTTTACTCTGATGTATGCCTGGGTCAGCTGTGATGTAGAGAACATACCAGAAGTTTCTTGGGTCTAACCTATATTAAATAATAGCTGTGTAGTTACACAAGAACAACATATGCAACAACAATGTAACCACTAATGATTTAGTCACTGTTACAAATGGATTACACGTGTATCGACTTTTGCATCATATAATTACACAAGTGTATCTTAATAGTTGTAACAACCTATTCTCTCTCTCTCAAGGGTAATAACATGAATTACATTAGTCATGAGACTGGAACAGCACTTTTATTTCCCACAGTAAAAGGAAGTATGTAATAACTTTTTTTAACTTTAAACCATTCAGTAATGTGACAGTACAGCAGATGTGCCTTTATCTTAAAATGTAACTTTTCTGGCATCAATTAAAATGTGTTGCATTATCCCCAAACCAATGTCGATATTACCACCCTATTATTACACTGTACTAACAAAAACTACACAGGAACTGTCAATTTATTTTAAACTGTAACATTACACTACAGGAAAGTTGTTCCTGTGTAGAAGATATACTTGTGCAATTACATGAGGCAAAACTGAGGTTAATACACATGTAATTACACAGGTTGAACTGTTGTAATCCATCTGTAACATTGACTAAATCATCAGTAGTTACAGTGTTGTTGCATATGTTAATCTGTAACTACATAGTTATTAGAGACAATACAAAGTGTGACTTTCTTTAAATGTGTTAAAGTGCATTACAAATTCATGTTTACAATGTTCTGAACAGATATGTGTTATGAAACCTGACATTATAAAGCTATATACTCTTGTTTTATATGCATATCACTATAAATACTTATAAGCAATTTTACAAGCTTATGCCAAGCATTATGCATTATTATATATGCCATTTAATGTCTTATGAATGCAGTTATAAAGCATTATGAATATAGGATTCATTGTAAACTTTGCCATGGTCGTGTTCATCAGCATGAACCTTTAGCAAGTCCCCTTTACAGAGCTTTCTCATCATAGAAGCAGCGCTTTCTCATCATAGAAGCAGAGCTTTGCCAGGATTAACCCTGCATTGACACTGGGCTTTAACTGTTTACCAAACATTATCCATTTACTAAGATCAGGGCTGGGATGTGTGTGTGTGCAAGTGCATACAAAAGTCAGTATTTTTCCACTCATTATTGATTGCTTCAAAAAGCAGAAATGTCATGCTTCCTGGTTCTCATGATATAGAAGCCTCATTGACAGCACTTTTGAAGGGTAACACCAAAAAAACTAGTCTGGAACACCCAAGCTTTTAACTCAGTGAAGTCCGCTTTCACGTCTGCTCCTGTTTTAAAACACCCTGATCCTACGCAACCCTTTGTGGTTGAGGTTAATGCCTCTGATGTTGGTCTAGGAGCTGTTCTTTCTCAGCATGTGAGCTCACTGCTTAAGTTACACCCAGTAGTGTTTACTCCCATAAACTCACCCCAACTTAACGCAACTATGGCGTTGTTAGGGAATTTCTAGCCATGAAGCTTGCTTTTGAAGAATGGCGTCATTGGTAACAGCGTGCTGAACATCCATTCCTCGTGCTAACAGACCACAAGAATTTAGAATACCCTCGGTCAGCAAAAAGACTTAATCCCCGCCATGCACTTTGGTCCTTCTTTTTCAACAGATTCCAATTCACGATCACGTTTAGGCCCGGTACTCGTAATACCAAGGCAGATGCTTTATCCAGGGGTTTTAATGAGGAGAATCAGATGAATGTTTCCCTAGAAAATGTCTTACCCCCTGAAATTATCACAGCCCCCATCTGTTGGGTGTTAGATGAGGAAATAGATCAGGCCTTGGCAACTGTTGAGTTTACTGAGCAATGTCCCACAAACAAACAAAACATACCTGTCCAATTCCGAGACTGCATTATTACCCGGACTCATTCCTCCCTTTCATCAGGACATCCTGTGGAGACTCGTACCCAACAGCTCATAGCAAACTGGTACTGGTGGGAGAACATGTTAAATGATATTCATAGGTTCGTAGCGTCATGCTCCACATGTTCAGTGTAAGGTCCCCAAGTCCCTTCCAGCAGGAAAACTTCTACTGTTGCCCATTCCTACATGTCCTTGGTCACATATAGCAATAGACTTTGTGACTGATTTACCCAAGTCTGAAGAATACACTACAATTCTTACTGTCGTAGACCGTCTTTTCTAAGGGAGTCAGATTCACTCCATTTATAGGTATACCTAATGCTTTTCAAACTGCTGAGGATTATTTCAACATGTGTTTCGTCTTTTTGGCACTCCTGAAGATATTGTGTCAGACCGTGTTCCCCAGTTTACCTCAGAAGTTTGGTCAGCTTTTTTTGAAAGACTCGGCCTAACAATCAGCCTAACATCAGGTTACCACCCACAATCGAATGGTCAGTGTGAGAGAGTCAACCAGGAGTGGAACACATATCTGAGATTGTATAGTCATGAAAATCAAGCAGACTGGGTTTGTTACTTACCTTAGGAAGAAACTGCACAAAATTCTCTTATCAGTTCTTCTACAGGTCTCACTCCCTTTCAGTGTATCTTCAAGTATCAGCCGTCACTTTGGTCAGCCCTTCCTTCTGATGTCCCCGCGGTTGACAGTTGGATGCAATGTAGTCAAAAAGTCTGGGAACAGACACACCAGCGTATTGAGAGAGTACGGTGCCGATCATCACCAATGACAGACTCTGGTTTATTCCCCAGGGGATCAAATATGGCTTTCAACCAGGTTCTCAGAGGGGAGTTTCCTAAATACACTGGTCCATTCAGAGTTACTAAACAAGTCAACGAGGTCACTTTTCAGCTTGAGTTGCCACAGCAAGAGTTACACAGAGTGTGTAATTCATTCCATGTTTCCCTTCTGAAGCCAGTGATCTCTGGTCCGCTGGATGAGGCTTTGCCCAACATTCAGCCACCCCCACTCTGGTCGAGGTCGAGGGCTCTCCGGTCTATGCTGTGCACAGGATGCTGGACTCACAGAGGAGAGGAGGTGTTCTCCAGTACCTGGTCGCTGGGAGGGCTACGGACCTCAGGAGAGGTGTTGAGTTCCTGCCAGGAATGTCTTGGATCCGGAGTTGGTTGAGGAGTTTCGCCAGCGCCATCCGGACCGCTCGGCGCCGCATCCCAGAGGTCACCCCAGAGGTCACCATATCAGCTCGTCCACAGGTCATCAGAGAGGACGTTCCATGAGTGGAGCCTCGACCTAGCACCACACCAGCTCTGGGACTCCTCAAGGTGCGTGGGTGGTCGTCGTCAAGGTTGACCTTGTTCCTTGGCCTTCTCTGACTCCTTGGGGGGGGGCTCTTCCAAGGACTCTTCCCAGAATCTCTCTGTCAGTCACGAGACTCTTCCAACCAATCACAAACCACCCAGCAGATCACAGTCAGTACTGAGTACTAATCATCACTACCTGTTTTGCTTTGTATATATACCTGTCTGTTTGAACTTTGTCTTTGAGAAGTATTGCCCTTGCTTAGTCAATGCATACCAAGCCATTTGTTTCTCTGATTACTGTTCTATGTTTGACCTTGCTTGTTTTTTCCATTTTTGATTGTTGCTCCTGTTTTGGCTTTGTTGTTTTCATGGATGTGTTTTCTCTGGTTAAGACCCTCACCTGTTTTTTCGACTACCCTTTTGCCTACGCCCATGTATTTTGTCTTACTCGTTTGGTTATTGACCTGGTCTGGTGTTAACCCTGTTTGTCTCCATTGGAATAAATCTTCCAGGTTCATTTATATCCACGTGTGTCTGATCTGCAAACCCAGCGTTACAAGAAAAATATGAAATATGGGTTTACATTTGGACTGTAATCATTGCAAGACCATCAGTAAAAGTCTTTGCATTTTGGCCTTGGCCCACTTTTTTGGAAGTGTGCACATATTCTGAAATGCCTGGAACACATTCCAAAAAGTTGTGATAGGCACAAGACGAAACATTGTTAAGTGTTCATAAAACATTTTAAATAGGTGATGCAGTCATGCTTGGGTATAAAATGAACATCCAGGAAAGGTCTAGTCCTAAGGGAAAGTCTACGTCAGATTCATGATGTGTTTTTATACCATAAAATTTGTACGCACCTCTGTGCTAGTGTAAATTCTGTTCTTACATAAGATCAAATCCCAAATGAGACAACACTGGCGTATGTCAGAATCACTCTGAAAACTGCAAAAGTTGGTTTTAAGAAGAAATTTCTTCTTAAGAATGGTTGGTGAATGAGGATCAACATTTACAAAAAAAAATTTAAGTATCCCACTCTCTGCACTGCATAATAGCATGAAAAGATTCAGGGCATCTTGAGAATTATCTGTGCATAAACAGATGTGCTAGAATGTGCTAAAACTGAATACCTATGATCTTCAAAACCTCAAACAGCAGAGCATTGAAAACTAAGATGCTTCTATGTGGGATATCACCACAAAGGCTTAGAAATACAACCTCATTTCCAAAAAAGTTGTAACGCTGGGCAAAATATAAATAAAAAAAACGCAATAATGTGCAAATCATTTAAACCCTATATTTAATTGAAAATAGTACAAAGACAACAGATCAAATGTTGAAACTGAGAAACATGAATGTTTATTGAAAAATATTTCCCATTTTGAATCTTACTGGTAGAGTTGTGTAATGTTTGAAAAAAAATTAAAAAAAAAAAACACTTGGTGTTCAACTGACAACATGGCAGTAACATGACTGGGTATAAAATAGCATCTTTCAGAAGTAAAGATGAGGAGGGGTTCATTATATATATATATATATATATATATATACACACACATACATACATACATGTATATATATATATATATATATATATATATATATATATATACACATACATACATACATACACCACACTAACATTAGCATGCTAACATTAGCTAATTTTAAAGCTTCAGGCCATTATTTAAAATAGCCAGGCTATCAATTAAGTAGCCAAACTAGTATTAAAATACATTTAAACTGTAAAAGATGGCCTTTAGCACATTTCTCATAGAGGGTATCATTGATACCATATCAATCAGTCAGTGTTGCAGTGTCTACACAGTGGCCAGAAAGGCTCATCAGCGCCTCTACTTCCTCCGCAAACTGAGAAGAGCCAGAGCCCCAATCCCCATCGGGTGCACCTTCTACAGAGGTACCATTGAGAGCATCCTGACCAGCTGCATCACTGTGTGGTATGGCGCCTGCACCGTGTACTGCTGCGAGATACTCCAGCACATTATGAGAGCTGCTGAGAAGATCGTTGGCACCTCTCCCCAAGAGATATACAGCTCCTGTCTCACCCAGAAAGCCCTCTGCATGGCAGGTGATCACACTCACCCACTACACAGCCTCTTCAGCCTGCTGCCATCCGGGAGAAGACTGCGGAGTCTCCAGGCCAGGACCAGCAGACTGAGGGACAGCCACTTATCACTTTAACTGCTCCATAAGCTCATTGAAAAAGTGCTCTATTGTTATCTCTCATACTTCTTATTCTTCTTCCACACTTTTCTGCGATTAATAGAGCCCGAACCGCTTAATGTACAGGCTCTGTTCAAACTGCGTTTCAAAGGTCTTGGTGCTGTTACTTGTGCTATGTATTTTTGGAGTCGATCGTATTGGTAGTTTTTAATAAAATTAAGTTTAAATATTAAAAACCTCCCATAAGAATGAATGGCAGAATGTTCAGAACTTCAAATTCTAACTGACATCATCTCACAGACACAGCTGTCACACAAGAAATCTGCTTTAAAATCCTTAAACTTTCACCTAGAAACTCCATTTCAGTTTTAAATGGTAGAGAAACTTGTCCTTTCTGAAACCTCAAAATATCTCATCATTTTATCAATTTGCTTTAGAGTTATGAGCATTTGTCTGGCACTAGGCACAGAAAACTGCCCCATTCACTCCCATGTAAATTTCTCAAAATCAGAATCTGCTTATTCAAGATTTTCTCTAATAACTCTCTAAGTTATTTTTCTTATAACTTGTCATAACCCAGACATTTTCTTCTCAATACACACAACATTACACCAAAATAATCCTCAAGGGATCTAATCTCTCACCATCTATCCGGTTAAGCGACAGAGTAAACATTTCTAGAGTTATGACTGTTTGTTCAGATGGTGCAAATCAGACTCAAACAAGGCTTCTCCACTAAGAGCTGCATAATAACAAAGTGACAATTAATTTGAATGACCCCGCCTCCCCCTCAAACACATACATCTCTCCCTCTCACACACACACACACCTAAGGAGGTGTTGTTCACCTACACAGAAACACACACAAACACGCACACGCAGCTCTTTTCAAGCACTCTCACAGTTCCTTAAGGAAATACACATCTAGTTCTAATTGCACTACTGTTTATATTTTCATTGTTTATACCCACAGACCTTAATCTGTATGTGCCTTCAGTGTCACTTCAGTGTTAATTTCAGGACCTCTTATATTTATATTATTTTTTATTGTTCTATTTTTCTACAATTAATGTTTATTTTTACGATTAGTGTTGTTTTTGGTGTCTAATTAAATTCACACTTTTCATGTTTACTGTTTATTTAATTTTATTGTTGCACCATGGGGTCTGAGAGTAACAATTTCAGTACACTGTATGTCCTGTACATATTGTAGTATTGACAAAAAAGCTGACTTGACTTACATTTTTAAAGTTGGCATGACCTGTATTGGTGGGGTGGTGGGACCCAATGGGATATCTTTTCATGGTTCCCAAAATCTCTGGTGGCACCGTTGCAGGCATGTGCAGACCTTTATGTGCCCAAGTGTATGTGTTCAGATACATGCATGTCTTTATGTGGACTTGTGTGGATTCTCAAATCAGCCCTAAGGGCTAAACCCATTAGGCATGTAAAGAAAGGCACTGACGTGAATAGCACCCTGTGTTGATAATGTCCAATTACATCCTATTGCTTTGCATGCTATGAAGCACAGCATGCTAATGGCTCTCATACCCACTGCTATTTACACTCTCTCCACCTCGCTCTGATTCAGTGGACCTCATCATCATCATTAGAGCACTAATAACCCACATATAGCAGTGGAGAGGAGATAACAGATAAGCTCTGAAGTGCGCATGACTACAAAAAGCGCATGCTAGCATGCCACGCAGGCCTTAATGTGTTATGCATGGTTGCATGTGGTCTAGATTTGCCTGTGGTACATTGTGATATTTAAATGACATCATTACACCTAAAAGCAGCACCAAAAGCAATGATGCAATAACCAAGGACACAAACAACACTGTGCCATAGTCAGATATCATGTTTTCATTTATTTAATTTCCAGTAAAAATGGGCAGTAAGTTATTCATTTCTGTATCAGGAAAAAAGGCAGAAAGCAAATATTTAACAGCAAATTACGTAGAGGCTTCAACAACTAAACAGTTTTTTTTTTCAGTATTTATTGTGTCCAGTCTTCGCCTTTCTTACAGCTTTATTACAACTTTCATACATATTTACAGGCCACTTGCTTTGAGGTTTTCAAAGAAATATGCCTTGATATGAATTTTCAATCTAAGTAATTCCAAACAAACTGAAGGATGCTGAGGACTGGACTGTGGATTCTGTTTCATCGTTTGATTTGCAAATGGATATTTTTATTCATATATACACACACACACACACACGGAGTACATACATGATGACGCTGGAGTATTCCTTTAGACAAACACACACACACACACACACCCACAAACACATTTTCCTTCTAGCTATGGACAGCTCAGCCAGAAAGAGGATAGGAGATGCTATCATGCCTAAAGCAATCTGTGATACAGTCATATGTCACAAATAGGTGTCAACTCTTATTACGCTGGGATGGGCGAAGAGAGAAGGAGAAAGCTCACTTATCAGACAGGACATTACTGCAACATCTTCCCTTTCTCAGAGACAGCTCCATTTGGTGAGATTATGTCAGATTTCTCTGCCTTTAGTTATTGCTGGACATGCTAAACAGATATATTTTGCTAAACAGACATTCACACACCTTGCCTGACTTTGTGGAATTGATTTCCATGGAAGTGTCTTAAATGACAGTTTAGCCAAAAAGGGAGTCAAATTTACATGATTGTTGATCGTTGATTGTTACATGATGATGATCAGTCGAGACATTAGATGTCTGACGTTTTGCAGTATAGTTTATTTGAGCTTGCAGTGCTAATGTATCTAACAATTAAAGCTAATTAGAATCTTGCCTAAATCACTTTCCTCAAAATTGATCAAGTTGTTAACTCATTCAACTTTTTATTTTTAAGTCTTTAAAAACGAACTAAAGAGATAAGTATATGATAACAGTGCATATCTGGATATGAATTTCTACACAATTGCAGGACTAGAGACATAATATAACTATTATATGCAGAATATTACAGAATGTTATGAACATCTGTAAAAATAACATTACATCTGAAACCCACAATCATCTCTACAGCCTTTTGCATGTTCAACATTAGGTGGTTGACTTCCTTTCTTTAGGAAGACTCATCACCATTGGCTTTGAGGCCCACCATTGTGGTGTCATCTGCAAACTTTAGGATCTTCACAGCTGGCTCTTTGGAGAAAGTCCAGTAGTAGGGGAATGATGTGTCTTTTCAAAGCTGCACCTGTGGTCACTTATTCATCAGGAAACCACCAGCAATCCAAAATCCACAAGCAGGTGGATTCTGGCACAGTTGGCCTTGGACAGTTTGACCTGTAGTAGCTTTGGCTCTATGCTGTTGAAAACTTGAGACGCAGGGCCAAGCTGACTGCACCATCAACAGATAGGAGATCCAGCAGAGGGTTCATAATGGGCTTCAGGTGGCCTGGAACAGGCATTCCAAGACCTTTATCATTGCAGAGGTCAGAGATACTGGCCTGTAGTCATCCAAGAAAGGATGAAGACTGTTTGCACATTTAATTTTCAGCAGAACTCATTCAGGTTGTGGGCGAGTTGACAAGCATTCAGGAGAAGGGGAGTTTTCTCACATTATAGTTGGTCATCTATTGGCAGTCTTTCCAGACAGAAGTCAGGCTGATAGCAGCATTTTATCTTTTCTAAGCATTTCGTTGCTGTAATCTGCTTATTTGTTTTAATCTCATTCTGTAGGTGTCACTCTGTCCCCACTCCTGAGTGCTGCCTTCTTTGCCCTCTGAGGTTGTCTGAGGTTTATCTGTAAAGCATTGTTTATCGTTGATGTCACCCATGC
Source organism: Pygocentrus nattereri (assembly GCF_015220715.1). NCBI lineage: Eukaryota > Metazoa > Chordata > Actinopteri > Characiformes > Serrasalmidae > Pygocentrus > Pygocentrus nattereri. Next base: position 37,709,526 of record NC_051211.1, on the reverse strand, counting down.
TGTAGTTTAAATGCCGTCCTTGCAGAAACCGATGTATGACGTCATGGTGTCCTTGTATTCATCTAGTCTGACTGTTCAACTGTTCAGAAACAGTCCAACCTGACAACTTTTTATTTACAGTTGACCATTCATTAGAAAGGACATTAATCTCAAACATTCGTGATTTTGTGATTTCTGAAACTGTAGGACACAGTGTGAAAATGGACAAAAGTACAAGTTTCTACTACTGTTTAGTTACTATACAGTGAGGGGAAATATATTTGCACACATTTTTGTTTGTCATTATTTTAATAAAGGTCTGGTATATATATCCATCTATAGGCATAATGTATTTTGACTTTGTACTTATAAACATGAACAAAAATTATGTCTTCATAAGTTGAAATATGTTTATGAAAACTAAGCTGATGGGGGGAAAGTATTCAGACAAATTAATAACATTAGAATTTGGTTATGGAGCAATTATATGAACAATATTCAGGTTACACAACACACTGAAATATATTCCCAGAATGAACCAAAATTCACACCTGTACCTGTTTGTTGTACTAACTCAGTGAAACAAATCGTTGGTACTATATAGCTAGCATGCAATGCCAGCTAAAAACCCACTTTGCTTAGTGTCTGAACCAGTTGCAGGCCTGTTTTCGTGCCTTGTGTGCGTGGTGGCCTTAAAACAGTAAAAACACTGGCCGCTTCACTCCGTAGAGCCAACAAAATGAAAATAAAAGGGGGCTGGTTAGAGCTCTGAGTTACCTTAGTTCAGTAGTTCTGAAGGAGGGTGTTTCACCCACGCCCGGAGGCTCCGACCTTGCTGGACGCTGCTTGGGCTGACGAGAGTTCCACTTGCCAGGATTAGCGAACAGCCCAGACCCCCTTCTCTTCGTGTGCGACTGTCCTCCCGTTGCCGTAATAACCATGCCACATTAACGGCACGGGAAACTGCAACCAGACGGACATCTGACTGTTTTAGTCGACTTGCGTCGCAATGCTAATCAGACTGCGCAGGAGCTGTACTGGAACACACTAGCTTACCAACTGGAAAGAGCTACTCGCAGAAAAAACATACGACACTTCTGTGCTGCTTAAATGTATTTAGACGACCACATTTGGCAGATACACAGTTACCCACTCACACATGGGTTATCAAAGCGACAACCTCGGGCAGGTATTTTACTTATTTTTCTCCAAAAGCCCTGGAAAAACGCCTTGCAGTGCCGTCGCTGCTCCAACACACACACACACACTCTCTCGTTCGAGTAGCCCTCTCACTCCCGCCCCCTCCCTCAGAACCAATCACGAAGGGCTCTTACAGGCTAAACGTTGATCCTTCCAATCGCGTGAGACACAGAGGGTGACTGACAGGCAAGGCCGACCTGCACAGGCACCTGGCAAACCAGTATCTTCCGATCTAACTTTAAGAAAACCGGAAACATGTCAACTTCTATAAAACAAAAACTATAAACCCAGCTACTGTATAATTATTTATTTAACGTAAACGTATGTATTAGACCTTATTATTTACATCATTTTAAAGGGCTACGTCCTCAATTACAGTTTTGAGATGTCTGTGGCAAGGAGTAATTGACATATTTTGGTATTGTGGTTCAGGTTTGGTCTGTAAGTCTTAGTAAACTGTTTTTAGTTCCCTGAAGTGACAAGGGTTGGACTTGCAATTTCAAAATTCTTCATAAGTTTTCAATATTCATGTCAGGAGATTGGCTAGGCCATGCAAGCACCGGCACTTTTATCAGAACCCAGTCTTGAGTTATTTTGGCTCTATTGAGTTTTTAGCCGGTTCCATGTTAGCTAGCTAATTTAATATTTCCATTTAGTGTTAACACTAATATTAGCTATGTATTGTTTTAACTATATATCGTTAATACCGGTGTTGTGTTGATCATAGCAGAGTTTTATATCCATGAATTCCTCAATCTGTAGATGGCAATTAAGAGGTGGCAGCCATAGATGGCTTGTAAAGTTTAAAGATTACTACCAAATCTGAGAAAGTGAGGTAGTGCTTTTTAAGGTTTTGGGTAAAATGAATATTGCGATTGTAGAAATGCTATTTCCCTTAATACATCTTCATTTGTGAAACTAAATACAAAAAAGGGATTGAGAAAACATCACGTTTGTGTGTCAAATGCCACTAAGACTATTAGACATGGAATCACAACTACATAACCAAGTCACATTCTTTCTGACAGCACAAACAAAGACTGTATCAATCTATAATCTGTGTGTTTGGAAAACATATTTAGGACCTGCAGCTTATCTAAGAGAGACGAGATAGCATTGCTTGACTTCACTACCTTTGTTTGATCTGTGATCTGTGTAGGTGGATAGAAATAGTATTTAGTAAGTAAGCAAAATAGTAAGCGAAAGATCTGTGGTAAATACACTATATAAAAAAAAACAGATCTCCCATGCCATCTTGACCAAATAGCCATTTTTAAGACTCTAAAGTTCATGATGACCCTCTAGTGGCATCCCTGATGAGAGGGCTTTGGGTTGTTGTTATGCTGAAACATCTTTTCCCCCTTTCTTGGCTGATGAGTTTAAATTCTCCTCTAACACATATACAATAGTACATTTCCTTATTCATATTTCCCTTAATCACATGTAATTCACCAGCACCATTTGCAGAGAAGCAGCTCCAATACCCTGATGCTACCACCACTGTACTTCACTGTGAGTATGGTGTTGTTGTGGTCTCATGCAAAATACCTCTTTCTCAAAAGATGACAAGCTGGATTATTTTCAAAAAATTCTTTTTTTGTCTGACCTGAATACATTCTTCCAAAAGTGTTATGATTTTTGAAAGAGGAGTTGTGTGTGAAGAGTAGGGATGGAAAGGTTTGCAGTGTACTGTTTATTGTTCTCTGTGTAACTGCTGCTTTAAGTCACCATGCAGGTCTTTTCAAGTGACTGCTGGCATCTTTTTCTGACTTTCCTCATCATTGGTTTAAGAGAAATCTTGTATGGTGCACTTGTCTGAGGACGATTAAATGTAGTAAACACTTCAATTGCAAATTATCAAACCAATTTTACTGACAGGAATGTTCAAGTCTTTGTTATACATCTGTAGCTTTTTCTATTTAAATATTGTTTATAATGTTATCCCTGAAAATTTTAGGAAGTTGCTTCACCTTCACCATGATTGTTACTTGTTGCATGCAATCTTCCCAACCAATGGCAAAGTTCAAATAATTGTTTCTCCTCCTTGCACTTTTCAATTTCACAGTCATTCAGTAATTCAGCATTTTAGAACATGAGCAAGCCCAAAGTAGTGCTGTATTCCCCTACTCAGTAAGATAATTCAAACCAAGATAATTTCTAAAATTGTTTCCATCAGACATTTGTGCTCATCTTATTTGGCCACACTGCCGAGAGATTCAGCCAAAATGAGGATCGAATCAGCAGGCCTTCTCTTTCTCCGGTAGCGATTTGCATGGTCGCTCAGACGAATGGGATATTTCAATTATGGCACACTGACAAAAGTGAATAATTTCCAGTACTACAAAAGAGCGGTAATTCAAATCTAATTGCTGTGCTCGCATGCACATATCGAGAGTGGAGAACATCAGGAGGGAACAATAAAGCTGTTCAGATTTGATAGGAATTGGAATGTGCTGCAGTGTGATGCCCTGCAGGTGCCCTTTTACAGTGCGGGAACGTGCAGGGGGACATGGAGAGTGCAATAATAAAATACAGGCTTGTGGTTTGACTGGTGAAGCCCTGATCACAGAAGTTACTCTAAGCATAATTATCTCAGTCAATGCCACTGCATCTTTTAATGCAGCAGTTTCATCAGACACACTGGAGTCGCTGTGTGTAGTAGCTGTAAGTCAACACTCATCTCACAGTGTGATATTATATTTGATACAGTACATTTCACAGTACAGTATTTATTCATAAGAATGCCTGTCACCAGTACATGGCATCACAGCTACAGGTCCAGTCCAGCTATATTCTATTACATAGCAATTAGTGATGACACAATACTCCTTTTTCTTTTTCCAATAATGATACTGAAACTGAAACCCTCTGTGTCATTACCAATCAATAATTTATGCTTTAAAAACATTTTTTAACTGAGATGAGCATCAAAAGTAGACCATCATGCTCAAACTAATCAAACATCATATTTCAGAATAGATTTGTTACAGTAGTGTATAGCATTAGCGCAGATAAAGAAAGGGAAAGGAAACGTCAACTCTAGCCATACAAGATCAACACACAGTGTCCACTAAAACCACACTAAATAACCCACAGTAGGACACAATGAAATACAGCCAACACATAAACACATGCATGCCATGCCACTTGAGCTACTCTTGAAACACAGAGCCTATGACTCCCTACACACACACACACACACACACACACACACACACACACACACACACACATATTTTATATATACACATACATATAAATATAGTATCTCACAAAAAAATAGACATTAATAGACATTAATGGCAGTTATTTTCAGAGGACAGTAAATCTTTACTGCTATACAAGCTGTACACTGACTACTTCAAATTATATCCAAGTTTCATTACTATAGTATTGTCCCATGAAAAGATATATATATATATGTGTGTGTGTGTGTGTGTGTGTGTGTGTGTGTGTGTGTGTGTGTGTGTGTGTGTGTGTGTGTGGAGGTAGGCATTTTAGATAACAGCTGTTAAAATCCAATTTCAGATGCATGGGTATGCTACAGATTATCTCTGTTCAGCTACATGGTGAAGGTTTGTAGGTTTGTTCATTTTTATAGTTCACAGTAAATCATAGTGTACTGCAAAAGTCCATGTAAACCTAAAAGTCTGTTTCCTCAATAAAGAGATGAATGCAAGCTGAGCAAGTTTTGGGGATGAAGATTTGGGAGACTATTGACTTAAAGCATTCGTTACGTTAGCCCAACAGCTCCATTTTAAACTAAAGAAGCAAAATGTAAACAAAAAACCTGTCTTAGCTTATTAAATACATATATGTAATGGATTCTATTAAATCTAACCTTAAACCTAAAACTCACCTTAACTTTAACCCAAAATCTACATCTCATTCTAAACCGACTCCAACCTTAACATTATTACTTCAAGGTTTACCAGGTAGTGTGTTAACAATTTGAATATCTGTAGATAATCTAAACAGGACTCTCAAAACAAAGTGTACGACATGGGATGACTATGTGAGCATATATGATAATCTACACATGCATCTACTGGCCACTATGTTATAGACATCTTGCTGTGTAGACCACCTGTTGTGTTAGACATCCTCTAGCCCTTCATCAATGGTCAGTTTCTGGCCATACGCCTGAACCTGGCTGGATATATTTGGTCGGTGGACTATTTTTAACCCAGCAGTGACTTTGAGGTGTTTAAAAATCCCATCAACACTGCTGTGCATGATGCACTCCTACCAGCATGCTTCCATGTCAGTGTCACTGCTGTGCTGAGAATGATCTACTACCCAAATAATATTTGGTTAGCAGTGATCCTGTGATGGTCCCTTCCCAAATATGCACTTTGGGACACTTTATTTGTGCAGTAGAACCTTTTGTCTCATGATAGGCCAAAATCTTGCATATTACTGTAACAGACTGTGACTTAGAGGTTGCAAACCAAACTCAAATCTCAGTGTTGTTTTTTCAGTGTTGTTGGGCTTTAGTCCAATCGAGCGTTCACTCTCAGCACCCTTTCTTTTATTAAGCCACTTGATAAAGTAACCAATCATACCAGACCTGCAGCAATTAGGCTGGCGAGCTGTGCTAATGTGATCACATGTGGCACATGACAGATACTCAATGGGCTTTTCATCATGCCAGTATGTGATATCGTAACCGGAGCAATCCCTTGTGTATGCAAACGCAATCAATATTCATGCACCACAACGCTCTTTAATTTGTCCCTGGTGTGTCTACTTATTGACTTTATCCATTCAATTCTTCAGATGAACAGTGCAATTCTGCTCTCTGTTCTATCTTAAGTTCGCAATCCATCCTCTTTTACAAACTTGAGATGTGTTTTCTCTCATATAACTATCGGTGAGGGAGAGGATGGATGAGGAACATGTTACTGTCTGGGCCCTAATGGCTGCTTAGACTATGCATGTATCTGTGGATATGGTGCGGATGAAAAGATATTCCTCCTTTCCTTATATTCCCAAAAGAGTGCTTTCTTTCTTATCCCTCTCCCTCACTGTTCACTCTTACCCCCTCTCTCTTTTTTCCTCTTCAACAACTTTGTTATCTTTTTTTTCTCCCCCCACTCCTCTTTTCTCAAGCTTTTCTCCTCCACCATCTGTCGATTTATCTTGCCCATGCTGGCTCCTGTGTGCTAAGGCTCTGGAGAGATGGGAAATCGCGGAGTGAAGACGTGCCAGCGATCAATCTTCTCCTCCGCCGTGGGCCTCCAGCATCAACACCCTTATCCAGACTGAAAAGTCATTTCACCCCTTCGCGCTCACCAGTGCCTGCCTCTCACACCTCTGTCCCATGATTTTTTTTTCTTTTTTGTATAGCCCTATGCATTCTTAAAAAAAAGGGTTGGGCAATTTCATGTGGTTCTTTACTAAAAATACTGTCTTTATATAGAAAAATAATAGATTAAAGTAAAATTTGAATGCTTGTAGTGTACTGGTCAGCTCAGAAAATGCATATTTTACTAATTTTCACTTAGAAAATCAAAAATTCAATTAGACTGGGGCTGTTAAAATATTTGCATACAAAACGTATTGCTTAATTTATCACAAGAACCTGAACATGACCGTCATCCATTCATCATTCCAGTGGTTTACACCCTGGTCCTAGAGAGCTACCTTCCTAATTCTAGCCACAAATTGCCACATATGCTCCAGCTGTTCAACTTTTTTCTGAACTGCCTGATTTGCTGGATCAGAGGGATAAATTCTGCAGAAATGTAGTTCTCCAAGTCCAGGGATGTAGACCACTGGAAAACAAGAGGGAAAATTAATTGCTGAGGCTAGTTCTCAGCTTTTAGCAATCTACCCAGAAAGCTGCCAGTTCTGGTCTTACATATACAAGTGTTGGTTGACCTCTGGACATATTAGGCATATTAGGCCCAGATGCTGGACAGCTGTGTATAATTTTGACTCATATCTATGTTTAAGGACATATTCTGGTGTGAACACTTTTAAAAAAACAGAGCAAAACAAATGCTTTGTTTCTTATGAACTCAATAGCCTGAAATAAAGAGTTTTCTTACTTTTAATTTAAATAGAATACGGGATGCTCTGATATCACAATATTACATATACAGCAAATGTGACTGTAGTGTCTCAGTCTCGTTTATACAGCATATGGATTCTTGTTACAGTGGAAGCTCTTGAGAGGAACTGGAGCTTTACACTTTGCTATTGCTTTTGTTAGTTTGATGCTCATTGAGTATTCTCTAGGTCTCCTGCGAACACTATCCAGTGCAGTTGGCCAAACTCTTCAAACTCTCAAATCTTCCGCTTCTCCGGATATCTATTTTATTTTCTTGATATTTGTAGTTTTACCTTGTGGTCAAAATACGTTTCACAATTTTACTCTTTTTACTAATCATCTTTATTTTGGTGAATTTTTATGTATTAAGGTTGAAAATCTCACCTGGTTCAGAATGATATTGAATTAATTATGTTTTGCATCAATTTAACAGCCTTTTTAGCACTTGTCACAAAAACAAGCCTCTCAAAGTTTAATTCCAAAATGCTATATATCCTTTTGTGGCCATTTTGAACATAATGAGATTTTGAAAGAAATAAAAGCTGACATATACTGATTAAAAAAAAAATCTCCCTAGATATAGTGGTATTTCTCATTAATCATCTTATATAATAAGCCAACACATGACGAAAAAAAAATTGAATTAAACAATTCATATTAGCTTTTTAAACAACCTTTAAAAATGCTTCTATACAGTACCACAAAGGGTTCAGTTTTTGTCTTAAGTCACAGTGTTGTGTTATAATCTTTGTACAAGATGGTATCATGTACACTAAACCCTCTTAGATTAAGTCTTAAGATGCAATCTTATTTTCTGGCTTGATAGCCATCATCAGTGCCCTTTCATCAACCTACTGAGACTTAGCCCTAGCTTTAAGATGCATTTTTATTATCTTCCTCCTTTGCTCCTATCTCTACCAATGGTCCATTGAATACTCCTCCAGCCTGGGCTACCAAAACATTCTGTATCAGAATAGGTGTTTATTGGTATCTTAGAAATCTTAAAATGGAATTAGGTGGTGCATCCCGAAAGATAGAGCAGAGTGCCGGAGATGAGGGTTTAAGGTGGCTCTCCTGGCGGCGGCCAGTACTCGAAGATCAGTGAGAGGGGGGTTTAACCTATCCTGTCAGAGTAAATTAATTAGGTAATTATAGGCTCAGGTGGAATTAGACACAGACACCTTTAGCACCTCTGGGTTGCCCCCTGTTCTGTGTTGCGCTGGTTTGAGGGCAGAATAGGGCTGATGGGCTATTAAAGTGTTTTGCACAGCACATGCAATAACCAGGCACACTTAGGTAGAGGTGTCACAATTACTGGATTCAGTATAATATCAAAAACATCACTGATTAAAAATGTCCTTACATACATCAACAATGATCTGATAAGTAATAACAAGTTAGTCATCAATGAGTTTTCAACAGTCTGCCAACTTGGGGGAGATAATTTAACGGTCATCTACTATTGACTTGAGCTTTTTGTACAGAAGCCTGTTTCTGACAGGTAGGAGGAAAAGGCTGTAACCAAAAGTACATAGTACAGCATAAATTAGTTTATAAAAAAGTATAATCAACCAACATCAGAAGGGTAATTGTTTAACCCCTTAAAATCCCAGACTTATTACTTACAAGGCTTATTATGCACTAAGTACCGGGACATCAATGCAAACTGGTTGAGCTGTTCTTAGGTTATTGAAGTGTGTATTAAAACTTTGGGCCTGCCGGTGGGCCCTGGCCATGTAAAGGATTATATGTATGTAATTCATGAAAGTGTTTTTTGTTGTTTTTTTAAAATACTTTAAATAATGACATTTTCTTGAGATTTTAACTGTACGTCAAAATAAGCTTTTCTCAGGTGTTAAAAAGTGCACAGCCAGTCTTCATAAATAAGAATAAGTGCTTCATTACAATACTGTCTCCCTTTCAGTGGGAAATTTTTATAAGTTTAAAAACTATTAAAAAAAAAAGAAGATAACGGGACTCCTAACAACTGTTCAAGACCTGGCAGACCACCAAAGTGTCACCCTCAGATAAACAGTACCTAAAGATTTTATCTTGGAGAAAGAGGAGAAAATCAAGCTCCACTTTTGCTTCAGATCTGAAAAAAAAAAAAACACACATAGGTGTTTGTGTCCATCCTTCCACTGTGAGAAGACAACTAAGTGCTCTCAATGACCAATAAATGCTCTCAGTGACCTGAACATTATTGAGTGTGTTTGGGATTACTTGGATTGTAAAAAAGCAAAAAAATGCAACCAACTTTAAAGACTGAACTTTGTAGAGAGATGCCCCTGAAGATTTCTTAAAAACTGAAATTTATGTCATTGAAAGTTAAATAAATGATGGCTGGTTTTTGACTTTTGCATAGTGTTGCATATATTAAGGCATGCTTCTATCAGAGAAATAAATAAAATGGGTTCAGTGTAAATCAGCACTCAAGACAGGACTACTCAGCAATATCAACTACAATTACCACAAATTACTTAATTAACGCAAAGTCAGATGTCAATAATAGTTTGAAGGGAGACAAAAAAAAATATTTGGTACATTTTCATAACTGTTTCCTTACAGACCCTAAATGTCTGTAAAGATTTCTGTAACTTGCTCAGGGCTTAATGAATATGTCCGAGAATTTACACTTAAACCCTGATGCTTTCATGCATCTCAAGCATTTCATATTCTAATCATGACATCAGAAACTGAAAACTGCATCATTCCTCTCTGAGATCAAGCAGCATAATTTACACCATAGCATGAAATGATGGAACAGAGGAGCAAATTTTAGGATGATGATTTTCAGTTGTTTTTTCTTTAAAGCCATGGGAGATGTTATAAGATGTTCTGTTATAAGAATAATGCATTACACTACATCAAATATTCTACACCAATGTTCTCTGAATTATAATATATACATGTTCCCAAGATAAAAGCACTTGAACATCCTTTATGTTTTGCCATATTCTTATCACTGCTTGAGACTGGAATAAATGGAGAAAAGTCAGAATCTGTCAATACAGGATGTAAATTGAATGTAAGTGTAGGTCATTGTTAAAATGATGATGTATAACACTTTCTCTGAGCACCATATCTACAACCCCAATTCCAGTGAAGTTGGGACGTTGTGTAAAACAGAAATAAAAACAGAATACGATGATTTGCAAATCCTTTTCAACCTATATTCAACTGAATACACTACAAAGACAAGATATTTAATGTTCAAACGGATGAACTTTATTGTTTTTTGCAAATATTCACTCATTTTGAATTTGATGCCTGCAACACATTCCAAAGAAGTTGGGACAGGGGCATGTTTACCACCGTGTTACATCACCTTTCCTTTTAACAACACTCAATAAGTGTTTGGGAACTGAGGACACTAATTGTTGAAGCTTTGAAGGCGGAATTCTTTCCCATTCTTGCTTGATGTACAACTTCATTTACTCAACAGTCCGGGGTCTCTGTTGTCTTATTTTGTGCTACATAATGCGCCACACATTTTCAATGGGAGACAGGTCCTTTAGGTTCTTTAGTAAAGGACTTAGTAAAGGACTTTGTCCTTTAGTAAAGGACTTTGTTTACACAAACAACCCCAGCACATACAGGGCTGAGCCCCGCCCCCACTACGGTTATTCAGACCACATCTCTGTAATGTTCATTCCAGATTATAGACCACTCATCAGATGTGCCAAACCAGAGCAGAAGCAAGTGAGAACCTGGCTGCCAGGAGCTATCTCTGATCTTCAGGACTGTTTTGAGCACACTGACTGTGAGATGTCCAGAGAAGCAGCAACATCCAGTGACTTCATCAACCTGGAGGAGTATACAGAATCAGTGACTGGCTACCTGGCTATACAGAATCAGTGACTGACTGCATTGATGATGTTACTGTCTCCAAACTCATCACTACACACCCCAACTAGAAACCATGGATGACTGCAGAGGTGTGCGTGCTGCTGAGAACCCGCGACAAGGCTTTCAAGTCAAGGGACAAAGCAAGCCTCAGGACAGCAAGAGCCAAGCTCTCCTGGACCATCAAAGAGGCTAAGCATGCCTACTCAAAGAAAATCCACAATCATTTTCAAAACACTGCTGACACATGGCGCATGTGACAGGACATCCAGGCCATCACCAACTACAAGTCACATCCACCTGCTTGTGACAGTGATGCCTCCCTTCCACATGCGCTAAATCATTTCTACACTCGGTTTGAAGCACAGAACGGCACAACAGCAAGGAAAACCACACCTCATCCAAGTGAACAGGTACTATGTCTGTCCAAAGCTGATGTGTGGAGAACTCTACACAGAGTATACCCACGAAAAGCACCAGGATCCAACAGCATACTGGGCAGAGTGCTCAGAGAATGCGCCGAATAGCTGGCTGATGTTCTCACAGACATATTCAACATCTCTCTGAGCATGGCAGTCGTCCCAATATGCTTCAAGTCCACCATCATCATCCCTGTGCCAAAGAAGTCTCCAGTGTCCTGCCTCAATGACTACCGTCCCGTTGCACTCACTCCCATCATCATGAGGTGCTGGAACATTGCTGCTAACACTGTGTTTACACTGTTCACTCAAGTTTTACTACCTCAGTAATGGCTGTGTTTATGTATGTTATCTGACTGCATAAACTCATAGATCACAGCATGTTTAAAATCTTTGCATCTTTTTCTCACTACCTTGTGTCCAAAAATGTGTGCAGTGTCAGTGCTGCACTGTACGGTCTGTTCACTGTGTCTAATGTCTGTTTAGTTTATCATATTTATTATATTGATTTTAGCTTAATTTTTTGATTTCGCAATATTTCTGCACAACTGCACTTTGGACTTTTTGTTTCTTGTTGCACTTTGTTCCTGGAGGAACGTAATTTCATTCCACTGTGTACTTGTACATAGATGGGATGACAGTTAAAGCCTCTTGATTTGACTTGACTTGCCCTTGCTGGATCTAACGTTAACCACTAGAATCCTTCACTTTGTAAAGTCACTACACTACTTGTACAGTAAATTTCTTCAGTGTTGAGGTAGCAGCAAGCTAACGGTGGTGTACACACTTCACTGTAGGGCAGCGCTCATAAGGCTCCATGACACCTGCATAAGCAGTTTATGACAAATGACAAACACTCCAGAAAAAGATGGTTCCTCAAGGGTTCTTTAGTAAAGACAACACACAAACTTTCTTGAAAATAGCACCGAAAAGGATTGTTCTCTTGTTACAAGCTTGACATTATCACAATACAAGAACCATTGTCTTTACTGAAGAACCTTTGAAAATGCTCTTTTTAAAAGTGAGACCTACACAATAATTTATAAATATTCATTTTTGTTCAGCTAAATTTTCAAGATGTAAGCTATGCCGTCATTTCAGCCAAAACATGTCATGATACAGTTCAATCCCTCGAGCCCCTCACATACACTGTATGGCCAAAAGTATTTAGTAAAGAACTAAAAGGCCCAGCCCTAAAAAGAGCCCGAGTCAGACAGGCATGTGATTCATCACTCCAGAGATCACGTTTCCACTGTTACAGAGTGGCGGTGTTCTCAACTTGTACTGTTGTTGCTTCTAGAAGAAGTCTGAAGCTCTGTAGTGAGTGATGCAACAGATGATAGGTGATTTTTTTTTCAGCACTTGATGGCATCACTTCATAAGTTTGTGGTCTACTCCTTCATGGTTGAGCTCATGTTGCACACAGTTGATTCTAATTTAAAATAATAGCACAGACAGTTGAACAGGGCAGATCTACCAGAGCAGAAATTGCAAAAACTAACTTGTGGCAAGGGTGGCATCATATGACAGTTGCACAGTTAAAGTCGTGGAAGTCTTTGGTACGACCCTTTCTACTGCCAGTGTTTGTCTATGCAGATTGCATGGCAGTGTTGCTGAAACACTTGAGGTCAATAATTAAAAGGGGCATCCATATACTTTTGGCCACATAGTGTAGGCATTATTTCGACTTAATGTCAAAGATGACCAATGCAGCCTATGTGATAGACAAAACCTATTCAAATAAGTATTTCTAAACGCTCATGCCAGCTAACGTAGCTGTTGAACACTGCGCTAAAGCAAAGTGTCACCAAACATTTTAATGTTTGTGTAAAGTCACCTCATGCTTTTCGCCGGGGACTGTTGTAGAGCTGTTCTTCTGCTGTGGCACAATAAGGGCAGTGCAGTATACCCCCCTCCCTCATGTCCTCTGGCTGTCAAGCTCACACTGACCTCATGTGACAGCTGATGCATTGGCTGACGCAGGTGTGTGCCTGTGTGTGTGTGGATGTGTGTGTGTATTTGCATGCGGTATAAAGTGGAGGGACCCTTCTGTCTCTCCCCTGGCACGGTGCCTCCAACCTACTATGGTAGGTCGCGCGTGCTTGACAGTCGACAGACATGAAGCATAAGAAAGTGCCCTCCTCATTTTCACCCCAATGTATGACCTCTGACTCCGACACATGGCAAATGACCAGTCATCGGGCCAGACCCGGCGGGAAGCCCTCAGCCTCTCTTAATGACATTAGACGAAAAGCGAAATGTCAATTAATGCTCTGTACAAATTTGTCAGATGTCTTAACCGACTTTGTCACCACCCCCTCATTCTTGCCCCCCCCACTTTTTTTTGGGCTGTCTCCTTTTTTTGGCCAGAGATCGCCCTTAGGGCACAGGTGAATTTGTTGCATTTGACATTTTCCACCACACTTTTTCAGCGCCAGTGAACTGAGGGAAACTGACATTTAATTACTGGTGAGCAGTCACGCAGTTCGGCTAATTACAATCCCCGGAGTTTAGTCATCATATCTAATTAAGTTTTACTTTCATGAAAGCTTAATGGCGTACGGTGGCAGCGGCGGAGAGCTGTGTGCTGCGCTTTCTGCGAATATTGACAACCATTTTGGATATTAATTCCGGTGGATTCCCCCCCACACACACCTTCCTTGGAGATTAGGCCTATTTGTGTGGTCTTGTACCAGAGTGCTGCACTTTTGCCCATGATGCGCTCATCAGACATGCAGCTGTCCCTGCTCTGATTGGTTTGATCACGAGGGCAATGAGCGTGAGAACACCACATGCTACTCATCCACCTCTCTCCACCAACAGCCTTGTCCTGCTCCCTTCCACAAAGCTGCTGTTCACCTGAGGATGCTCTCTCTCTCTCTCTCTCTCTCTCTCTTTCTCTCTCTCTCTCTTTCTCTCTCTCTCTCTCTCTCTCTATATATATATATATATATATATATATATATATATACACACACATATATATAAAACCTTTCCTGCTTTCTTTTTCCTCTTTCTTCCTTCTTTACTCTGTATTTTTCTTTCTCTATCTTGCTTCTCTGTCTCCTTTTCCTCTTGCATGTTTCTCTTCTTGTCGCTCTTATTTTGTTCTATTTCTCTCACTCTCTCTCTATTTCTCTGTTTTTCTCCATCCTTTCTGTTTTTCTTTTTCCTCATCCTCTCTCTCTCTGTGTCTCTCCTTTCTATCTCTTTCATCTCTCTCTTTCCTTGTTTTTCTCTCTCTGTCTCTCATTTCTCGTCTCTTGTTTCTCTGTTCTTCTCTCCTCTCACTCTCGTTTCATTTTCTATCTCTCTCACTCTCTTTTTCCCTCTCTTGCCCCATCTTCTCTCTCTCTTTACTCTGTCTTTTCTTCTATATTTTCTCTCTGTTCATCACTCTCATTTCATTTTCTCTCTTTATCCATCCTCTCTTTTTTCTCTCGCAGTCATGGGCTGGAGGTTAGGGAACCAGCCCTGTGACCGGAAGGTCGCTGGTTCGATCCCCTTGGCTGACAGTCCATGACTGAAGTTCCCTTGAGCAAAGCACCTAACCCCCAATTGCTCCCCTGGTGCCGTGGATAGGGCTGCCCACTGCTCCAGGCAAGTGTGCTCACTGCATCCCCCCCCCGTGTGTGTGTGTTTTCACTAGTGTGCATGTATGTGGGTGTTTCACTGCACACATGGGTTAAATACAGAGGTCTAATTTCACAGTGTGCAAACACAGTGACAAATGGTTGTTGATTCTTCCTCTGTTTTTCTCTTTCAGTCCCACTTGTTTCATTCTCTCTCTGGTTTCTTTCTCTCTCCTTTTTAATATCACTCTCCTGCTCTTTCTTTTCCTCTATCTATTTTTCTGCCCTTTTTCTTTTCCATTTTAGAAAAGACTATTTTACCCCCCCCCCCCCTTCTCTCTTTCTCCCTAGAACAGTACTTTTTTATTGCTAATAATGGTCATTTTTTTGTTGAATTCATCAATAGCAACATTTTGACGGTGTGAATCATTTGATGTATGCAAAGGTGAAAATAAAAAGACAGGTGAACGTCAAATTTGATAATTTTCTCTTAAATTTTTCTCACCTCAAATTTTAGTACTAAAATCTTATGTTCAAACAGTTCAGCTCACTCAAAGCGAAACAAAACAAAACACAAAACAAACAAAATCAGTTAATGTCGTTGCCTATTTGATCTCCACCTTCCCCAGTAATTCCCAGCCACAGACTTTTACTCCCACTATCACACCGCAAGACCCCCACCCCCAACCCACACAACCCACACAACCCACACACACACACACACCTATAGACACAGTTCTGACCATGTAGGTGTTGCAGGGATTTGAATTCATGATGATGATTAGGCAGTTAGACACCTGCTTAGATCTCTATCCAGGACAAAATGAAAAGGTGAATTAACCCAGCAGTGTGACTTATGCTTGAGCAGCCCCTGATGCTCAGACAGACACCACTGTCTCAGCTCGCTAAAAACAGTTACCAAGGCCTGGCTGTCTAAATGCCTGATCATCAGATGACAAGAGAGCCTGAGTTCCAGTGAGGGCTGAGAGGAGGAAGTCCTCACTTCCCCCAGGCTGCAGAGCCAATGTCATTGGGCTGGTCATAGTCTGTGAGTGGAAATAGCAATATCAAAGCTGAACTAAAAAGGTGGCACTGTAAGGTCAAATCTACTGTATTTTGTAGATTTAACTAAGATGCAGTGCTTACCCCGTGAGATAGAGCAATGTATAGAAATTGCGATAAGTTAAGAAAATATAAAGTCACACAGAAAAAAGACTTCAAATTTCAAGTTGACCTGTTTTATTTATTTATTTATTCATTCATGTACTATGTACAAACAAAATAAAAGTACCTTTTTAATTCTGGAACTTTCTGTCCAGTTAATCTTAACAATACTGTGAAAGGGTCACTTTGGTGTAGCATTTACAGCAGAAATCATAGCAAAACAAAATAATAGAATCAAAGCAAGCTCTTTTGGGTTTGTAAGACATTTATTTAGAATAAAGTATCTGTATTTAGCAAACATGAGTTTTATTTATTATTAGTAATTATTTTATTTATTATTAGTTTTATTGGTGACTTAAATATTACCCAAATTTGGCCAATATCACAAATTCTATTAATATTGCTTAACACTCCACTTTTAAAGCAGGCAAAAGGGTTCTTTGGAGTGATGCTATACAAGCCCCACATTTGGTTCTCTAAAGAACCTTTCAGAAGTTAATAGAACCTCCACATGAACCACATATATAGCCTTAAATGGTTCTTTGCATGGTTGAAATGGTTCTTCGGATTGGAGAATGTGTTGTATATGATTGTATGTGGGACTTTTTTTATTGGTTCTAGATAGAACTCATGGTGCTAAACAGAAAGCTTCTCTTCACTTTTTTTTGTGTAGTTTTTGCTTACTTTGATACTGAGGGACTCAAATACTCATCTTCTAGTTTGCTACCCACCACTTTTTTTGTTTTTAACCACATTATCTGATTAGATTTCCATCATGATCACCACAATAGATGCTTCAAGGTTAATGAATGATTAAATGATCGTGACCATTTTCTCTAATGGACTCATGCAAAAATAAGCACTCTCAGCTCACTATCTTCCCAGTCTGCTTTAGATGTCTGTAAAGTGCTCTTTAGTTGGGTTGATTAAAGAAAAATAATGCTAGCATTATCATTAAAGATTATGAAGTCTGTATTGTCATCCTTTCAAGTCTTTCGTGACTTTGATCTCACATTTCTTCTGTTCGTGAGTGTGATTTTTTTTATTTATTTGTTTGTTTTGGTTGGTCATCTAGTCACACTGGACACCCTCATATTTCAAGAAGGATGTTCCACATTATTAAGGTTTTGCTCCAAGAAGTGCAGCAGATGATCTTTCAAAGTCAGTCTTTGGTCTGAAACCCACTTCTTCATTAACAGTGGACTAACTACAAGAGCTAAGAGCACATGAGGTTGTGATGTTGATATGTGGTCATTAGCATGTCCAATGCCTAGTCTAAAATGAGCATATTCTGAGTCTTGCAGGTGTCATGTGAATATCAAATAGCTCAGGGTTATTCAAGAATAATGGTGGATAGGGCAGAGGCTCGGGTTGCTGGAAGGAGCTTGAACGCCAAATGTTCCAGGAATGCTGCTGCGGAAAGGATCAATGTGACCTGTTTGGGTCCTGGGGTCTTTTTATGAATGCTGCTCTTCTAATTGGTGATGGAAAATCCCCACGTCTTCTTGTTTAAAGGTCACCTCCTGTCATAAATGGAGTTTGTGGTGAAACAGTAACAGGGTTCAGGGATTTGACACAGAACAAATACAGCTTTGTTCTGGAAAACATAATTGGTAGAGTTTTTTAATTTTCTCGTCTCTGGGCTGGTCTCCACTGATTAAGCCTGGGTTTGGAGTCAGAAGCTTTGTGAAAGGAGAAGCACCATTAACAAAATAGCTTGGCATAGACTTAATTAGAATACACTCTACAGTGTTTGTGGTTGTATTTTGATGCCACGATATTTGACAGCCATGCATTTCAAAGTGTATTTTTTTTTCCTGAGAGTATTAAAAATTTTAATGGGAATTTCACTGAATTTTCACATTTTTTCAAATAATTAAATTACTGAGATGTGGTTTGATGGCACACTGTAGAGAAAGCTACCAACAAGGATATCTTTACAGTGGTGGAGATAGAAACCAAGGTTTATAAAGTTTGAAATAGAACATATTTCAAAATGTACATGTGAAGCTTCATATGCTTTCACATTCCAAATGCTGATAATAGTAAGATGTAAAATCTGTGATAAACTTAAATACCCTGCATGTATATATACGTAAAACTGCTTGTGCTACCCTTGGCAGCAAAAACTAGTAGTATGCATTTATGATACATTGCAATGAGTCATTTACATCATTTAGGAAGAATTTTGGTTTCTTTTTTTTTTTTGCAGAATTATTTTAATTTAGCTACAGTGGAGGGTTTTCAAATATGAACTACTAATTTAAAGGCTTGCCAGAGCATCTCAGTGGGAATCAAGCCAGTACCTCACCACTCTAAAACCTTTATTCTGTTTCTTTTGAGCCAATCAGAGGTGGACTTGCTTGTGTGCTTTGGATTGTTGTCCTGCTGCATGTCCCAAGCGTGCTTGAGCTTTGGATCACAAACTGACAGGCAGATATTCTCCTTCAGGATTAGAGAGCAGAATTCATGGTTCCATCAATTATGACAAGTTGTCCAGGTCCTGCAGAAGCAAAGCAGCCCCAGACCGTCACACTACCACCACCATGTTTAACTGTGGGTTTGATGTTCTTGTGGTGGAATGCAGTGTTAGCTTAATGCCTGATATAACAGGACCTATGTTTCCTAAAAAGTTCAGCCTTTGATTTATCAGTCCACAGCGTATTATCCCAAAAGTCTTTGGGGTCATTTAGATGTTTTTGCCAAATGCAAGACAAGCATTTGTGCTCTTTCTAGTTGCCAGTGGTTTGCGCTATGCCAGGCAGGATGGAGTGGAGATGGGTGTCAGGGCTGATGTGTGACAGAAGGATAACAGCAAGAGTGAAAGGGAAGGTTTACAAGACAGTAGTGCGTCCTGCTATGATGTATGGTTTGGAGACTGTGGCTCTGTCTAAAAGACAGGAGGCTGAGCTGGAGGTGGCAGAGATGAAGATGCTGAGATTTTCGTTGGGAGTGACAAGGATGGACAAGATTAGAAATGAGCAGATCAGAGGGACAGTGAAGGTGGAGCAGTTTGGAGATAAAGCCAGAGAGGCCAGGTTGAGATGGTTTGGACATGTGTTGAGGAGGAATAGTGGATATATTGGGCAAAGAATGTTGGAGATGGAGCTGCCGGGTAGAAGGAGAAGAGGTAGACCTCAGAGAAGGTTTGTGGATGTAGTGAAGGTGGACATGGAGATAGTTGAAAGTAGAGGAGGCAGTGGATAGGGCAAGATGGAGGCAGATGATCCGCTGTGGTGACCCCTAAAGGGAGCAGCCGAAAGAAGAAGAAGAAGAAGAAGAAGAAGAAGAAGAAGAAGTGGTTTGCACTATGCAACTCTCCCACGGATAACATTTTTGCCCAGTGTCTTTCTTATTATGGAATCATGTACATTGACCTTAACAGTGCTCACTGCGGTGATGCCACTCCTTCCAGTACCTTTGGGATGAACTGTAGTGGCATTTGTGATTAAAAACTAGTCATCCAACATTGGTACATATAGCATATTTATAACCTTTTAGTGTAATAAACTTCTGTGAGGTAGCTTTTTGACACATTAAGGTTCTAGATATCTGGTTCCCGCCATCATCATCACTCTGAACAAGTTTGTCTCATTTTAATCATCCACTTACGCAGAAAAGTTGAAAAATTTGTTGATGTCTCATTTAATGCTATTAAACTGGAACTACATTATTAATTACATCATGAATGGCATTTAATTGCATTTACATTCTGTATTAACAGCTTTGAGGAATGGTAAAAAAGCAAGACTGTCAATACAATAATAACTTCATGGGTTTCAAATCACAATAAAATGTCTCTTTTTTTCTACTTACACACAGATGTGGTATGGATTGAAAGTTTAGAATCTGCACTGCTGACAAAATTTCTCTGATTCCACTGCTTTTTAGGAAACTATGAGTGAGAAATATGAAGTTATAATGTTTTTCATTCTCTTCTGTGATATCTACAACTTCTAAGGGTTAGAATTCCATTACAGCTTCTGCCAGTGTGTAAATTGCTTGCATACTATGCTACATCTCCACAAAGGCAGGCTGTCTGTGCACAGCATTGTAATAATGACATTAAATGTCAAACGCATGTACATGATTTAGTGCCTGGCTTTGCAGTGGACCCTCTTTGGCAGGCGGGGTGGGAGAACATGCCTGAAAAATGTCACCAAGGCGTTGTTGCTGAAAACATCGAGCCACTCAAGTGTGATTTATAACAGAAATGGCCTCATCGTGATCACACGCTCTATACAGGATTCTGTATTCTTGAGAAAGAGAGAGAGCAAAGTGAAGAGAAAGAGAGAGTGGTGAATGAGGCAGGTTAAATCACTGCCTGACCACCAGCCCATCGGGGCCGTGTCTTCCTTGTCTTATCAATCTATCGACATGGCACCCGCGCCGAGAGGCCAATAAATGCGCCAGGCCCACCCAGGAATACTAATGCAGATGCAGATAGCTCGTTTGGCCATCTCAGCAGCCATTGATCCCCTTGCAGGCCTTGGAAGGCCGAGATGGATGGTGTGTCACGATCAGTTGGACAGATTTGGGCACTGTCCCTCACTCCATACCACTGACACACTCTCCAACCCAACCCTAAATCAACCCACCACACCACATCCACACCAAATAACCCCCCAAGGTCTTGGTGACATATAGGCTGGACCATCCATGGCTGAGCCTTCTGCTTTAATTACCAGGAGAGAAAGCTCGGGCCTCATTAGCCCCAAGGTCCACTAATGAGCTGCCAGGTATTGAAAAGCTCCCATGCAAATGATGGAGAAAAGAAAAAGGAAATCTAATCTGGGATTTATTCTAATTAAAAGTGATTTCCGACTGAAAGGAGTTGTTCTGGTTGAGGCTACAGAGAGTGAGGCAGGGCTAAGTGAGAGAGTCTTTAACTGTGTAAAGGAAAGTTTGCCGAAAAGGTTCATTTACCATGACAGGATGCTTAAAACCACTGCCAGTCTTCCTCCAAACAGGATAGTATTTGTTTTTTTTTTTCTACATTTCTACTTTGTTTGAACCTTAGAGGCAATAGTTTTCACTGGCGATAACAAAAGCATTATGTAATTTGATATAAAATATTTTTAACTCATCATGTACAATTAAGTAGTAATATGTTGTGTTATGACTTGATTCTGTTGAAAACTTGCTGTTGGGTCTACAGTCTTACTTTACAGAAGTTCAAGTATTGTGTGCTTAATTGTTGTATTTTTATGTTGCGTTGTATGTTTCCTAGGCATTCTGGGAAAATGTGCAATTTGCAGCTCTCACTACAGCCAAGAAAAGCTGAAAATAAGGAAAGAATGGCAGTATACTGGGCATATACCTCTGAAGAAAGCTCAAAGCTTCACAGGGTGAATGTGGCTTCGTAATCTATACTTGAAAAAGCTCAGATGTTGTGGTTTAAATCAGCTACATCATTGCTATTTAATGCCTTTCCTTTATGGTTTCATGGCTGGGCCTAACACACATACACACACACACACACACACACACACACACACACACACACACACACACACAAACACACAAACACACATTTTCTAAGCTGCTTATCCTTCTGGGTTGCATAGGGAGCTGCAGCCTATCCCAGCAGTCATTGGGTGGAAGGCAGGATACACCCTGGACAGATCGCCAGTCCATCGCAGGGTAGAGAGACAGACAGACATACTGAGTAGTACTCATTAGTACTGTGAATATTTTTAGTACTGGTTGTTTTTATTTATTTTCATGGTTTGTTTTATAAACCAAATGGATAGTCAGTAAATGACCTCAGCTTCCTTTAATGAAGATTGTTTTTTCCTGAACCTGCATTCGTGAATTTACTATGGACAGAGCTCCCCTTTGCTCTAGGTATAAACCAAGGGGTGGTGTAGTCTGGTATACCATAACTGGGCTGCCACATAATAAAAACAATATTTCTTCAATGCATCACTTCACTGATCACTGATGTTTGCTTTACATTAAAATTAGAACATATACAAAGTAAACATCTGTGATCAGTGCTTGCTTTACATTAACAACTGCTAGAACAAATGTTTTGGAACACATTAAAACGATGCATTTGAGGAGTTTTTCATTACCAAATGCTTAAAATCAATTTTAAAACAATTTTAGATGAACAGATAAGAGAAAAACAGTTGAAGTATAACACACTGGACAAAAATCATTTCTATTTCTACTGCATTTTGAAACAAAACCCAATATTGTAAACAGTGCAAATATTTGGGACTTCTGTTTTCCTTTACTTTACTAAAAGTTTTCTATAAAAGCAATAGAACACTTCAGGAGGTGTGTTATTAAGAACTGCTTGAAATACTCTCCTTTACATCGTTGGTCACCAACCGTGCACCTGAAGATCTACCAGCCTGCAAAGTCTATTTCTAACCACAAGCTGCAGCACATGCTCAGCTAATGAACTTCTTCAGAAGTCTTTAACTGACCAAATCACATGCATTAGTGTTGGGTAATGGGGCCAGCATGTTAGAGAGGTTAGTACTAAACTCAGCAGGACAGTTCCATTATGAGATCTGGTGACCGCTGCCTCCCATTAATGCCAAGCTTTTTTGTCATGAAAATGTTAAATACGCCCAGATGTACAAAATCAAATATGTTCAAAGTCTTTATAATGTAAAGCAAAAGCAAACGGAATACATCATGTAACTATGCAATTAATTATATGAAATAATTATACAATTACACAGTAATACACAAATATCTACAAATACAGCACACTAGCTCTAAATATGACACTGAGTTTCATTATTAATATTGATATTTATTATGAGACTTTGAGAAAGTTTATTTACAAGAAGAAAAACAGTTTCTATTTCCATCTACACTACATGTGTCAGCCCCCAGTTCTTGGAGGCCACAGCGCCGCAGACTTCAGCGCGCTGCCGCATTAAACAGCCTGATTCAGCTCATCAGCTAATTAGCAAGACTTCATGACTTCATGAACTAAATTCTGATAGTTAGATGAGGGTAAATGTTAATCTCCGCAGCACTTTGGCCCAGGAGGTCCTTAGTTTGACATGCCTAAATTAAGTGCTGCTAAATGAAGTACTGCGTCACATTGCAAAGCCTTTAGGATGTAAACATTGACAGTTAGACTTGAATTAGCTACACTAATAAATGTATTACTTTGCAATTTAACATCGGTAGCTGATAGTAAATAAAAAAACGGTTGGTATTACTATTTGAAACTTCCAGCGATCTAACTCCCTTGTAAACTGGGTTAACATTCATAAAGCTGACCACCTCATTGCTTGGTTTCTCCTTGTACATGTTTGACTAGTTTAAGGACAGGTTCGCAGTATTTGATGCAGTATATGAATCTGGTGTAGACAGCTTTGTTGATTGCAATGGGAACGTCTTAATTTTGTTATTAGTGCTCACTTTTGCCTGTTGCTGTTAGGACAGGATGTAATTTGTTAAAGGTGTTTTCTTGTTCATATCTTTTTCTTAATCACTCTTATTCTTATTCTTATATGTTTTTTTACATAGCTCATTGTCATTGCTAGACTTGAAGCAAACAAGTTGAAGAAATGTTTAAAGAGATTATTTTGGAGTGCACTTACTGGAAGATACTGGCACTCATAAAATACCTCTCAGCCAATCACACTGTGAGGTCGGAACTAACTGTGGTATCATAGGTAAGTACAAAATGACATTAAGAACTGCAGACTTGTGAAGACAGAATAAAACAATGTCTTCTGTGCAGATATACAATATGTTTGATATGCTACTGCCATAAGCTCAATGCCCAACCCCACTCAGTCCCTCCTTTGCAGTCTGAACGCTGCCAGTGTGTCAGTCTTTATGGCTGCATGTTGACTCGTCTCTTGTCTTCAGAGAGCACCTTTTGTCAATCAAGCAGTCAAGTAGCAGACAGCATCGGCGTGTCACAGCACACATGAGCGCAGCGCAAACGACTTAGTGCTGATGCAGATAAAGGGCGACATGCTCGCTTCCTGTTCAAGAGCACTTCATCTGCATGTGCGTGCTCCGCATCCGCCCTGCATCCATGACAGCCTCTTTTTTGATAAGGTGAATCATACAGAGCTGACTGGAATCACTGTGCGTTTGTTTTCTTTTTCACTGTAGGTGTGACCTTGTCTTCCCTCTCTCTCTCTCTCTCTCTCTGGTCGAGAAAAGCCTGACACGCCACTCACTGTTGGTTACAGCCTGGAGGTAGCTTGGAGAAAAAAAAGACAGGACAAACAAAAATAAAAGCTGAGTAACAAAGGACAACAATGAAATAGGTGTCACGATTGGCCCCTCCATGTGTCCAAGTGTTAATGGACTGGGGGGGGGGGCGTCACAATAGGCAAGTCATCTCCCTAAACATGAGCCTATCCATATACATCTAAGTGAGCCCTAAGGTCAGTCTAGGGTCAGTAAGAATTTTAAATAATATAATAATATTGCTACATGCATGATACATTTAAGTTAACACTCCTGCACATTTCATGAGACTGGACACCTCAGCAAAGTGTTCTGCCTGGAGCAACAAGCATGATAAAGAATGATAGTTCAGTGGTTTTGGCAGTAGAAGACTACGGTTTGAGTACACTGTAAAGATGAAACCTATGAAACAAACAAATAAATAATTAAACAACAGTGAAAGTTGTTCTCAGTGATGGTAAAAATCTTTAAAATGATAGTCATTTAATATTTTTTTGCAAATACTAGCCTTTTCTGGAATTCCACTCCAGCTAGCGGTCCTGACATACAGCACTTTACCATAATAAAAACAGCAATGGGCATTAGATTAAACAAATTCACGTAAATTAGAATGAGTTTTCCCTCCATATTGTGATGTCTTTTCTTGTGAAACTACAACAGGTTACAGGAATCAGGGAGGGTTTTTGATCAAGCTGAGTGTTTCCCTGGATGATCGCTGGGGGTGGTGGAAGGTTGTGGTGAACCGTGATATAGTTGGATAATATGTCTTTTCCTCTGCTGGTGCATGGTGACCTAAACCAAAACACAAAGACATTTTAGAGGTGAGCAAGAGTCACACATTTTGAAGGATGATTTCAGGAAAACACTCCAGATGGTAGGGTATGATTGCATGGAATGAATCGTGCTTAGTATGACTAGAGGCGTAAACTAACAACATAAAACAGGTCAATTTGGATTTCAGACTGGTTTTAATAGCGTAGACTTACAGTCAAGTGCAGTAATTTAGCCACAGACACATTGCATCACGCCTCAGACCTCAGACTCAAACTCGCAGGCCGAAATGGACTACATTTCCCAGACTCCTGCGGGAGATCAGGTGACAACACAACATCATTGACGCGGAGTCCAACAAGGACTACACTACCCACAATCCCAGTGGGGATCTCGTGACTTATGACTCGGTTATAAGCATGCACAATCACCCGATTACTGACTTGACTCACCTGTGTATGCTTGTCACATGTTTAGAACAGTTATAAACCCGGGCTTTAGTCATTTAGAAGTAGTCATTGCGAAATATTGTTTCTGATGAAGTTACTGTGCGGATTCTCTGATTGTGATTGCCTGTTTTTTGACCTCTGCTTGATATCCCGTTTTCTGATTTTGCTTGCCCCTTTTCTGAACCTTTGCCTTGAACTCTTGCTGTGTAATTTTTAAACCTTTTGCCTGCCCTGTGACTACGTCTTCTGCCTGCCCCTTTGATTTTGTTTGCTGATTGTTATGATCACACCTGTGATCTTGCTGCACCTTCTGGCTTTGACCCATGCTTGTACTCTGACTACGCTTTCGTCTGGTGAGACGTAGACGTAGACGTAGTGAGAGATAAACCTCATCTTATTCTCTTTATCTGCACATGTCTGGATTCTGTTAACAGGTTACATATTGCATAATTTGTTGATTTTTTTTTAATAAGCTATAACAGCCCACATTTTATGTTTCCTCCCCAGTGTTTTAAATTGAGCAAATATATCACAAATCTGTATTAAAATGTACAGAAGTGTGTTCTCTGTAGAGAATGTATTCACTTACTATCACTTACTGTTCACTTACTATCAAAAAACATGTCCCAATGGGCGTCCAAACTTTTCCACATGACTGTAGCCTTAGGTTCACCACACACTGGACATGCTGCAGAGTAAAGTAACAGAGCAGATAACACAAAGGCCAGCTATACACAGAATCCATCATAGTGAGGGCATTGATATACTTTCGACATCATTCACATGTGGTATCAGCTAATATACTCCACTCCACTAACTACTAGATACGTATGTTAAAGAAAACACTAGGCTCGTAATGTCAGCTGAAATAAGATGGTTCACATTGTATAATTTAAACGTTTTAGATTAATTATCAGTTTCTGTGGTTGCATTTAGGATATTTTAATGCAGTAAAACATTGAGTGGCGTACTGAGGCACAGAGAAATTGAGCATTGTTGGAGGTCACGGAGCACCAATGCGTATCAGTGCTGAATATCAATGTTGGTCTGTGCAACATCATAAAAAATGCTCTGATTTTCTGGACATTGTGTGAGACGACTGGTGTGTGGTAGCCTTTAAGTTTAAGTAACTTTGTTGATTAAATATGCAGGAGTGGTGGTTTACTTAAGGCATACATGTAGTAATATTCACATTCCATCTATTTATCTCATAATTCAGAAGATCCAGGATTATTTGGGTGAAAATGCACATAAGACAAAATGCACCAGCTTAAGAACACTTTATTTGAACCCTGCTCCACAACATTGAAATAATCATAGCATAATCATGTCATGGCAGATGTCATAAGCTGTCATGAGAGTTGTCATGTACTATAACAGTGTCATGTTACTATTAACTGTAACTGTGATTAGAGATGCCATAATATTCATGTCATCACAGTTAACCCCTTAAAAAGTCAGGCCCAAAGTTTTATTACACACTTTTATATATGCTTAGAAAAATTGGCATGTGGCATAACATCAAACATTAAGACATTTGTCATGATAATTATCAGTAATAAAAACATGACACTGTTGTATTACTGAGCAAAATCTGTTGTGACAACTGCCGACAGCATATAACATCTGCAAGGAAATGCTTACGGCATGGTTATGTCAGTGTGATGTAGCAGTGAGGAGTAGTGAAGTGTAGAAGTGAAGTGTTACCCACTTTCGTTTACTGAGATGGGGTGAATTTGAACAACGCCAATCATGTTTTCCACAGACAAAAACGGCTTAGATCCAGAGTCCTTATTTGAGCATATTGCCAACTACAAAATGACATACACCCACAGAGGCCTTCGAGATGAGTTACCGAGGCCCGAAAGAAAAAATAAAGAGAAAATGGTGGCCTCATCTCTTCTCGAGAAGTTCTCAGATGTAGTAATGAGCTCAATCTGTAGCATCTAAACGAGCAATTTATTTCCATGGGTGATAATGTTTAATGCTTATTACACTTTTTGGGGGCCTAAATGGAATATGCTCTGTCTAGTTTTATGGGCTACGGGAGATAGCAACGTTTTTCAATTACTCGAGGGAGACAACAGGTAATCTAAATAACCTCATCTCGCTTCGTCTGAGCCTCCGAGCAAATGAATAGCATCAAATTATTACAGACACTGTGGATTGTGCATTGCTCTGCCTTGGTTTTATTTGAGAGCGGCTCCACTTAGGGCTGTCAGCCCCCTTTAGCCCTGGTGGAATAAAGGTCAAGCAATCAGGCATCTGTAAGGACAGCTAATTTGTCATCCCTTGACAAATGTGTCACTGTCTAATCTGGCCAGTGGTATGATCCGCCGCCACACGCCCGAAAAGGTTAAGAGATTCAAAGTGCGGGCTGCTGTATCACAACACGGGGAAGAAGATGGTAGGCGCCGGTGCAGAAAATTCAATTTCTCATTCAATAGTTTCTTTTATTTCTCGGGACATATGTGCTTTAATTGCCTGCGAGTCTTTAGCGCGCCTCCCCACTAAATGACACCCCGCCGAGGCCCGAGATTAGCTCTGTCAGGGCGATAAGCGATCCAATGCAGCAGCCCATCCACTCCAGCTTTTCCTGGAATACTTTTCAAAGAGATGCCCCATGGCTGGCTGCCGCTCATGTGCATTCAAGTAGCACCCCCCCCCCCCCCCCCGGCCCAACCCCTCTCTCTCTCTCTCTCTCTCTCTCTCTCTCTCTCTCTCTCTCTCTCTCTCCCACAGATCGGTGCCTCTCCCCAGTGCTTCCCTTTGCCTAATGAGACGCCTCACAGGCTGCTCTCAGAGCTACCTATAGAGTCAGGTTATTGCCATTTACCTTCGCTAACCTCACAGGCATGCAGCTCATTGTCTTGTTTTCGTGCTCCTCTGGCGCTTTCGATCCGGAGGTAATAGAGAGTGAGTCTGACAGCGGGGCGTCCGAGATGTTTAGAGTACATCAGTAGTGAATATTCTCTCTCTCTCTCTCTTTCTTTTACTTTCTCTATTCTCTTTTTCTCTTCTCTCTCTCTTTCTTTCTGCCTTTTTGCTCTCTCTTTTTTCTTTCTCCTCTTCTTTATTTCCCTTCTTTTCTCTTTCCTTCCCTTTCTCTTTCTCTCTTTTTTCTTTTCTCTTTGATGTCTGTGAGGTCTTTGAAAGCCTGGTACGGTCAAGAATTAAGATTGATACTGGTTTCAACAAGATAATGTGGGACTGTGAGGGCTTTGAGCGGGTGTGGGATTAAGGTGGGGTTCTAGGCACCATATATGATGGTGTTTTGACTTTTTCTAATGTCTTAATATTAAGACATTTAGTTACGTTTGATTGTTAATGGCTTTCTGTGTGATGAATTGATAGTCAATAAAGGACAGTAAACTCTTTTTCTTTTCTCTCTTTCTCTGTCTTTATCTCTCTCTCCTGCCTTTTTTCTCCTTCTCTCTCTCTCTCTTTCTTTTCTTCCTCTCCTTCTCTTGCTTGCTCTCTCCCTTCTCCTTTCTCTTTTTCTTTACCTCTTTTTCTCCTCTTTTCTTTTATCTTCTGTCTCTCTCTCTCACGTTGTCTTTTCTTCTTTCACTTTCCCTTTTCTCTGTTTCACTATTTACTTTAGTCTCCTTCTTCTTCTCTTTCTTTCTCTTCCCTTTCATATTTCCTCCCCTTCTTTCTCCTTTACTTTCTCCTTTCTACTGTCTCTCTCTTTTTCTTTTTGCCTTTTTCTCCATCCACTCTCTTTACTTTTTTCCTTCTCTATCTCTTGCTCTCTTTCCCATCTCTTTTCTTTCCGTCTTGCAATCTTCCCTTTAATTTTTCCTTCTTCCTCCTTCTTCCTCTCCTTCTTTCTCTTTTACTTTCCCCTCTGTCTTTTTATATATTTTATATATATTTATATATTTTATATCTTTCTTTCCTTGCTTTTTTCCTTCTCTCTTTTCTCCCTCCCTCTCCCTTTTCTTTTTTTCTTTCTCATTCTTTCTCTTTGTCTCTCTTTATCCTTCACCCACTCCTTCCTTTCTCCCTCTCTCTTTCTCTCTGTCTCTGTCTATTTTACCTGTATCTCTATATATTTCTTTCTCAATCCCCTCTATCACCACCTTCCTTTCCTTTTTTCCTTCTCTCTGTCTTTTTCTCCTTTGCCCCTTTCTGCTTTCTCTCCTTTTTCCCCTCTGCCTTCCTTTCTGCTTCGCTCTCCTCTCTTTCGTTTCCTTATCTCCTGACAACCTGTCAATTATATCCAGCCCATTTCGGCTCACAGACTAAAAAAAGAAAAAAAAACGCAGTCTTTCTGATTAGTTTTCCTTCTGCAGGGGTTTACACTGAGATTGGCTGATGTGTGCCTGGTTTTGTTTGCTTTTTTTTCCGTCATGTACCTGCAAATGCCATGCTTGTGTGTAGGTGTGTACACTAATGTGAGTTAAATATCTCCCACTCACTCCACTGTGGGTTCTGCGAACCTGTAGAATGAGGTGTTTTGCACTCCTCAGGGAGCGAGAGTACAATGGAGTGTCGAAGCAAAGACGTCGTGGCGAGCTGGAGACAGGAATAGGGAGGGACGAGAGAGGAGGCTGTCAGGCCGATGAGGCATCAGCGCTGTGTTCCTGCTGCCGCATGACATACACATCCTGTGCTTCCCCGCTTTGACAGCACTCCTTCCCTTTCATGTCTGCCCTGTCTCTTTTTTATACTATAATATACATGCTAAACAACCGCTACACAGCCTGAGCCAGCCATGTTTGTCCCAGCCACTCAGTACAGAGAGCTAGACATCCCATTCAAGGCCCGGGTAACAGAGTTGCATTGAATGCACTCTTCTCAATTGCTTCGGTTGCTAATTTGGTGAGTCCCAGTAAGTAACTGCAGCAAAACTTGCCCCATCCTGTATGTGACCCCTATCTTATGATAGATGCTCATCCTGCATTTGTCCTGTATTTTTC
Source organism: Pygocentrus nattereri (assembly GCF_015220715.1). Lineage (NCBI taxonomy): Eukaryota > Metazoa > Chordata > Actinopteri > Characiformes > Serrasalmidae > Pygocentrus > Pygocentrus nattereri. The sequence continues at coordinate 37,678,965 of NC_051211.1, read as the reverse complement.
TCCTTGGGTATGTATATGTGTCTGTGTCTGGGTTCAAAACCAAAAACATGACCATTTTTCGTACCTCTGGTTATTCCATAGAATTTAACAGGATGATGCTGTTCCTGTGTCCTTAAGACTGATGTATGTGAATGACCACTGTTCTGACTGGCTGCCCTTTCAAAAGGAAACTTCAGAGTGAATAGGTCGAAAACCCTAAAGCCAGGGTTACACTACACAATTTTGACCCCAGTCTGTGCTGGTTGGCTCTAGTCTGCAGATTTTTGAGTCAGTCAGAGTCAACAGTTAGAGAGAGAATCAAGTAGTGGGCGATGGAAGCAGACTAGGATTTTTTGCCACTTGATCGTGTTTCAGACCAGTCGGAGTTTATCACACACGTTAAACTTTTTCAACCTGACTCTGAGTGTAATGTAGTGGTGTAAACTGGTCAGCAACTCAATCTGAACAGACTCTCGCAACAGCCAATGAAAACTGAATGCACGAATAAGAAAATACAACAAACAAACAAAGAAAATGAGCATCACTTACACATGTTTACCAACTGCTTCTTTACTGTATTAGTGCAAAGAGCAGATGTGAGTTCACACAAGTTCAGTGAGTTCCATTTAGTTCAACAACATCTTAACAGTTGAGTAGTGTGTGATCCCTTATTGTTTAGTGTGTCATCCCCAATATTTCAATCACCCAAAAAAATCAGCAAAAAAAGTTGGATGGTGTGAGATGCCCATAAATTGCTGTAAGCTCAACTGATACATGTAAGAAAAGCTTTACATACAATGTCAAACTCTTTTCTTTTAAGAAAGCATGAATCAATTTTCCATTATATTTGTCCTTTGGCATTCTGAGATTCTCTCTATAACACACATGCTACTTTCCCATCTGAATTAGAAATAGAATCACTGGAAAAGTACAAATTTATACTATAAAAATATAAAATTTGTCTTAGTGGAATTGGTGCACATATAAATTCACAATACAGAATACACATTAACAAATAGCACAAATACAAGTAAACACAAGCTCAAAGTAGAATACTACATTGTCCAAAGTGTATATACTAAATTTACAATGTATTTACAACCATGTAAATTTGGTGGAATGTTACTATAATGTACCATTACACTGAAAAAGTGGTCAAAGATGAAAAATCCCACATTTCAAACCATGTAGACTGTATGCAAAACATGAATTTCAAATGACAGTGCAAGATTTGCAGAAGTTAAAAATGCATTACACAAAAGAGGAATCCTGTTCAGAGCTGGTTAGTGAGTGCTACTGAGTATTAAAGACAATTGTCTGGACCATGTTTGGACAAAAAAGGGATGTGATTTTTAACAAAGCAGATCCTTAAAATAAAGTCCAATCTGTGTTTTAAAAAAACTGTGAATGCGGAAAAGAAGATGGAAAGTAAGGTAAGCTAACACTGCATTGTTCTTGCTTGATTTGAACAGTCTAGAATACACAAACAAACCAACAATGGCTATATGCAACCGGCCCTGGCCCTTCAAACTCTGTCTATCTTCATCATATATTTTCTTCAACTACTACATTTTTATTGTTCATTTTCTGCTCTGCCATTAGCAAAACAAGCTGTTTTGCCATGTTCTTGATGCTTCAATTGAAACCGTGACATGAATAAGACACACATACAACACAGAAGATCATGTTCTGGTTAAAAAAAATGTATGCTGCAGTCCATCAGGTTCAGATTCAATGTGATAGATGGCATTGATGTGCGTGTGTTTGTTTTTAAAACTGGCCATCTGAGTTTTCCATCCATACAAATCAGAATCAGTGTGAATAGGCCTTACTCCTCATCCCGTATGGAACTATGGTATGGGACTATGGAATGTATGGAAAGCCATTCATCATTGTGCAAAAGAAAATGTTTGTTTACTAAATGTTATGACGCTTTACGAACATGATTGTCTTTAAATTATTACACATACAATTTGTAGGGTAATTTGGACTTTAACTGTGTTTAACAAATCAGACTTTTAGTTCCTGTAGATCGGTATAATGTAAAATACAGATAATAATTAGATTTTCTGGCTTTCTGTAGCATTTTTGGTGTGCAGCTTAAACATTTGGGGCAGAAGATCATTCCAACACTGACTAACTATAAGAAACAGTCACTAAATCAGGGCCATGCAACGTGGCCTTTGATGTTAGCAGTAAATAAAGCTGACTGCCGCTGCCACACCCCTAAGGCCTCATTGTCGGTGTCGTGAGAACTGCATTTTTGTGTATCACTGAATAAAAAATTGTATAATTCATCATGCAAATAATCTGGAATGAAACAAACACAGCTTTCCCCAAAGGGAGAAGCATCTAATGAGCTGGGTAAATTGGAATATTCATACCTCTGCAGTGAGTCTGCTTTTGTGTGTATATTTGTGTGTGCACTTCCTATTGCAAAATGTGTTGATAAATAACAGTCTTGAATATTGTCAGATGTCCTGACAAAGGGGGTTTGGGGTAATTGTAGTAGATCATTGTCACAAATCTGTCAAAGTGACAAATCTGCCAATGTGTTATTGCACAGGATCTGACATGGGAGCTGAAAATTGAAGCAATTACAGTGTTTAACTCCAGAAGCAAATGGAATCAGTAGAAGACCCTTACCTACATGTTTCCCTATGAATTCATAAACTCACAAAGAAAATTAGAGCTAATCCCTAAGCATAGTGCTGTATTTATCATTAGTTTAGTCAAGGCTCTGTGATTATCCCCTTCCCCCATGAGCACACCATCTGAGGCCATTACCGTAGTGCTGCTCTATTAGTTTCCTGTTCATTCACACAGCAGCGGACGACCCGGTACCTGCAATCAAACATGGCTTGCTATTTCCCAACACGGCCAGCTCAGTCTTATTGTGCTTTCAGAGAGCTCTCATCAATTGTGAAGTTGGAAAACTGTTCATTCACTAAATCATAGTTACTAGTAGTTTATGTTTACTTGTATGTTCATGTTTACTTAAATGGCCTTTAGGAAGTACTAAAATGATCACATAAAAAAATCCAGGTAGTGAGTTCCAAAAGTTTGAGACGACTAGAGGAAATATTCCGATCTTGCATTTTTTTCCACATTAATACAAGTTTTTTCATTACAAATTATATTATTCGCATACAATATTGAGTGAAAACTAGAAGTTTTGAAAAAAAAATTCATGAATTTCTAAATTTCTAGTGAAAACAAGGTGGTATACAGTGGCTCACTCATTCAAACATATATTTTGTATATTGTAACGCGGAGCGAGGAGGAAGACACATATGCTGAGATAAATCCAGGGCAAATCCAGGGTCGTGGTCATGACAGTCCAGGTTCAAAGATCCAACATGGATAGAATGAGGGACAGACATGATGAAATACAACCAAGACTAAACCCAGAGAACAAATTACAACAGAGGCTGGAATAACAAACAGCAACCGATACATCCAACACACAGCACAATATCAAACAAACAAAGACCAACAAGACAGTCAGGAAAACACAGGGCTTAAATACAAACAGGGTTAACGAGGGATAACCGGACGCAGGTGGAAAACACAGGTGGGAACATTAAGGGGCAAAATCACAAAACAAGGGGGCTAGACTGGAAAGAAATCAAAACAAAAGCATATGACAGGTTAAAACGTAAACAAAAGCACATGAGGAGACTGGGAGGGGGCAATCATGACATATATCTTTTAAAAATAGCATGACATCTTTTAAAAATGTCAAATAGCATTACAAACATTTTTCAATCTGGAGACATATCTTTGCATATCATGTACATATCTTGGCATTTTATCTTTTTTTATTGTCACTGTGTCGCTGGGACTGTCACTGTGATTGTTAGCCTGACTTGCATGTTGCTATAAATATTTCATCAACATAGTACAACAATGATAAATCTAACGATAATTAAGAAGTAAACGGTAAGGCTGTTGATAATTTACACTAGAAGTCAACACATGACCTTTGTAGGTTAAATAAATGTTGAAAATAATTTACTAAGTTGACCATTTTGTAGTCATCTGATATGATTGGTGTGGAAGGCTTTATGGAAAAATCATTTTTAAAGCAATGTTAAAAGGCTTGGCTATGTACTTTTCAGTCTTTCGGACAAACATCCCATAATTTCTACACCATTATTTTAATAAAGTATTATCTAGCATAATTTCTAGAAAAATCCTGAATTTCCGGCAGTGGATGTGGCCACCTTTTGATGTATTTGGACAGTCCAACACAACTCATAAAGTTGCAAAGTTCCAAAAGCAAGGTGCACTGAAATGTCTTATGAAGTTGTAAATACAAGTGGTAACCTCATACAAGTTGGAAGAGTTTACGAGTGACATATCGTTGCCAGATAATTGCCCGATACCACATAGTAGACCAAGCTAGCAGAGGTCCATCCCAGCAGATATATGTACGTACATGGTTTACATGATTAATTTATCAATTGCTGTTGACCACTTGAACACATACAACTGTAAATATGATTTGGCAACATGACTGCTTTCCAACTTTATGTTAAGGGAATGAGTCCTATCTGAAAGCACCACTATCATACAAAAACACATCAGACTGTGGGCAGAACTTCTGAAACTATGACTAGCTCAGTCTTATACCTTGCGGTCAGGCCCACTCATGGTGAGCTTTGCTGGGCATTAATGGAAAGGGGCCCCCCAGGGGGTGGACAAGCCTTTGAGTGGTTTATGGATGAGGGTGATCGCACCTATCAAAGGCGTAAGGTCAGTGCACCACAGGTCAGGCCCATAATGGATCTCATTTTTCAACAGGATATTTTTTAACTCTTGGGCATGTGTGAACTGACACCAGAATGTGTGTGCAACCAGAATGTGTTCCCACCTCTTCCCACTGACTGACAGGTTCTCCTCATCTTTTCCGATAGGGAGCATTTATCACCCACTCACAGCTTCACTCCCAGTCCCAAGTCAGTGCTCCCAGTAGAGCTCCCACCCAGCTTGCACACACAGAGAGAGACTGGAGAGCCCCCCCCCCCCCCCCCCCCCCCCCCACCATTTTACTTAGGTATGAATCATTGGTGCATGTAATCATTTACTTTTTCTTTTCTTTATAAATGCACAGGCAGTCTATCCCACTCGCACTGTCTTTCTCTTAATCAATCTATCTCAGAGACTCCCACTTGAGTTGCATTCAAGTTGCCTCGTGACTTGCCCTTAAATTATTTGCAATGCAGACTTTAAATTTAAGAATCATTAAACTTTAGAAACATTACGTGAATAAAGCTGATTCTCCAGCAGAAGACCACTCTCCCGCAGCTTGCAGCAGCTTCAGGTTCAAATGACAGTGGGATTAGCTATTAACATAATTATATATGTAACATATAGGTGTATTAACATAGATGAAGTTGCTAGACAAACTACAGATTAACTAACCACTTCAAGCTGTCTCAAACTCTACTGACCCAACTCAACTAGGACATATACCCAAGTGAGTGGAGACTAGATTGGAACCCCAGTGGGTTGAAAAAAAAACTCATACATAAACCTCACTAACACAAGACTTAATTTAGAAATTCATCTGAGGGACTTGAGATTAGACTCATAAATTCACCCCAGTGACTTATTAATTAATTATTATTATTAAGTGACCCTTATTATTCCAACAACAGGAAAATTTCACCTCCACATCCGACCCATCCATGCAGTGAAACACCACATACACACTAGTGAGCACACACATATTAGGGGCAGTGAGCACACTTGCCCTGAGTGGTGACCAGCCCTATACATGGTGCCCAGGGAGCAGTTGGGGGTTAGGTGCCCTGCTCAAATGCATTTCAGTCATGTACTGTCAGCTCAGGGGATCGAACTGCCTCATCAAACTTGAGACTAGAGTCAGACTCATACCCCAGTGTCTTAAGTCTAGACTCAGACAATAGCCCAGTAACTTGAAAGTAGACTTAGGCATTCACCCCAGTGACTCGAAACTAGATTTGGGCATGCAACCCAGTGATTTGGAAGTAGACTTGGACTTGCACCCCAGTGACTGGATAGTAGACCCAGACTTGGTCCCACAGTGGCTTGAGACTAGACTCAGACATACATTCCAGTGACTTGAGACTAGACTCAGACATACACTCCAGTGGCTTGAGACTAGACTCAGACATACACTCCAGAGACTTGAGACTAGACTCAGACATACACACCAGTGACTTGAGACTAGACTCAGACATGCACTCCAGTGGCTTGAGACTAGACTCAGACATACACTCCAGTGACTTGAGACTAGACTCAGACATACACTCCAGTGGCTTGAGACTAGACTCAGACATACACTCCAGAGACTTGAGACTAGACTCAGACATACACTCCAGTGGCTTAGGCCTAGACCCAGATATACACTCCAGTGACTTGAAACTAGACTCAGAAATATGCTTTAGTGGCTTGAAACTAGACTCAGACATACAGTACAGTGACTTGAGACTAGACTCATTCTCGAACTCCAATGACTTGAGACTTGAATGAATGTAGCAACACTGGAAAACACTTTAAATGGTACAGAACATTTATTTAACCTATTTAAAAATTTTTAAATATTTAAAAATATTTTTAAAAATTGGATGCATCTTATTCACAAACATCGTTCACAAATATATTTAGGGAATCAAAGACAGTTCTTGTATGGCATTTTCCAAATAACACTTTTTTCTTATGAAGGAATGAAGGAAAACACACACACACACACATACACACACACATACACACAGACACAATGTGTTCATGTTTTACATGATTTTAAGGACATTTGGTCCCCACAAAGACTTAAACACAAACACACATGCAGCAATCCAGCCCACAGTCCTTCCTCCCAGCAAGGAGCAGATGATCTGCTTTGTCCTCTGTGCTTCTCTATTCAGATTGAACCTAATTAGTGACCTTCTCTCACAGCCACACAATATCCACAGCAAAGTCGCTCTGACGCTGTGTCTTCATTAGTAATCAAAACGCCTCTGCTCATAAAAGTGGTTTATAGACAAACAGAAAGAGAGAGAGGGACCACACAGCGAGAGAAAGACAAGAGAGAGGAGAAAGAGAGAGAGAAAATGGAATAGAGAACAAGGACAGAAAGAAGGCATGTTTAACTGAAAGGGGAGGAAGCAATAGAAGCATGGACATAAATAATGACAGAGAGAGAGAGAGGTTAGAACGAAAGGATGCAAGGAAGAGAGAGGGAGATAGGAAGGAGGAGAAAGAAAGAAAGAAAGAAAGAAAGAAAGAAAGAAAGAAAGAAAGAAAGAAAGAAAGTGTGATAGTGAGAGAAAGAGGAGAAAACAGCAAGACAGAGTAGAGAAGGGGCCTAAAAGAAAAATTACAGACAAGTAGTGATGGAGAAAAAGAGGATATAAACAAGAGAAAGAAAGAATGAAAGAGGGAGAGAAACGGATAGTGAGAGAGAACAGAAAGTGTGAGAGAGAAAGGAAAGGAGAGAGGGAGAGAGATAATGAAAAAGGATAATAAACCAAGAAAGGAAGAGAAAGAAAGAAAGGAACAAAGGAAGGAAGAAAGGAATAAAGAGAGATGTGAAAAGAGAGAAATAATTATACATACACTCACCGGCCACTTTATTAGGTACACTTGTTCAGTTGCTTGTTAACACAAATAGCTAATCAGCCAATCACATTGCTGCAACTCAATGCATTTAGGCATGTAGCGGTGGTCAAGACAACTTGCTGAAGTGTAAACTGAGCATCAGAATGGGGAAGAAAGGTGATTTAAGTGACTTTGAACGTGGCGTGGTTGTTGGTGCCAGACGGGCTGGTCTGAGTATTTCAGAAACTGCTGATCTACTGGGATTTTCACACAAAACCATCTCTAGGGTTCACAGAGAACGGTCCGAAAAAGGGAAAATATCCAGTGAGCGGCAGTTGTGTGGACAAAAATGCCTTGTTGATGTGAGAGGTCAGAGGAGAATGGGCAGACTGGTTCGAGATGATAGAAAGGCAACAGTAACTCAAATAGCCAACCAAAATCTCTGAGCAATGTTTCCAACACCTTGTTGAAAGTATGCCATGAAGAATTAAGGCTGTTATGAAGGCAAAAGGGGTTCTGACCTTTTAATGTACCTAATAAAGTGGCCAGTGAGTGTATATGGCCTCAAGAGATGAAGAGAGGGAGAGAGAGGAGAAGGATATGGTTGAGAGAGAAAGGAAAAGGAAAAAGAATGATGATGAGAAAGAGAGAGAGAGACAGAGAGAGAGAGAGAGAGAGCAGTGCTGCAGTGGTGCAACCCCTCTGCTAACATATAACACTAGATGGCAGTAGTGACTAAAATCAATACCGATAAGGATGCAGCGTGTCAGCCGTTCTACAGAGTCGATGGCCAAATGTTGATTCAGGGCCTATACACTACACTTGCTGCTGACATTGTTCTATGAAGATCGCTCTGTTCCATAAAAGAGGTCAGCTAGAACCCAGGACTGATCTTTCTTATAGATCTCTGGAATAAACTAGGTTTGTCATTAGCAGTTTGACCTACAGCCCCTCTACTCATGATATTGTGAATGTACTATAGAGCCTCTGTCCTTACAGAGAGGCACAGTAATAAGAGAAGAGGGTATCACAATTTGTCCACTCCAGCATGACCTGAAAGGCCGTTTCTGATGATGAGGGATACTATACCTTAACGATCTTTTAACAGCACAGCACCGTTCACAGCTGCCCTTGTATTTATGACCCTAGACGATCCCTCTTAGCTCCTAATGGTATTTAGTCAGAGATTTGTCAGTATTGCAGCGTGTCGTATTTTCTCATTTATATCTGGAGTGTTGGAGCTGCACTGTTATGATAAGTAGCATTTTAAAAGAGCTTGTTCCCTCCCCCCTCGCCTCCATCCCTCTCTCAGGCTGTGTTTGTGGAAGAGAGTGATGAGGAGTGGATGATTGGAGTTTTGCTAAAGACTAACTACATGCACCAGATGCCAGGTCATAAAGCATCTACTGTGAGGACGCCAGTTCTCTCTCTCTCTCTCTCTCTCTCTGTCTCTCTCTCTCTGCCTCTCTCGCTCACTGCCTGCTTCTTCTCGTTCCATCTTCTCCTTAATGGAGACTCAAAGGAGACCAATTAAACATAAAAGGACTTTGGAGTTGGAGAAAACGGTGCACTGTGATTCCACTTGTGAAGAACCTTAAACGTAGCTACATAGATTTACATGTCGCACCTTTGAACATGCTAATTAAAAAGGAGTAGTCAAGGCACGGTTCTCTTTCGTTTGTTCCATATTAGCCTTCTTGTGTGACCTCTACTATTTTGGTCTTTTACAGAGGATACAAAGATGCTGCCAAACTCTGTTCTCCAATTAGTCCAAACCAGAGCACAATTACTGAGATGGCATTTTTGCCCTGACTTTGAATGGGTTAGATGTTGACTAACATTAAGCAATGCATTTGTTAACATGAACAACACATTAAGTACTAGTTTAATAAAGACTGGTTCACATTAGTTAATGTTGTATTCACAGTTGAGCAACGTTAATGTGTTTGATAACATTACAAGGAATCAATCTTTATCTTCCACTAGCCTTAAAATTGAATGATTTACGTTGTACCACAAGTTGGTCCCCCACAAGGAAGAAAGTTCCCCACAACATGAGCATATGAACAGGATTAGGTCCCTACAATGTAATAAACCATAAACCTGGTACACATACACACGCACACAAAGATAGACCAAAAGAAAGTATGAACACTGCCTGGTGCATAAAGATGGGAAGTGAGTGAATGTTATCATTTGTACATGTAATTGAGTAAGTTGCTGTTGACAGAAGAAAACCTCCAAATCTCCAAAATGGTAACTTTACAGGAGAAGGAAAAAACATACTTTACTTTTAATGTAAGTCAATGGAACCAGAATTTTTACTAAGTCATTTTGAGTGATTTCTAATCTATTCATCATGAAATTTACATATAATATAAAGGACAACAGGCATTTTCACATTAAGTTCAAGTAATCTCTTTAATTCCACAAACAGGAAAATTCCACCTCCGCATTTAACCCATCCGTGAAGTGAAACACCACATACACACTAGTGAGCACACACACACTAGGGGGCAGTGAGCACACTTGTCCGGAGCAGTGAGCAGCCCTATCCACGGCGCCAGGGGAGCAACTGAGGATTAGGTGTCTTGCTCAAGGACGCCTCAGTTATGGACTGTCAGTGCTGGGGATCGAACTGGCAACCTTCCAGTCACAGGTCCAGTTCCCTAACCTCCAGCCCACGACTGCCCCATTATACCTGAAAAACTGAAAAACAAGCTACTATTTAACACTTAGTGAATCTCAATATATCTATGAAGTATATGAACAAAAATAGGAATGAATGCAATTGTATATAACTATATGTATATATATATATATATATATATATATATATATATATAGTATAACTATTATTAACACAGTGTCTTTTGCTTTATGTTAACAAATATATCAGCTAATGTTAGCTGACAATTAGAAAACAACTCTAACTGGTGCTGTTACTTGTTTACCTACTGTTAGCGAATCATTTTAGATGTAGCACCTCGTGTGTTGTTCTTGCTAAAGAAATGCATTACTTCATATTCGTTAGTAAACACTTATTGTAAAGTGCTGCCCTTGAGTGTGTGTGAGCCGCTGACCTTTGACTTCCTCATCATTCCAACCCAGATTGACAGGGTCTCAGTTTTTGGCAGGCAGGCCCTGCTCAATGCACATAAAGCCATAAAAAGGAAAACAGAATAATAAAACAAAATAATCTGGTTCTGTTTAAAGAGCCCATATCATGGAAAAGGGATAATGGATTGCTATGTAGTAAGGAAACATTCAAAATACTTCAGTTCATACAGCCCAAATATGGAGACCAAGCTGTAAAATCATTGTTTTTATTTAAAACAAAAAGGAATAAACTCAACCGATTTTGTGACGTGATGAAATCTGACTGTTTTTGGCTCTTTTATTTTTAAGAGTGTAGGTGCTTCAAGTCTGCTCTTCAATTAGTCAAAACCAAAGAGCAATTAGCAAGATGACATTTTCACACTCACTTTTATTGTGTATTAACCACTGACCACGGGCTTCTTCATAATTCCCACCATCTAGTATTCTTATTAGTATTGCTATTATTATTGCTTTTATTATTAATACTATTACTATTTATTTTTTTCATTTTCATCTTCACTTTACTGGATTAGAAACGCAAGGAGATTTGTGTTTATACAAAGCTTGCGTGAAGCTGAGGCAGCACAGGTGTTTGAAATGGCCTTGCGGACAATGGCTAATTGTTGGCCGTTTTTAACAGAGGCGCGGTAATGAGTGCCGTGCGCCCGGCCAGAGTCCCACAGCACTCTGGGTATTAATCAGTACTCATTTGTCATAATAGCAGGTAAACAGAGTTACAGCCGCCTCTTAGTCACAGAAAATGAGTCTGCGCCGCACGCCAGAGCCAAACAAAAGAGTCTAACTCAGTCAGAGCTGCTCTCACTGAGGAACTAAATGCCTCGCTTTCTCCGACTGCTTCCGCTGAATCTACACTGAACTAATTCACAAAATGAATGCTGTGTTTTTTTTTTTTCCTGCTACGTGTAGTACACTTGTATGCTTGTGTAGTACTGTTCTTACTGGAGTGAAGAAAACTTTCATTTTGGTTTATTCTGTTTCATTTTTCTCTGCACAACTTTTATAGAGGTGTGGGCGGGGGTGGGGGTGGGGATGGGGGATGTGGTGGTGGCGGGGGTCCACATGTCAGAAAAAAGACCAAGTCTTCAAAAACATAGTAAAAATATAGTAAATAAATAAAAATAAATAAATGTAAAAAATATTTTTTTTTGCCATGGCATAGAAGAACCACATTTTTATTAGTGGATACTGAATCTTAGAGCGACATAAACTTTTTTTTTTTTGGGGGGTGTGTCGTTAAATCACATGCAGGACTTGTGTGTCTATTTCTCCAAATGGGCCTTAAATTGTCCTAAAGAAACTTATTTTTCTTTGTGCACATGTGTACATGTGTTTTTTCAGCTTACACCACAATTAATATGATCTCAGGTGGATATCAGCCCTCCATTGATTGAGGATCCTGTGACTGGTGGCTCTATAATCTGCTAGTATTCATTCTGAGTGTTTGTGAGAAACATACTGCTTCTGTGTTTGCTTAATCTGTTTTCTCTGTTTTTATTGTATGTTAACCATCCGTAGACCAACAGGGTTAACTATTACAGAGAGTGGAGACTACAGTTTAGCTTTCCAACAAAAGCTGGTGGTAAGATTTAAATCCACTGAAAAAGTAAATACTTCTGTGCTCCTTTACTTGTGCATCTTGTGTGGATTTTGGCATGTATAGTGATAATCCTCTCTCCACCACTAGTGATAACAATAGTGGTTCAGTTTGTGAGAAGTGCCAGTTAATTTTTACTCTGGTGGAGAAGGTGAATCAGTTAGAGGTGCGCATCCGGGGTTTAATCAGGGATAGAGAGCAGAGTTCAGTGTTATCTACCCCAGGTGCCTCAAGGAGAGTTAGTGCCCCACCGAATCTGGCATTAGAGCCCCCGCAGCAGGGTGAATGGGTGACGTGAATGTGTGGCGGCATAGTAACAAAGCTAAATCTAGCGCTAAACCTAAAGCTAGTCCACCTGAGCACCACACAACACCTGTTCACATGTCAAAGTTTTCTCCACTCAGTGACTTTGTTGCAGACCTAGCAGTGAGCACTGAGAAAGTAATAATTGCAGGAGATTTTAATATTTACTATCAGAACACAGCAGATCCATTAAAAAGGCATTCTCATCTTAGACTCTGTAGGCCTTACTCAAAATGTAATAGGGCCTACACATGACTGTAATCACACTTTAGATTTAGTTTTGACTCTAGGTGTTGACATACATAATCTAACTTTTCTTCCACAAACTTCAGTAATTTCAGATCATTACCTAATTTCATATGAACTAGGTCTTAGTGAAAATGTATATACATCACCCCATTATTGCATGAAGCGTTCAATAATGCCAAATACAGCTCAGCACTTTAATGAAATCGTTACAGACTTATCAATCATAGCATTTCCTTCATCATACCCAACAGAGTTAGACAGATTAACAGACTGCCTAGAAAATACGTTCCAATCAATCTTAAATAACATTGTGCCTATAAAAACTAAAATGATGCAACAGAAAAAGCTCGCTCCATGTTACAGCAATGAAATGCATACCTTAAGACAGACAGTACAGAAATTACATCACAGGATGCTGGTTTTCTACTGATTCCTAAAATTCTGAAGACTTCAATGAGGGGAAGAGTTTTTTCTTACAAAGCAATATCCCAGTTAATGTTTGGGACTCTGACACAGTCTCAACCTTAAGTCTAGACTGAAAACATACTTGTTTAGTTTAGCTTTTGATAATTAGCCTTCCCCTTTAGACAAATGCAGGAGATCCAGGGGTTCATGGATGCAGAGGCTTATGGTAAACTGAGATGTTGGTGCTGTTGTCCCACCACTTCACGCGATCACACAGGTTTGTTGATGGTGGAGTGGGGGGATGCCAGTGTCTCAGGGTGCTCTCCTTTCTATGTTGCCTTCTGGTTCTCTCCTTTTAGTTTATGCTATTATAGTTAGATCTGCCGGAGTCACCAGCCACACTCTGGGGGAATTTTTTTTTTCTTCATATTTCCTACAGTCATAATCCTGAGCAGAACTAATTTTGTCTCTTTACTCTTCCTGAGATATTGACTGCCCTCTTTTCCTGCTGAACGCTGTTGGAAGACTGACCATCAGGGCCTCCTCACCATCACCGACCCGGTCTCCTGTTCATTTGTGCCAACTGCAACACCCTCAATTACATCACCGTGCCATCCAGATGTACTAGCATTGAGATAGGATGAGACTGTTCCAGCTCACTCCCACTTTTCATAAGGTCAGAGACTGCCTCAGTCAGAGACTGCCTCAGTCAGAGACTGCCTCTACCAGTGCAGTTTCTAAAGCTTTACCATCCAGACTTCAAACAAAGATCCTCTTAGCTTTTATTTGGATACTTTTAAGATCACATTTGTCCGACACGGAGCCCTTGAACGCTTCCACCAGACTCTAAATATTTGTTTGCAGACATTCTGTGTCGAGTCTGAAAAGGAGTGTGATGACGGAATACCGCTCCTCATGTTCCCTCTCCATGAAGTTGTACAGGAGTCCACTGGTTTTAGCCCCGCTAAGTTGATGTTTGCACACATGGTGTATGGTCCTTTAAAGTTGCTGAAAGACCAGCTGTTGCATGACCAGAGTCCTGTGAAAGGTGACTTGCTAAGTTATGTGAACAGATTTTGTGAAAAACTTTACAAAGCTTATGATGCTGCTAAAGTGTCTCTCTCTTCTGCACAGTCTGCCATGAAGGCAACCTTTGACAAAAAGGCAAAGCCCCAAGAATTCAAACCCTGTTTTAGTGTTGTTGTCCCTGCCTGGCTCTGCCTTGCGTTCAAAATTTTCTGGTCCATATGAGGTTTACAAGAATTTGAGTGAAGTCAATTATGTAATCTCTACTCTAGGCCGTAGGCGTAAGCATCGTGTGTGCCAGATAAATATGTTGAAGCCGTATGTAACCCGTGAAAGTAAAGAATGCCTTAAACCAGCCATAGTGTCTCCTCCAGGTTGCAAACCTGCTCTAGTAACTGTAGTGCCTGATCCTGACAGCATCAGTAATGATTATTATGATAGTCTAATGCCTCATTCTGTATCTGTTTTGTCTGCCCATTTGCAGAACTCAGAGCTGCTGCCTCAGCTGGATGCCATCTTGCAAGATCTGTCTGATGACGTCTGTGCTGATTTGAAGTCCTTGTGTAAGGAATATGCAAGCCTTTTTACAGATGGGCCACGACAAACCAACAAACTAAAACACAACAATGATGTTGGTAATAGTTGTCTCATTAAACAGAACTACTGTCATGTCAATCCTGTTAAATGTGCCTATATACGTACTGAGGTAGATTATCTCGTTAAACATGGTTTCTCCATGCATTCTGATCCCTAAACCAGATGTCTCTTTCCAGTTCTGTACTGACTACAGGAAAGTGAATGCCATCACAGTCCCTGATTCACATCCCTTGCCTAAAATTGAGGATTGTGACGAAAGTGTGGGTTCTGCCAAATATGTGACTAAATTCGATTTAATTAAAGGTTACAGGCAAGTTCCTTTAACTGAACATGCCACAGATATTTCTGCTTTTGTGATGCCTGATGCTTTTGTGCAATGTTCTATCATGGCTTTTGGCATGTGAAATGCCCCAGCAACATTTCAAAGACTCATGAGTTGTGTACTTCAGTCTGTGCCGAACTGTCCTACCTATTTAGATGTGGTGATTTTTACACCCACGTGGGCCGAGCACATGTGCACTTTGCAAGAATTTTTGGCAAACTATGGCAAAGCTACCATTCTTTACCTGGGAAGAGAGGTTGGCCAAGGTCATGTGTGCACTCCATTTGACACAATCCAAGCTGTCCTTCGTTACCCTGTGCCACGAACCAGACGAGAGCTACATAGATTTTTAGGTATGGCTGGGTACTACCGTGTCTGTTGTATAAAAACCTTTCTGTGGTGGCTCTGTGCAATATATGATGCATTGCTCGTTACTCATACTGCCGTTTCACTTGGTTATTAAGCATAAGAAAGGCTCAGACAATGTGGTAGCTGATGCCTTGTCTCGCTCCCTTTAATTAATTTAGTTCCTAAAATCTTTTTTTGATGCCCCTCCAGGAAGCTAATAAAATGGCAGCAAAAATCCAGACGTGGGAGAGAGACCGAGCAGAGGGTGGAGAGAGAGAGAGAGAGAGAGAGAAAGTTTTGGTTTTGGGCTGTTTTGTTGGTTGTGTGCTGTGTGGGTGTTTGCTGTTTTGTATCCTGAGTTCTGTGTGTTTAGCTCAGGTTTAGCGTGTGATAGACTTTGTGTGTAAATAGTGTCTCTGTTCATTGTGACTGTGCCGGAAGCGGGTAAGTGCCACCTTCCTTGTGTGGTTTTTCATAAACCCCACTGTACTACATTTTCTGGCCTTATACCCTTAGGCAGGAACTTAACAGACTACCATGTATCATCAATATAATATATATATATAAAGTATGTTGTTACACCTCTATCATACAAGAGGCAGCTTTGGTTTAGTTGGCTGAAGGACACAGGGTTGAGAGATCTTACTCTAATTCATAAAGAAGGCATTTTAAACATGATTTCATGATTTCTCTGATTAAGCATGTGTGTGTAATCTCTGCTCCTTTGCTTTGCTAACACACCATCTCTCAGCCTTTTGTTCACCATTTGTTTCACTCATCTCTAAGGCTGAATGATACATTTAGTGGCAGAGCTGAGATGAATTGTGTTAGCGTGGGTGTAGAACTAAAGCGCCTTGCTCTCCTAGGAGCAGTAGTTATGAGCATTACGAAGGGGGAGGGGCAGAGCATATAGGCTCATGATGCACACTCCTTATCATGTAAGACTAACACATGGCTGAAAATGCTAGTAATGTTAGCGCTTTACAATTAGTAAACCAAAGTAACCAAAAATCAGTCTTGTGTAAAAATCCAAGTATCACAGTCTTCCACAAGAGAATTTCTCATAGAACTGCAGAGGAACTTCTTAGTAGGGTAACGTGGGGGGTGAAAGCTAAGATGTACCCTGCCCCTTGTTTTCGTCCAGACTAATCCAGAAACATTAACTGACAGGCTGGATTATGGACAGTTCTTTTTTCAGTTTCATCTATGACATATGTCTGTCATCATTAGTGAAGATTTAGATTTGTTTGGTGGACACACAAACAAAGGGCTGGCTGTTGCCTTTTGGGAGCCCTATGCCACATTTTTCAGGAGGACCTACATGTTGTCAAGAGTTTAAAAATTACAGATGAGAGCATAATTTTTTCAAACAAACTTCAATAATGATAAATACAAATCCAGTGAAACAAACAAACAAGCCATCAAATCCAAAGCCACATTTGATCTAATCCTGGATTTTCTCTCTCACAACAGTGAATCTTTTTACTGGGACACATCACCATGGCAACTTATGCTACATGTCTAACCTTCTCTGGGGCAGTAAGCACCAAGATGGTGACTTCTTTCTTCTTTTAAGTGCTTTACTTTCTCCATATATTCTCTTTCCTTCTTGGAAAAATAAGGCACTTGATCCTTCCTCATGTTTCATATGGCTGACTTTTTTTGCCTTAGGCATCACACTAGCTATCTGTTGTAACTGTGGATTGTTTGGGGCGCCCCCCCCCCCATGGCTGAATGTTGTGTGTTCCTAGTGAGGAAGAGAGTTGGGGGGGGGCACGCAACGCGCATGCGTGTCACCGAGGGAACTTTGCCCCTGATGGATGTTAACCGGGAGTTTTGTTTAATAAAGATGCACCGTCAGGTTAATGCGTGCTAGAAACGAAGTGAGTGACTCCGTTATCTTATTAAGAAGTACAAGTTGAGAAGTTGAGTTGTAACAAACTGGCGACGAGGATACACTTGGATTATCGCCTGACGTAACCTCTGGGACGAGTGAATCACCTGGCTTGACATGGCGACATTTGGGAGGATAGATGCTTTTGACTCAAACACAGAACAATGGAGCAGGTACGCCGAAAGGCTGAATTTTTACTTTGTCGCCAATGGCATTACTGACGATGATAAGAAGAGAGCCATACTTTTAACGGTGTGCGGGCCGCTTGTTTATGGAGTGCTTCGTGATTTAATTGCACCAGCTGCCCCCGCGGACATGTCTTTTGATGATTTAGTAGCCAAGCTACAGGACCACTACGAACCAAAGAACAATGTCATAGTGGAAAGGTTTAAGTTTCAGTCCTGCACACGCAGCTGTGATGAATCTGTGAACTCTCTCGTTGCGCGTTTGAAACATCAGGCTGCGCGATGTGAATTTGCCGCCACGTTAGAAGAAAGGCTGAGGGACCAGCTCGTGTGGGGCATAAATAGTGAGCAGCTCCAAAAACGTCTCTTGGCAGTCTCCAATTTAACATGGGTGAAAGCATTAGAGACGTGCTTGGCTTTTGAAACGGCGGAGAAGGGGGCTTTAGCCTTACAGCCCCCAAAAGACATCAACAAAGTGGCACCACGTTATCCGTCCAGCAAGGCTATGAGGGGGCCTAGCACCAAAGCAACACCATCTCAGTCACAGAGCTGCTACAGATGTGGTGAGGCCCACAGGCCTGAGAGCTGCCGATTTAAAGATGTAGAGTGCCGCTACTGCAGTAAGCGGGGCCATATCGCCCGCTGGTGTCGCAAAAAGGAACGGGATAGCCAGAGCCCTATGCCTGGCCGGGCTGGGGCCAATGCAATCACTGAGCAGCACCCGGATGGACGGGATGACAGTGTGGAAGAAGACCTCGCACATGTCCTTGCTGTGACAGAGAAAGCACCCAGCCAAATAATTCTGGATTTAAACATCAATGGCACGGAGACACGGTTTGAGGTTGACACTGGGGCGTCCCGCACTGTCATGTCAGAAAGTACGTTTTCACAGCTGCATGCACACACACCCTCGCTGGTTTTGGAACCATGTAACATTTCTCTCAGATCATACACCGGCCAGCACATCAGATTGAAGGGGGCTACTCAAGTAACGGTGTCTTACAAAGGGAACCCCTACCACCTTAGCGCACTTGTGGTGGCGGGTGAGGGCTCCAATTTGCTGGGGCGTGACTGGATCAAAATTCTGCCCTTAGATTGGCCTGCGCTGCTGGACGGGCTCTTCCTGGTGTCTGATTGCTCCCTAGCAGCTGTTCTTGAAGATCACAAGTCTGTGTTTGAAGATAAGCTAGGGGAGTTAAAGGGAACAAAAGTAACCATTAATGTGGATGACACGGTGCCGCCGCGTTTCTGCAAAGCGCGGCCGGTTCCGCTGGCCTTGCAAAAGAAAGTCGAAACAGAGTTGACTCGGTTAGTGGAATCAGGGATCCTCCAGCCGGTGACTTACTCAGAGTGGGCTGCTCCAATTGTGCCAGTTCTAAAGGGAGATGGTTCCATCCGCATCTGTGGAGACTATAAACTGACAGTGAACGTGGCATCTCGAGTAGAACACTACCCACTCCCACGCATCGACGAGCTATTCGCCAAGCTGGCTGGAGGTGTCTGCTTTTCCAAGTTAGATATGTCCCATGCATACCAGCAGCTGGTTTTAGCAGAAGACTCGCGAAAACTTGTAACGATAAATACCCATCGCGGTTTATTCCAGTACACGCGCCTTCCATTTGGTGTGTCATCTGCATGTGCCATTTTTCAGAGGGCGATGGAAGGCTTGCTGGCAGGGATAGACCACGTTGCTGTGTACCTAGATGACATACTTTTGACAGGTGTCACCCAGGCCCAACACCTGCGCACCCTGGACCTAGTGTTGTCTCGGCTAGAGGAAGCAGGGCTTCGACTAAAACGGTCCAAATGCGTTTTTATGGCCCCTGAAGTGGAATATCTGGGCCATAAGATTTCAGCAAGGGGGCTACAGCCCCTGGAAAAGAAAGTACAGGCAATCAAGGATGCCCCAAAGCCACAGAACGCCAGTGAGCTCCGAGCATACCTGGGCATGCTCAACTATTATGGGCGCTTCCTTCCAGACTTGGCCTCAGTGCTCGCCCCTCTGCATGCTTTGCTCCGGACAGGAGCGAAGTGGGAATGGATTGCTGTACATGACAAAGCATTCAAGGAATCAAAGGCCATGCTGACGTCAGAGGCGCTGCTGGCTCACTACAACCCTGCATCACCACTGGTGATCGCTGCTGATGCTTCACCCTTTGGCCTTGGCGCGGTGCTGTCACACAAGTACCAAGATGGAACTGAACGGCCAGTGTGCTTTGCCTCCCGAGCCCTCACTCCAGCCGAAAGGAAGTATGCCCAAGTGGAGAAGGAGGCTTTGGCAGTGATCTACGCAGTTAAGAAATTCCACCAGTTCGTATATGGGCACCAATTCACAATCCAGACAGATCACAAGCCCCTTCTTGGGTTGCTCGGGGAGCTGAAAAATATACAGCCCACAGCCTCAGCACGCCTGCAAAGGTGGGCACTCCTCCTGATGCAATACCAATACACCCTGACTTATAAACCGGGGGCGCTGATCGCGCACGCAGACGGCTTGAGTAGGCTGCCGTTGCCCCACAATGCACCAGACCCGCCGACTCCCCCAGAGCTTGTGTGTCTGATGCAGCAGCTTCAGACAGCGCCCATCACCAGTGGACAGTTAAAAGATTGGACCCGTCGGGACCCCCTGTTGGCTCGAGTATGCCAATTTGTGACGGCGGGTTGGCCTCTGACCTGCCCAGCGAGTGAGTTGCTGCCATATTTCAAGAGGCGCGATGAGCTCACTGTTGAAGATGGAGTTCTGTTATGGGGGCTCCGGGTCATAATTCCCCCCCGGGGTCAGCGAGCCCTCATGGAAGAGCTACATGAGGCTCACCCTGGGGCATCACGGATGAAAGCTGTAGCACGGGCGTACATGTGGTGGCCTGGGCTAGACGCGGCCCTAGAAGATCTAGTGAAATCCTGCACTGCTTGTCAACAAATCAGGAACGCTCCCCCGGCGGCGCCCATGTGTCCATGGGAGTGGCCTGGCAAGCCTTGGACACGCCTGCACGTTGATTACGCTGGCCCCTTTTTAGGCGAAATGTTCCTGGTGCTGGTTGACTCCCACTCCAAGTGGCTGGAAGTGTTTCCAGTGAAGTCCGCCACTTCAACCTCTACCGTGGACCATCTGCGTGATGTGTTCAGCACACATGGCCTCCCTCACACTGTTGTGTCAGATAATGCCTCTGTGTTCACCAGCTCTGAATTTGAGGAGTTTCTGAAGGTGAATGGTGTTCGCCACCTGACCTCTGCGCCCTACCATCCGTCCTCAAACGGGCTGGTGGAGAGGGCAGTCCAAACGCTAAAAAAATCATTGAAGAAAATGTCAGGGGGAACACTAAGGGCCAGGCTTGCAAGATTCTTGGCGGCATATCGGTTCACTCCGCATGCCACCACCGGGCAGTCCCCAGCAGAGATGCTGTTCGGTCGCCGTGTGCGCACCAGATGGGATCTGCTGCGGCCAGACATTCAATCGAGGGTTCTCCGTGGTCAGGAGACAATGGTGGCCAACTCCAAAAGAAATTCAGTCATTCGAGACCTACCACTCAGTGCCGCTGTGTGGGTCAGAGATTTTTCTGGTCGGGAGAAGTGGCTGCCAGGCACAGTGATCGACAAGACGGGGCCTCTGTCTTACAGGGTGGAGGTAGCAGGGAATGTGTGGCGTAGGCACGTCGACCACCTGCTATGCAGAAACACTTCGCTGCAAGCCAGACCGGACTGGGAGCCGGAGAGTAGCGACCAGCCCGGTCCTGTTCCTCCGGCAGACTCTGACGCGGAGCTCCCAGAGGCGGATGAGGTTCCGGGCCCAGAGTTGGCAGAAACGGATGACCGCGAACCTGCTGTTGTGCCCCGGAGATCTTCTAGAGTGAGGAAAGTACCTTCTCGTTTAAATTTGTAGACGTAATTAGGGCGGAGGGCCTCAAGAAGGGGCATAATAATCCCCCGGCCTATCCGCGAGAGTGTGGGCAGTCTACCCCTCACTCTCAGTTAGTTCAAGTTCATGTGTTCCTTTATTTAGTAGTTATAACTATATATATTAAGAAAAGACTGGGGTTCCTAGTTCGGACTTTGGGGGGAGGGATGTTGTAACTGTGGATTGTTTGGGGCGCCCCCCCCCCCATGGCTGAATGTTGTGTGTTCCTAGTGAGGAAGAGAGTTGGGGGGGGGCACGCAACGCGCATGCGTGTCACCGAGGGAACTTTGCCCCTGATGGATGTTAACCGGGAGTTTTGTTTAATAAAGATGCACCGTCAGGTTAATGCGTGCTAGAAACGAAGTGAGTGACTCCGTTATCTTATTAAGAAGTACAAGTTGAGAAGTTGAGTTGTAACACTATCATTGTGATATGTCTAGGCAGAAAGCTTAATAACTATTTAACTAGCAAGCCTGGTGCTATTAAGATTAAATGACCCTTATTAGTCCCTCAACAGGGACATTTCACCTCCACATTTAACCCATCCATGAAGTGAAAGACCACATACACACTAGGGGGCAGTGAGCACACTTGCCCGGAGTGGTAGGCAGCCCTATCTGCAGCTCCTGGGGAGCAGTTGGGGGTTAGGTGCCTTGCTCAAGGGCCTTTCAGTCACGTACTGTCAGCGCTAGGGATCAAACCGGAAATATAAGCTATAAGCAAAAACAAGCTAAACCTAAAAAACTATAGAAGCTGCTTTGTTTTTATGTTGTGATTTTAAGACATGAAATCATGCAGTTCAAGCTAACTAAGTAATCAAAGCCACTCATCTCTCTTCTGATACAACTGTCACCAGCGGCCCACCTTTGCCTTGATCTGATTGGTCAGTATAGGAAAAACACTTGCGATGTAGGCGACTTGACTTTGACTTGATGAAACATGAGGTGCTCAGTGCACCAAACAGTGAAAAATGCATTCCTCAAATAAAAAAAAAAGGAAGAAAAGAAAATGCATACACTGTGAACCCTCTGCTTATTGTGTTAATATTGAGGCAGTGCTGGAGTGCATTGAAGTGAATTCAGTTTGAAAGATGATGATGATTTGGAATCGTTTGCAATCCTGAACATGCTCCCAGTTCCTTATTTAACAATGGCAGATGAAAAGCCATTTTGCTTGGGCTCTGTTTGCTGAGAGGACCTGCACTGTGTGTACTTCCGAAAGATGCAGCTATTGTTAATGAACAGAGAAATGCACTTTTTTCAAAGCTGCAATTAGTGGGGTGGTACTGCTGTCTCTGAGTTATGCCTTAACCCTAACAGGAATAAACAATCAATTAGCAGGCTTTGTGGGCGGACTTTTACAACCCAAACCACTCTTCCCTGAAGGTGATGCTTCACGATGAACTTCTGTTGGCAGCAAAAAAACATTTCAAAAACCCAGATAGTTTCACAAGGTCATTTTTATTACATCTGTTTTCCACTTTGGCAAATGAGTAAATCAGTGCTACCAATAATTTTTTTTTTTTTTTTTAATTTTTAATTGAGGTGTGAGATGGGGAAATAAGATCTTTATATATGAGGTGCATGTGTGGGCTTTAAGACTGTGAAAAATCTTTGGGCTTGAAGTCTATAGAGCTCGTTAAACAAACAAGAGAGGAGACCTATTTAGCCCTAATAAGCATAAACTCTATGGAAGATAAAAATCCGCAGGGGATTATTTTTCCTCATCCCTCAGAGTGACAGGCCCATTATATGGCATGTGGAATTTATGAGATGATCATCTTTGATGGCCTGGATGTCCAGGGCTTCCAGTAATGTCTATGGTAATGATGCTCTTTTGGCAACTGTCTCTGAGTCAGCCTCAAATGAAAGTGATTGTTGATGGCTTTATTTATGTGAAAAATCTTTCAGCACCCTCATTTTCCAGCCTTATTTATGTTATTTCCTGTGGTGCTGCATCACCTCTGCATTTGTGGCTTTTGTGGATGTGGTGATTGGGAATGTCCTTCAGACAACTTATGCAAATAGCTCCGACCAGCAGCAGCTGATGATGCCAGGTAGTCTGTGGTCGGCAAGAGAATCTTCCGTTACTGTTACTCTGTCCTGTGTGTTACTGTGTACTGTCTGCACTGACTAGAGTATTCTGTGCTATGACTTGCTCTAGGGGGCTGAACACCAACTGTGGGGATCTACCGTAGGTTTCCTGAACAAAAATATCTCATATTTATAATATATCAGAAATCATTATATGTGTTATGCATGAAATTCCTGGCTGGTAATATAGGTTGTTTGTAATTTGCCAGAAATTGAGCCACTGGGAGAACAGCAGGTCGAGCACAGCCACCTGGGTGGCAATCAGATATTTTTGCACGGGCCGTGTACTTTGAAATGCAGGAAATATTGAAGGCGTGGGTCCCAATTATCACATGTGAAGAACGAATGGCAAAAGGCAACAACATCATAAAATATAAACCTTAAGTGGAGAAATGTATTTCATCAGCCTGAACCTCCTCTCTAAAGAGCACAACTGCATTAAATCTCAATATTTGAGCAGGGCTACTACTGAAGGGCTGCCTCTGACTGATTTAAAACGAGATTCTCTGGGTGATGTCTCCAGGAATTTCCTCAGAGCAGGCTGATGTAGGCCTAATAAAGGCAGTGAGAAGAAATTTAGAACCATTTGGGGGATTTCAGTTGAAGTGTATGGTCTTACGAACTACCTCACTCTGCTCAATGCAAATGACCCAGACCAGCAGCACTTGATGATAGTGGGTAGCCTGTGATCTGCAGAGGAGTCTTTTATAACAGGTACTGTGTCCTGTGTGTTGCTGTGTACGTTTTTGCATTGACCAAATTATCGAGTGATCACCAGCCTAGTCCTGGAGATTTACGATCCTGTGGTGTCTGAGTCCAACCACAATCTGCTGCACCTAAACCATCTTAATTAACTTAAGCAGTAGTCCTGGATAGGCTCCATCAGAAGCATTAGTGTTAGGTAAGGGGTGGTGAGGGTGGGCAAAATGTTATAAACAGGTTGGAACTAAACTTGAAGGTAGATCTTGAAGAGGAGGGTTGGTGATCACTGACCTAGAGTATTTGTTTAAACAACAATTTTTACAATGAGCATAAATTCCATCTCATCTTTGCATGGTGGGAGATAAAGCAATAAGCCACTTGGGACTTAGCATTACTGTGATTTTACGGTTAAGGGATGTTCTTAGGTACAATATGAGTCCATGAAACTCTGGTACCAGTGGTAATTTTACTGAAATGCATGGCCTCAAATGGCTTATTTCTTCCATAAAGTTGTGACACCATTAAATATGATACAATATACAATTTACAGTTAATAATTTAAGCTCTAATTAATAATAATTGCATTTTTTTCAATTAGAAATGAGGTTCATACTTTTGTTGAACAACTATGGAGGGCTTGAGGAGGACAAAACTTTTCATTTTTTCATCATGTAGGCAAGTAATGAAAATATCACAGTACTGCAGTGTTTAAAGTGTTTGGGAACTGAGGAGACCAATCATTGTAATTTTGAATGTGAAATAATTTCCCATTCTTGCTTGATTTAGGGTGTCAGCTAATAAAAACCTCTCCTTTGTTGTATTTTTTATTTCATAATGTGTCGAAGGTTTTCAGTGAGTGACAGGTTTGGACTGCAAGCAGGGCAGTTTATCACCCAGACTCTTTTACTATGGAGCAATGCTGTTGTAATACATGCATAATGCCGTTTGACATTGTTTTGGTAAAATAAGCATGGACTTCTCTGAAAACGCCATCATAAGTGCAGATAGTGAATATTTCACAATAAATATTTTTCCAATGTAGCTCAGCCAATCAGATTTTAAGACCGGCTCCATTTTATAATGACTTTTATCATAAACTATAGTTGGAGCCTATTAGTATGTATTAGTGTTTATTATATCTTTTTTTCTACATTTTTAAGTTGTTTTTTTTACCTGTTTTAAGTATTTTTATTGCACTGGATATATTGAATAGATTTAAGATAATTTTACTTGACAAGATATTACTTTTTTTGTAGTGCAGCCTAGGCTTAAGCCTAATCTGAATCTGGGAGGCCAGCCACTAGCATAGCCTGTTGCTTTTATTTATCAATGGTTAAGGTTACTTTATTTAATTAGGCCAATTTGTTTCAGCTCAAAGTTTCAGCCTCAAAGCTTTCTAGGACATCAGACATAAAAGGACTTTTTTTTTTAATTTGTAGGTTACAATTTTTTTAGCAATACCTGAATATTTATTCGTTTTCATTTTAATTAAAAAACAAAGCTGCATAGGCATCATGAGCATATATCATGAGGTCAAAAGGCCCATGTGCATGTATTTGCGGACACATGCTGTAGACCAGGGGTGTCCAGTCTTATCCACAAAGACCAGTGTGGCTGCAGGTTTTCATTCCTAATCAAGCAGGATCACACATGATCAGTTATTTTAAGACAGAGCAACTGATTGAATAATTATCAGGTGTGTTCTTGTTTTGTAATAAAATCCTACAGTCATGCTGGCCTTTGCTCATTCCATTGGTGCAGCTTGAGAAAGCTCCAAAATGGGTTTGCAGATTTATCAATTTTATGTCCCAGTTACTGTCAGTTATTGAGTTGAGCTAAAAGCTGTCACTGTTCTTCCTGCTCTTTGTTTTGCTGCCAACATTACACTAATGAACATTTTCATGGTACTCTGCCTCAAGGAGAGCAAAGAGGAAGGTCAGAGAAGTTCAAGGCATTTCTAAAAGCATTAAATTCTGAAGTTTGAGAATTAGTAATCAATTCAACCTTCCACGAGTCCAAAAAAGTGAACAAAAATGAATCATATTTATACTCTATCAGCAATCATTATACGTATTATGCTTGAAATTCCTGACCGGTAATGTAGGTTGTTTGTAATTTTGCCAGAAATTGAGCCACTGGGAGATCAGCAGGTCCACTGCAGCCACTTGAATTGCAATCAGATATTTTTGCTCAGGCCGTGTACTTTGAAATGCAGTAGTATTGAAGGTGAGGTTTTCAATTATCATATGTGAAGAATGAATGGCAAAAGGCAACAACATCAGAAAAGATAAACCCTAAGCGGAGAAATGTATTTCTTCGGCCTGAACCTCCTCCCTAAAGAGCACAACTGCATTAAATCTCAATATTTGAACAAGGCTGCTGGGAAGGGCTGCCTCAGACTGTGCAGTGTCTCGAGGAATTTTCTCACAGCAGGTTGATGCAGCCTTAATAAAGGCAGTGAGAAGGGCTTTTTAGAGCCATTTGGGGGATTTTAGTTGAAGCGCCTGGTCTAACCAACTACCTCACTCAGACTAACGTGTTTTCACTTTTCAGACTTCTCTGATTTACTATCATGCGTTTTTATCTTCTCTGCGGCTCGACGTTTGCTTCCAATTTGCTGTGCTACATTTCTCTTCCTCTCGTCACTCTCAGTTACTGACAGATTTTCTTCATCTGTCTATGATGGATCTCTCTTGACCATCACTGCATTCTCTCTTCACCTCAGCTGTCTTTCACTTTTTTATTCTCTCTCTCTCCCTCCCTCTCTCTCTCTCTCTCTCTCTCTCTCTCTCTCTCTCTCTCTCTCTCGATCAAGCTTTCTCCGCCTTTCTTTCTCTCTCACGACTTTGTCTCTCTGTCCAATTTCTTTTGCTTTCCCACCAGTCCTCTATCAAATCTCTCTCTCCCTGTCTTCTGTGATTCTTTCTCTTAACATATCTCTTCTCTCTCTCTATCTCTCTCTCCTATTATTCTCTCATTCTGTGTCTGATCTTTGCTTTTTTTCTTTCTTCCTGTTTGTTTCAACTTCCTCTCCTTTTATTCTTCCTTTCTGTCTTTATCCCTTCTCTCCCTCTCCCGCATCTCTTTCTTTTCTCATCACTCTCTCTTATCCAGCTGTCTTTGTTGGTGAGAGCGCTGGCTTTCTCTTATCTCTCCCTGTCTGTTATCTCTCTTTTCTCTCTCATCTTTCTTCTCTTTCTCCTCCTCTCTCTCTCTCTTTCTCTCATGTCATCTTCCTCTCTCAACCATATTTTTTCTTCCCTCATACTCTACTCTTCCTCTTTTAGCCATTGTTCTCTTTCTCTACTTCTCCACACCATTTTTCTTACTTCTCCCACATTTTTCTTTTTCTCTCCTGTCATTTTCTTTCTCTGTCCCTCTTCCTGCCTCATTTGTATCTCTTTAACTTTCTGTCTCTCAGCCTCCTCTCTCTCTCCTCTCTCAACCATGTTTCTGTCTCATTCTCTTATGTCTGTCTGTCTCTCTCTCTCTCTCTCTCTCTCTCTCTCTCTCTTTCTCTCGGTGTGTGTGTTGCAGCGCTCTCTCCGTCACGCCTAAGGGCCGGCTGTGTCCTCATCGAGCGCAAGGACAATAACTTCCTCGGGCTGTGATTAATACTCACCAGCTGACTCTAATCACCACGTAATTAATAGTTGATGTGGTGGCGTACAAAAACACCAGCACCATTAACCTGAACAGTATCGATTCTGATTCCTTCCACACCTCTCCAAATGTTTCCGGGGCTGTGGCCAAAAAAAAAAAAATTCTAATTAAAAAAATGGGGAAAATTAACACGCCATCTGCATTGAGACTCTATCGTGAGGTTGATTCACAAGTTAGTTTTTGTTGTGGAAGTGAGATAAAGTGTTTGCATTGGTAAATAGTTGAGGGTATCATTGCTCCCAGTAGACTAAGAGGCAGTCACTGACTGTCACACACACAAGCTCATCATTGGTATCTTCAGCCTGTGTGTAAGGAAGTCCCCCGTTGCTCGTGTCAAGTATCGCTCCTCTGCTCCATGTTTTCACTCACTTGTATCTTTCCCTCCAGTGAGGCCAGACTGTATTTATGAGGGGAGAAAAGAAAACTGTTCTTCATTCGAGATTGACACGTATGTCTCTGCCAGGGGTTATGAATATTTCACGTTATTTGAAAAGCTCTTTTTTTCTACACTGAGGTTATTTATGGTTAACAGAGCATGAGATACAGAACCAAACAGGGCCTCCTTTTTTCCTTTCCCCCTCTGCTTTCCAGTCAAACGCAACAATGCTTGACCAAGAGAACACCCAAAATTGATGGAGCTGATTTGACATGCTCGAGCAGTGAAAACTGTTTCCAGTCATGACATTCCTGCCTCTATTTGTTTTAGTCTTTTATGTTTTTATGTACCCTCAAACAAGCATGAAGGCCCTGATGAAAGGCCAAATGGTTAAACAATACAGTATATTTAAACCTTTGAACATTTCAAAGTGGTGAATCTTGGAGTTGAGCAGTGATTACGTATGTCCCTTAGAAGTCACAGTTAACAGAAACAAATTATTTGATTAATTATGTTTCACTTATTATTATTAACCCTTTTCCACACCACCCGTCAAACGCAATTTGCCTATTTTGGAGGTCACGCAATTTTTGCACTTTTAGTTCTTCAGTGATGTTGATGTATTGTATTTTATTGTACTGCACTGTTCTGTGTTCAACTCTGTTCCTTTTTCTCTGGGTATCAGCGGTGACTTTTGTTTCTAGCAGTATCTGAGCTCAGGACTCTGATAGGTCTTTCTCTCTCACCTATTGGTAACTAGCAAAGACACTTTCTCTAGATTGACAAAGCACTTCTTGTAAGTCGCTCTGGATAAGAGCATCTCCTAATGCTGTACATGTAAATGTAAACGAGTATATTTCTATGAGCAAATTGTGTATGATTTTGTTTTTATCCTTGAGCAGGCAAATACACAAACCATGTGCTTGAGTTAAAGTAGAGATACCAAAGGTGAAATATTACTCCAGTAAAAGTAGAAGTTCCTCCCTTTAGACCTCCACTTGAGTAAAAGTTTCAATTTAATAAATTCTTGCTTTAAATGCTGGTTAACAAATGAGTTTTACTTTACTATATTGCGTCTGTAGGTCTCTGTTCATAAACATGAACTAGCAAAAACAAATTTACTTTGAAATGAACTGGTGTTTGTATAAATTCAGAAAAAAGACATATAATCACGACTGCATATGTGGACATGTTTCTATATTATGGTCTATTTCCACAAAGTTCGGTTAGTCCATCATTTATGTTGAATAGATGCACCCAAAACTATGCTGCTGCACTGACGTTGAACTGTATGCTTGCACTGGGTCAGTATGACCAACAGATCAAAACAAGTTTAAAGCAAAGTGCGTAATGTGCGCTGATTGGCATGTTATGTTTTTATACACACATAAGCCAAAAGGAATGACAGATTTCACATAATATAGTGGAGTAAAAAGTAAGATATTTGACTTAAACTACTTATCTATAGTAATGAATTACATTTACTTTGTTACTGTCCACCACTGCTTCACACACAAAAACCCAACAGTGACCTGGTTAAACTGATAACAGTTATTCATTTAAAAAGTTGAGTCAATTCAGTCAATACCACATTTGTGTGAGGGGCAGATATTTTATTATTTTTTTAAACCGACAATTATTATTACACACAGTATTGTTTCTCATATTTTTGTCATTTTTTGACATGACAAAATTGAAAAAAAGTCAGATCATAATGTAAATGTAAAG